>NC_089523.1:10070773-10399523 GCF_963924715.1 Thunnus thynnus
GTGCCCTCAGATATATTGTATTTCTAAAAAGTCTTGATTTGTTAGAAAATAGAGAGAAAATAATAAAATAATATTCATAGCAGTTTTTATGTCCATGTCCATGTAAGGATTAATGAATATGTTGGCTCCACTTTATTCAGGAAGTGAGTCAAAAAAAATGGTTCATGAACTGGAATCTTCATTCAGTGAGTTCACTGAGTGTGTGATTGGCCATCATTTGAGAGTCATTCAGCTGCACCTACGTTTTGCTGATGAAAGAAAAAAACACCTTAATTTGCAGAGCTGTAATGAAGCCCATTCTTCCTGTACATTTCCAAATGATCAACCTACAACATCACCATAAATGTGCAAATCTGCACTCACCACTTTTCATCTTGCACAAAACTAGCCTCAAAAATGTTTGTGTGTGGATGTTTTTTCCCCCCAGTTTGCTGCTGTATGAACAGTCAGAATTATGTATGAACAGTCAGTCTGTTCATTCATAATTCAATGTTCAATGTTCAAACCATGACCATGTCTTTTGGCTTTTTGTCTATTCTAGAGTGACTCTAGGGATGACAATTACAGTCTGTTGGTCTGTTGAGCCACTACTTTGATCCAAAATTAAATATCTCAACAACTACTGAATGGACAAACAATGAACCCTATAATGACTTTGGTGATCCTCTCACTTTTTATGTAGCACCATCATCAGGTCAGTTCTGGTTTATGATCAAAAACCAGTGATATTCCCATCATCATGGTTGTAATCCTCTGAAGATTAATACCACAGAGTGCTGCAGTTCTATGCAGCTTTCAGCCTTTTTCTTATGAGGACCAAACACCTTGGCCAGCCAATCCCAGACTGTGGCCTAACACGTGTCAATGTTATGCCCACCTACCTGCCCTGCACAAACTAGTAGAGACAATCTAACAAGCCAAAGAGACTAAGATACAATTAAAAAATTAAAAACAAAGTAATAATGAGTTCAACAAGTTGCAAAAAAGAGGGGTGATAGGATGTCCATGTTGCTGTGTTACTCCTTCACATATAAGTAATGTTATGGCAATTGTCTGTGAACATGTTAGCCATTAATTTCGAACTTGAAGATACAAGAAACCCCGGCTTTCCCTGAAAATGTTATTTGCTTTTATAAACTGGTTGCATATGAACAAAATTTGTGAAATGGACAACAGTTGACTGAAAGCCATAGCTTTCTCTATTTTCATTGTTGTTGTTGTCACATAGCTGAAAGATAAAGGTCTGCATTGAGCCACAAATCATGCAAAGGCTTTTTAAACTATGAAACATTGCCACCTCATTGACCTCTATCACACAATAGACTCACATATTTTACAGTGCATATTGGAACTCAAAATAATGTAAATGTAACTGTATAAAACCATGGTGGAATTATACTTTCAGGCACATATGGACCTGGAAATCTGACACGGTCAGTGAGCCACAATATTAGTCAGCCACAACCTACCGTAACAGAGGGCAGCAAAACCAGGAATGATACAGCACAAAATTACATGAAAATATGTGTGCACAGCTAATGAATAAAACAACATCAAGGACTCAAAATACAAAAAAGATGAGCAACTGCTCCAAATCAAACCACAGTGACTGCTGTAGTGCAAGGTCAGGCCCATTCAGCAGAATACAGAAACTGCATGTACTGTATTCTGTTTATAGATAGCCACAGGAGGGCAGCAGAGACTCTAAGCAGGAGACTCATTGTTCCCCAATATTATGTACAGCCTCCTGTTACAATGTTGAAAATCATAGGTTAAATTGAAAGAAGGTAAACTCAGCACTATAATCTTTTTAATGTCACATTTACTCCATTACAAAAAAGAGTATAAAAAGTGTCTCTGTGCAAAATTTGGAAAAAAATATTTTAGAACCACATAAATCAACATTTCTTGCTTATGGGCAATTTTGTATTAAACTGATTCAAGCTCATTTTGTTGGATTTTGCTTGAACAGAATGTGAGTTGGTTTTGTCATAGATTGTGCAATGAGGTGCATACATATTAACACGTTTTACACTCCCTTTCTGTCTACAGATTGTGAAAGCTCTTACAGGAACAAAACATGTTCCTGCTATAAAAATGTAATGTTACGTACATCCAAACTATAATCTGTAGAACTGTAAGCTGTCTTTAGGACAGTTTATAACAGTCTACCATATAGTCTACCATAGTCATTTATGATACTAACACCCAAATTGGATATTTTCAAATTTCACATACAGTGCTGCTTTAAAGTTTGTGAACCCTTTAGAATTTGCTCTATTTCTGCATAGATATGACCTAAAACATGATCAGATTTCCGTGCAAGTCCTAAAACTAGATAAAGAGACATCAATTAAACAAATGAGACAAAAACCACTTGTTCATTTATTTATTGAGGACAATGATCCAATGTTACATTTGTGTGTGGCAAAAGTATGTGAACCTCTAGAATTATCAATTCATTTGAAGGGGAAATTAGAGTCAGGTGTTTCAATCAATTGGATAACAATCAAGTGTGAGTCTGGGATGCCTTACCTTATTTAAAGAAGAGAAATCTGAGTCTTCACTATCAAAGTCTAAACTTCACAACACAGGTTTGTTGACGTGTGTCATGTCTCAAACAAAGGAGATTTCTGAGGACCTTAGAAGAAGAGTTGTTGATGCTCACCAAGCTAGAAAGGGTTACAAAACCATTTCTAAAGAGTTTGGACTCCACCAGTTGACTGTCAGGCAGATTGTGTACAAATGGAAGACATCCATCACTATTGTTGCCCTCCCCAGGAGTGGTCGAACAATGAGGCTCACATCAAGAGCAAGGCGTGTAATAGTCCGAGAGGACAGAAGGGACCCCAGGGTAACGTCTAGGAAACTAAAGGCCTCTCTTGCAGTGACTACAGTCAATGTTCATGAGTTCACCATCAGGAGAACATTGAACATCAATGGTGTTCATGGCAGAGTTGCAAGGAGAAAGCCACTTCTTTCCAAAAAGAACATTGCTGCTGTCTGTGGTTTGCTCAAGACCATGTGGATAAGCCAGAATATGATTGGAAAAATATTCTGTGGATGGATAAGACCAAAATCGAACTTTTTGGCTTGAATGAGAAGCATTATGTTTGGCGATGAGCAAACACTGTATTCCAGCATAAGAACCTTAACCCATCTGTGAAACACGGTGGTGGTAATATCATGGTTTGGGCTGCTTTGCTGCCTCTGGACCAGAATGGCTTGTAATCATTGAAGGAGCTATGAGTTCTGAGTTGTACCAGCAAATTCTACAGAAAAATGTCAAGGTATCTGTCTGTGAACTGAAGCTCAACAGAAAGTGGATCATGCAGTAAGACAAAGACCCTAAACACACAAGTCATTCTACCAAAGAATGAGCACAAGAAAGATAATGTTTTGGAATTTAATCCTATAGAAATGCTGTGGAAGGACCTGAAGCAGACAGTTCATGCAAAGAAGCCCACCAACATACCTAAGTGGAGACTGTTCTGTAACGAGGAATGGGCTAAAATTCCTCCAAGTTGATGTGCAGGGCTGATAAACGTTAACGGATATGTTTTGTTGAAGTTATTGCTGAAAAAGGGGGTCACATCAGTTACTGAAAGCAAGGGTTCACATATTTTTCCCTCCCACAAATATGTAAGATTTGATTATTTTACTCACATTTTGTTTTTTTATCTTGTTTGTTTAATTTGGTTCCCTTTATCTAGTTTTTTTAGGACTTGTGTAAATATCTGATCACGTTTTAGGTCATATTTATGCAGAAATAAGGAAAATTCTGAAGGGTTCACAAACTTTCAAGCAGCACTGTATAGTGGCTTTAAGAGTACCATAATTTGTCTTAGTTCTGTTTCACATGGTGGATATGGCATTTTGCAACAAAACTGAATAAAACTGCATTTTTAGGTGTGCACCATAGATACTATGTTGTGGTAACCTACAGGTTTTACAAAAGACCAAGATATAAATCAGAGGCAGGGAAGAATAGTTGGATCATTTTCAGAGCACGCTGTGATTCTGTGCAGGAGGTGAAAATGACACATGAACATGAAAGGATGAATTTTCAAGTTTGATCGGGATTGACTTTTCCTGAGTGAAGGAAAGTGAAACATTAAATAAAATGAAGTGGATACATTATTAATGTTGACCGGTTTGACCATATCTTTCTTTGGTCTTTCCATTATTAATAAGCTTTAATTATTAATAAACCCATCTGTCAGGCATTGAAAGCTTTGTCTTGTAATTTTGACTTTCACTTCTCCACTTTACTCCTTTTTGTATTTTGATGATGTGCATCATTATAGACAAAAAAAGATGCTGTCAGAGATAGATATTGCTCATCTCAGCGTCACACTGTGAGTGTGAAAGTGTATGTTTGGGACAAAACAGTGATGTTGCCACTGGTTTAATTACCACAGCGGTCAGAATGGTCTCCCCCAGCTTGTAACCTTGCAACTCCAAACTACACTTTCAGTCATCACCCCAGCTTAAAATGACTTCATTACTTCGTCTGTCCTCAGACCATAAAACCAGAGCGACAGAAATTCTGCAGGTCTTTCTGCGAAACAGCATGGCGTACTCTGAAAAAAGACGGCTCATGTTGCCCCGCAGAGGAATGCTGTTGGTCCCATAAAGCTCCACAATGACCAATCAACTGTAATTGTAGCTTGAATTCACTGCGGCACCACCCTTGCCAGTCTAGGCGTCCTGGCTGGCAGCCATTTTCTTTTTCGAAGGCCTTAAATCCACCCCTGCAATTTCAGCCCTTCCAGCGAACTCTCTCATTGAAAGGTCTTACATGCATTTGCTAAAACGGGACAAGAATGGGCTTTGATGGTGTTATTTTGGGAGACCTTGCAGAATGCGTGGGACTGAGCAGTGCCACCCAGCTTATTGTGTTGCATCAGTCAGGAGGGAGTTTAGTTGAGGTTCCTCCACAGAAGCTGTGCTGAGGAAATCATTTACTCAATATCAGATCTGCTTGGTTTCTGATGGTAGAAATATCAACATGTTTGTGCCGACCGCACTCATAGTGACAGTAATGAACACATTGTGCAGAGTGAATCTTCTTCTCTGCTGTGTATTGCCTCATGCTGTAGTTTCACCATTTCTTCAGGATTATCTGTGAGTCAGCACACTGCACTCTAAAATCTCCCAGCCAAAACTCAAGGTTCTTATTCATATCACATTATAATTATCGAAAGTCTCAAATTTGCACAATTTCAATAAAGTGCTAAAACTGTAACCACACACTAAATATTTCATCCATTTTCTGGAGCAGACATGTCACGTGACAAAAATGGTCAAATGTCATGTCTTTCTTTTCTTTTTTCGCTGTCCTTGGCTCCCTGCAAACCCCTCCCTAATTCCATAGTACTGTCTGAGGCTTCTTTTGGATTTGCAAGTGGTATGAGTCACAATAACCATTTAAAAGGCTTTCTCATTAACCAGAACTTCCATCTCCATGTGTTTAAACGAGGCGAATAGTGTTAAGTCTGTGAAATGCATGTCATGCTGCTGTGCTGCTGTGTCTTGGTCTTGCTTATGCCCGGTCCATGTTTTACGGCGCCCACACTTATTCCGGAGGTAGAGAGCTCTCCTTCCACAGAACCACAGGTTGACTTGAAGCTGGCCACAGTAAGTGCATAATTGCATGAGCTGCATTACAACTGTTTAAGACTGGACTGCATGTGACTTAATCTTAAACTTAATCTCTTGTACAATGCCAGAAACATGCCAATTTGAAGGTGTTTCCATTGAGGTTGAGCTAATTTGCAAGGATCCACGCTTGACTGCATGTGGGACCTCGAGATAATGTTTTTATTTCTTTTGTTTTTGCGTGGGTGGGGGGCGGAGGTAAGTAAATGCACTGCCCTCTGAGTCCTTGAAGCCGTTATATTGCATGCTTTAGCAGATTCTCTCAGCAACCTCAATTTTCTCTCTCCCCATGCCAGTTTTATTTCACAAATGTATTCTTGTGCTTTTGGAGGGAAAAAACATATGCATGTGAATTGATTACCAACTTTGCTTGCTAAGTCTTTATTCAGTTTATTGTTTTGAACAGTATTTTTTGTGGTAATTAGAGAAAGTGACAGCTGATGCTGTTAATCTGATCTCCCAAAGGCTGTAGATGAGCACATTTATCTAGAAGTTAAATTACTATGACACATTATATTTACTGGATCCTGTGCAAAATCTTGCTATAATGCATGTTGTAATAGAGAAACCCATTCGCAAGGGGAATAAAAACATCTAACTTTGCGTTAATTGAGTTGTATAAGATCAGTTAATTTATCTGGCTCCTCAGTGCAACGTGACATCTCACATCTACACGCAGGAATACCTTGAGCAGTTCTACCACCTGGAAAAAGAACCTTTGGGGCGCATGAAGCGGAGCGGGCCTTCCTTCATCTCCAAGGTGAAAGATATGCAGATATTCTTTGGGATCAATGCAACAGGTGTGCTGGACTCAGAGACCCTGGAGGTGATGAGGAACCCTCGTTGTGGCGTTCCAGATGTGGAGGAGTACAGCCACATGCAAGGGACACGATGGAACAAGAACGTCATCACCTACAGGTATCAACTGTTTCCTCTGTTGAGAGTCCCAACACAAAGGGCAAGATGCTTTGGATTTTTACATTTGTGAATAAAAGGTGACCTGTAATGATGAAGTGTTTCATGATCAAGTTGCTATTTTTACTTTTTTTATATAGTGGAATAGAATTACTGACAGATATATTGTATGCTCTTGTCTGACCTAGACTGAACTTGCAAAAAATAAAAGTCTGTCCCTAAAATGAAAAAAATGCCGCCAATTTGTGGGGAACATTTTGAGGCAGCCGGCAATAAAATCTTTGGCAGAAATAGGGAATAGCAACTGTCAAAAATCATCATGGTTGACAAATTTTGGGGTTTGGGACTCCTAGCCTCTCCTCCTATGAGTTATTATGGGCTTGTTAAAGTGCCAAGTTCACCATACATGCTGAGACTTATGTAACAATGTCTGAAACGTTCCCATCCATTTCTTTGAAAGTTCTGTTAGAGCCATGTTGGCTGGATTACATACTGAAAAAATATAATTAGAGAGAAACTAAGGAAGTTGGTCATTTCCATTGTTAAGAAATATAAGAGTTGACTTCCATAAGGCTGTGTGACCAAACAATTGAGATGTCCATAAATGTTTTGTAAACCAACAACTTGGGGCAGGTATTGTTCTTCAAATAACTATCACAAGTTGGTGTAACTTTGTAGCATCAATGTTTTTGATTTATCAGATTTATCAGATTCATATTTGCATTTAGGGGATTGTGTGTCTTGATCTTGCTATGACATGTACTCTTTGCTGCCGCAGCATTGGCAGGTACACCAGAGATTTGCCTCGCAGCACCGTCGACTCTCTAATTGAGTCAGCTTTCAGCGTTTGGGCCAGAGCCAGCGGTCTGACATTTGTCAGGATGAACACCCGCAACGCTGACATCATGGTGGAGTTTGTGACCAATGGTGTGTTTGCCTTTTTGTTTCACACATAACAGTGACAGAAGTGCATTATACAGTTTGAGTCATGCTCACAGAAAGATGTCTTACAGTGAATTCTCATCAGTGTGATATGTAAATATAACATGGATATACACATGGGGAGCTTCATTTGTAATTTAACTGCTAACCGTCATCGTGTACTGGCTGCTGCACCCGACTCATTTAGATGAAGTGGACAGAGGCCAGTAATTTTCTTTTGGCATGGTTTTCTCTGTGGTTTCTGTTTCATGTTTGGCCTGGATTATATCATGAAGTACATGGTGACTTGTATCCATTCGACGGACCCAGAGGCACATTGGCTCATGCTTTCGGTCCAGGAGTGGGTGTTGGAGGGGACACGCACTTTGATGATGATGAGCACTGGACAGCAGGAGAAACAGGTGCTAAACTGAAACCACAGTGGAGCTCCAAATATATCTTTGTAGAAAAGGCAATATCTACTTTACTTTTGAAATCTTTCACTTATTTCTATGCATTTTCTTTGTGCTGTTGCAGGTTTTAATCTGTTTGTCGTAGCTGCACATGAATTCGGACATGCTTTGGGCCTGAAACACTCCAGAAACCCAGAGTCACTAATGTATCCGAACTACAAATCTTCCCGTCCAGCCAACTTATTATCCAGAGAAGATATAGCAAATATCAACGCACTTTACAGTAAACAGTCTATCTATCTATCTATCTAAAATTATAGTTTTATTACATTTCTCCTGCTTATATATATGTAAGTAGAACTTGATTCAAAGGTGTGCTGATGTGTGTTAGGTCCAGTCAGAGGTCGTCAAAATTACTTGTCAAGGTTCGGCTGGAGCTCTCAGTATAACCCCTGGCTGTCAGGATCGCTGCGCCCTCGACTCATGCAGGACAAATGTGCTCCAGATGTGACCTTTGATGCAGTGTCCACTCTTGGAGATGCCACCTTCTTTTTCAGAGAAAGGTACATTGATGACTTTTATAACTTTGATCCTCAAGATGATATATTTTCTCTTTGGGAAATGAAATTCATTTGCAATAGTCATTTTTAAAAATGTGTTTTTTTCTGAGGTAACTAACAATATTTTCCCCCACAAGATATCTCTGGATTAAACATAATAAGCAGTATGACATCAAAGAAGGTCCCATCACCAACTTCATGCCCAAGATTGAAACCAGCATCGATGCAGCCTTCTGGGTACCTCGCAGATCCACTGCTTACCTTATTCATGGTAACTGTCCTTTATCATTCAGTGCTGCAATAGCTTCCAATATGTAGTCTGCATCATAAGTTTTAATTGATGTCATTGCATTGCATTGGACCTCTAAACCCGCAAACATTAAATATATCTAGAAGATTCAAAGATATAGTAACTTTGACAATCGCCAAACTTGTGACTGCTCTGCAAAAATTAAAAGATTTCACCGTCCACTTCACAAATAACCCATTAATCCGCAAATTTCCCCTATGTTTTGGCAGAATCCATGTTCTGGACAGTGAAAGGCTCTCTTGTGAAAGGAAAGCCCAGAGCACTCAGCCACTTTGGATTTCCAGCTTGGGTGCAGGACGTTGATGCAGCAGTGCACATAGTGAAAACAGGACGCACCCTATTCTTTATGCATGACATTTACTGGAGGTAAGACAATAAACTAACAACTACAGTACATAAACTGTGGCAATCTTGTAGTTTTTTATAGGCTTCTGGCTCAAATTGGCATGATAGCAATTGCTCTCACTCAAAGGTTCTATTTTCCTTTACATGCACTCACACACAAAATGAAATGAAAGTATAATGGCATAAGGTAGAGTTGACTCAGATCTTACTTAAAAATTTCCTCTGTCATTTGGATCTCACACAGAGAGCAAAGGGCTCAATTTGGACTAAGAGGTTTGGTGACATGATCACATAGTAGCAACCATAAACAAACTTTTTGTCTGAGCTTTGAAAGGCGAAATAGATGGTGATGAGTCACAACTTATGACAATTTCTGTTTACACCCTGTCTTTTCCAGTTACAATGAAAACAGAAGGGTTATGGATTTTGGTTACCCGAAGTACATCAGCGAGGACTTTCCTGGACTCAACACAACAATAAATGCAGCTGTTCATAAAGAGGGTCAGTAATAATTATTACCCACTGTACAGTATGTTTGCTGTGTGAGTTATTCACTGTGAATGATGCACATTCATTTAAAAGCATAGCTTGCAGAAAGCCAAGAAGAAAATGCAAAAAGCGCATAAAAATGTTCCACAACAAACCAGTTAAGTTACATATGCATGGTGTTCAGGTTACTATGTGTGTTAAACTTAGCGGAAAGTATACTTCTTACTTTAGCTTGAGGGGCTTTTGTAAGTTGCATTGTTATTAGTGGCACAGGAATGCTAATTTGCATGCAACATCAGCTGAGCGTAGTGAACTTTTTACAGAACATGTGGTTCCCCTCTGTGATTTAAAATCTATAATTTACCCACTTTACCACTTATAGTCCTTCATATGATATGCTGTAATTTCAGCTGCAAGCAAAAGTGGATTTTTCAGTTCAGATAGAAGCTCATCATCATCATTATCATCATCACCATTATCATTATGATCATCAGCAATGAACAGTAAAAACATGTTGAAGGTGAAATATATCTTAAAGATCTGATTTTTCTCGTCTTAGGTTTCATCTACTTCTTTGTCGGACCACAAGTCTACAAATATGACTACACCCAGAAACAAGTTGTCGGAGTTGACAAAGCGAATACTTGGCTTGGGTGTTGAAATACTGTAATTTCAACAATATGCAAAAGAAAAAAAAAAAGCCTGACGATCTTGATTAAATTAAAGAATAACATGAAAAACACACTGTCCTTCTTCACCTCTGAGTGGAGTTTTATTTATCAGTAGTCATATTTTGTCAAAATAAAGGATTACAATTTAAACCTGATAATGTGTGTGCGTGTGTGTAGAAGGCTCCCAGTATTTGAAGATGAGCTCTTGTGGTTTGTTTGGTTGAAATATTTTTATGAAATATGCACATCACTGTGGTGGAGGCTTATATAAAAACATGCAGCCCAGTGACATGGTGGACCAGCGGGTGTATTACATGCTTTTGCGTGATACCGGGTTGAAACATGATGATGGCTTCTGGTTTATATACTCCAAAACACACTGTACACACACTTCCACCATTACCGACAGAAAGCCCAGACATAGTATGTAGACTTTTCATTGGGAGGTTTCAACCACAAAACCTCCAGAAAATTGGAGCAGATAGAACCAGCTGTAACTACCAGGATTGAGCACTTTTGGGCTGTGTGATTGCCCAACAACCCCTGAGAATACTCCCATATAAAAAATCTGAAGCATGATGGAAATGTGCATTTAAAACATGGAGTTGTTATGGCCTTGGATACCTGTGCTGAGCCTTCTGATGTTTGTAGAAACCTTGTGGAGTCTGCCCATCGATCAGGATCGGTAGCTGAGGCCTGAGGATGTGGAGCTGGCTGAAATTTGTGGATGGAGAGAAATATTCCATCCCCATTTCAAATACAGCAGTTCATACTTATTATAATACATCATTATGAATATGACTTTTGTTTTTGAGGAAACTTTAATTAAAAACTGTGTTGTGTTGCTACAGTGTAATACAGACATGTTTCTTATATATTTCAAAAAAATAATTGTCCTTGTATTAAAACCATATTACAAGTTTCAATATACAAATGCTACTTTCCAGTGTAAGATTATCAGCCTACCACCTCGAGTAGGTCACACAAATATTAAATATTGATATATTCTGCAGCACATTTTGGTTTTGAGCACATCCTCACAGCAAATGAAAACATGCATACTGTACAACCTGATGCCTGCTTCCTGTGTTTGTAATGTATAACCTATGTAATGTATAATGTATAATGTTATGTAATAACCCCATAAGTTATTGAAATTACAATAAAAGAGTGAAAGTTATCCATCCTGACTTCCTGTGATTTGATTGACACTCCTGGGCGAGGGCAATCCTCTATGTCCAGCCCTATCCTTATCTGATTTTACATTTGTCTGCTCTTTATATAAACTTCCTTTTTTTACAATAAGCATTTAAGTAAGTCAAAATAAATTGGTGATACTACTGGCTTTTACCAAGATTCACCTCCTACTTCACAAAATGAAATAAAAAATGTAAAACATTGCTGAGAAATCCCCTCTGGAGGAAGACAATTTAGTAATTTTCATTTTGCTGGGAAGGATTGGCATGAAGTCTGTTTGTCTTTGTATCAGAAAATGCATCTACTTTAACCTCACATCAAACAAATACAGCTTCATACACTGTAACCTGAATCACTGATTGTTTTCCTCCTTAACAAGAAGCTACTCCAACCCTGTTAAAGCTATATGATCTCTGTTTTAAAATCAATTACCTAAACCTTGTGTTGTAATATTAACATTACTACCAGTATATGTGTATGTGTGTACTCTTACATGTATTATCGTTTGCCTCTTTTTTCTGTTGTCGTTTTTATTGACTTTTTAAGTGTACAGAGACTCTCTGGATGATGTGCACTTTAAATAAACTGAAGTTGAGGCAGAGTGCTGAGGAGAAGAGTCAGATCCACGTCAGCTGTGGAGGAGAAGATCAGAGAAATGCAAAATGTCTTTGGTCTGTCAGAGACAGGGTGCCTGGACTCTCACACCCTGGATGTGACAAAGGAGCTGAGGTGTGGCGTTCCAGATGTGGGAAACTTCAGCTTTTACGCCCAGAAGCCTAAATGGAAGAACCACACCATCACATACATGTGAGATGTTTTGAGTCACCTCCCAAACTTGACATGTTTTTTTAAATTTATATCTTCAACAACCTGTTTTTTACTAATTACTGTAACACTGTAAGATTATCATTTTGTTGCAGGTTATGTGGATATTTTGCAGAATTCATTTTTCCGTGCATCTTTGCATGCAGGATTGCCAAATACACTCCAGACATGAGGAGAGAGGATGTGAAAAAGTCTTTTTGTTCAGCCCTGAAGATGTGGAGTGATGCAACCCCACTGAGGTTCATCAAAGTCAACCATGGCAGGGCTGATATAGTCTCCTTCACCCGCAGAAGTTATTATCTTCTACTATGTCTCTTCTATGTTCATCAAGCTACACTCAAAACAGAGTTTCTAATAATGGGGAATAATAACCCCTCCAAAAAAGATGTTGATCTTTTATAAAACACATCATGTAAAGTGTGTCTATATGCACAGTATGAAGCAGTATCTGTTTTTGCATCAGCAATTGGAGATTTCTTTCCCTTTGATGGACCCTGGGGTGTGTGCTTGCTCATGCCTTTCAGTTAGGAGAGGGAACTGGAGGAGACATGGACAGCAGGAAAGCAAGGTTTATCAATCAAAATATGCTTGTAATTCTGTGAGAAGCAACATTATTTAGACGGGGAATTAAATACAAAAGATGATCCTGTAAGTCAAGAATCAGGAACTTATTTCAGATCGTCAAAACAGTGTAATATTTGCCGCGGATGCTTCTTGTTTATTGTTTTTCTCCCAGAATACCTATAAGAACATAAATGAACCGCAGTTGCACTTCTGGCCATAGTCCAATGTGTTGTCACTACAGATGTTGCAGGTACCCTTGACAGCTGATGGAAAGCACCTGTATGACATCACTGATCAGGGTGTGGCTGGATGTACACATGAAGGTTTCAACCTGCAGACAGTAGTGTGGCAGCAGTTTTCATTGAGACTAATATGAAATTTCTGTATTTCAGGTTACAGCCTATTCATTATTGCAACTCATGAGCTTGGCCACTCACTGAGTTTGACTCACTCAAAAGACGACTCTTTCCACCCTGTACTCCAATTACCAGTATCACAGCGGTACACAGTACCCTCTATCCAAAGATGATCTTCTTGGGTTTCAAACACCATACAGTGAAAAACAAATTTAAAACAATTATGCACACAAAATGGAAATAAAGTCATCAGAACGTAGTACAAAATAATATATAATGACATATTTGACTGTTTCTCAGGCAAGCCCAACAGAAAAGTGGAAAAACAACTGGTTCCCAAAAAGTGTGACCCCAAATTTTCTTTTGAAGCAGCAGTTATGATTGGAAATTATATAGTTTTCTTTAAAACAGGTACAGTATGTTTTAAATTATGAAACTGCAAAACTTATTTAAATATGTTTGAACAGCAATCAAGTCTACTTGCTCTTTCCCTCCAGGTATATATGGATGACCTTTTGGAATCGCCTGACAGCGGGCCACAGCAGCACATATTTACCGAGCGTCAGTTCTCACGTCGATGCCGCTTATGACATCCCTGCCAAAGGCGTGGTATACATATTCACTGGTAGGGTAATGGGCAGTCTGCAAAGCATCACTTAGGCCTTGTCAGCATGACAAGGCTGGATTTCCAGTAGGAGAACACAGTGCTGCGCCTAAATTACAGCCTTGTGCAACCTTAAGTGTTACAGTTCATGCAAAAGGCTCATTGAGTTTGGCAGCCCTTGTGGTGTGTTGCTGTTTTTCATAGTGTCCCAAAATGCAGTGACACGGCTGTGTTTTTCCAGGTCATAAGTACTGGGTGGTTCAACAGCTTAAGATGAAAAGTCATGCAGACTCCATCTGTGAGTACAGCTTCTCCTCCAGAGTCAAGCAGGTCGACCCTGTCGTGCACGTCAGTGAATGTGGGAAAAGTCTTCTTCACAGGAGTTTTATTACAGGCAACTCTTCCAATGCCAGCATGCTTCATATTTAAAACATGCTGTATTTTGATCATATATTTTTACAAGAGAACATAAACATTATCAATAGAAAACCTTGCTTTTACCAATCAAGTAAATGAAAAATATTTCAGTATTAAATTGTTAAAGTCTGCCATGAAGTGAGTTCTACCACACAAGCTTATTCAGTTTCAATGTATGAGATATGTTGCCACTTTAAAGGGGACATATTATGCACGTTTCCAGGTCTATATTTATATTCTGGGGCTCTACTGGAATATCTTTGCAGGATTCACAGTTCAAAAAACTGTTATTTATTTTATATTGGCCCTTTATGCAGCCCCTCAGTTTAGCCTCTGACACAGGCCGTTTTGGCTCCTGTCTCTTTAAGGCTCCCCTGCCAATGAGCCCACTATGTTCTGATTGGTTAACTTCTCCCATCACTGGAGGCTCCGTAAACAAACAGTAGTAGAAGGATTTCAACGATCCATAGAACAACCTTCTAGACTATGGAACAGATGTTTGTGGTCATGCGCGAACAATCTGACGTCAGTTCGATGGGTAACTTTGTAAATAAGGCATTCAGAGCAGGCTGAAGCCTGAGTTTTTGACTTTCAGGGAGCATTTCTACATACATTCATCTCAGGTTTTGGAACTTTGAATATGTTTAATATAGATATTCAACATCATAACAGTATAAAATAATGGAAAATCACAAAAAGCATGATATGTCCCCTTTAACATATGATGAATACATTATCAAGATCTACACTGCACAGAGTATTACAAGCAAAAAGCACTGACACTATAACTATCAAACATTTTAATCACCAAACACTTTCTGCACCTAAAGTGAAATTAAAATAGCAATTGAAATGTAGTGTTGGAAAAGAAAAAATAAAATATGAACTGTAGTAACCCTGGATGAACATCATTATATGTGCTGTGTGCACTCCACAAAAAATACTTACAGTATGCCTATGTGCATGTGTCTGAATGATCCAACGTCATGTACAATGAACGCAGGAGAAAGATGGACCCCGGCTTCCCCAGACTCATCCAGAGGGACTGGCCTGGAATCCCCAGAAGGGTCAACGCTGCATTTAAGTTACATGGTAAAAAAAGAAGTTTATGGTCATGAACTCTGTATAACGTGGACCTGAGAAGCAGGATACACATAGAATTTAACTGAAATAGAACTTGTAATTTCTTGTTTTTACCGTGTTTAGGTGGTAGACGGGTGGGGTTTACCGCACTGGACACACTTTTATAGTGAAAACACCATTTGCCCCAGTTTTGGAACAATGTGTAACTCAAGTAGAAATCCTCTATTTACAGCAGAGCACTGTTGTTTTGCGAGGATATAACACATTTCAGATATGAACACACACTCCATGTATGACATTAAATACAGATCAAGTATCTTTTTGCTCTTGTGAGTTAAAGAGCAGTTTTTGTATTATTTTCTGTTGACAGGTAGCATCTTCCTCATCAGTGGGACAAAATCCTACCAGTAAGGCTTCAGACAAAACGGAGTGGGGAATATAATTTCAGTGAATGCTTGGCTGGGATGTTGACAGCGTTGATACAGTGTTGAATGAGTTATTGAGAATACATATCAGTGAAGAAGAACTCTGTTGAAATTTCAAGAAAAGAAATATTATAATCATAAGGCCAAAATAATAGTTTTGTTATGATATTATACCTATATGATATGATTTTACAAATACATCTCTGACGTCACTTTGAGATACAGTGGTGCTTCTTCGTGTCAAGTGCAAGCATGTAGAGTACTGAGAACTTATAATATGAATATCAAGTTGTGCAAGAGTATCAATGTTTGTTTTTTTATATTACATATTGTTTTAAACAGTTCTACTCAGAAGTACTTGATTAAAATTTACATTTAATTCAACTCACTAAATGGTGTATGAAAATTTACCTTAATGTATTTTAAGAAATCTCATGACTATGTGACACATTAGTGTACACATATCTATGTATAAATAAGATGTGCCTTTTCAAAATCAATAAAATTATGTTTTCTTTTTGGATTTCAGATGCTTTTGTACAAAATGGTTATTTTTGCTCTCCAGGGTCATAGCATCACCTGTGCAATCTAATGCAATCAAATACAACAGCTCTGCCATAAATTTTTTGAAGCTTATACATTTTTCAGGTTTTGTTGACATTATCAGAAAGGTGATAATTCTATCTTATGTTTATTATTGAGGTCGTAGTGGGTGGTGGTGTACTGGGGTGCATTATATTGAAAAATGTTCCTAATATTTTGCCACCCTCATGTATGTTGATGGAGTGGACAAAATATTAGGAACACCATTCAATATATACTATATATATATAATTTAACATGTTCCTGTATTGTTGAATTCTGTGCAAATCATTTTGGTAGCATTGGCGCCCCCCAATGGCAGCAAGAGCTAGTTCTAGCTTCTACCTGTGGACTTCAGTGCCTACAAGCAACGTATCATGTTTACCCGCCAAACTGGACTTTGGTCTCTGTACTTTAAAGGTACACAAAAACAACAAGAGATCAATAAGAACAAAAGAACAATTGCAAATTCATCTTTTTGTTGACTGAGTGGCAAACTGAGGTTGAGGTGAAAGTTTTTTTGTTGTTCACGTTTTAATTGGTAACTAGTGAAAGTGTGGTGGTGGTGGTGGTGGAGCAGGTTGAGCATGCTTCATGTCATCATTTATCCATCCAACATGAGAATCTAAAATTGACAAATGGAACAAATCAGTCTCATAGAGGGAGGATGCTGATAAAACACATACATTTATGTTTATTCAAACCTCTTGCCTATACTGCAGCTTTACTGGTTACACATTACACTGCATTTGTAACAATTAGACACAAAAATATAAGATAGTAAAGAAAAAGGAAGATCAAACAGGGGGATGAAATGGTTAAAAAGGTGCATGAAAGAATCTCACAACAAAACACCAAAGTGACAACAGAACAAAACACAATTTAACTGCTTCACAAATGTTTCATCAGTGAAGTTAAACTGATCATATCAGCTCCTCTCACTCACTGTGTTATCAGAGGGGTCACTCTTTACTCCCCCTCCCCCTCTCAAACAGGGGTTTGTCTTAATATTTATTGGACTGCCCCACAGGACACTGCATACTTTTGGATTTCTAGTCAGCTTTTATGAGGACAATACACACATCACACTGTCAAAGCCGCCTTTATACACAGGAGAGTGCATCTTGAGAAGAAAACATTTCAATAAGATGTCTCTCACTGTTTTTTGGATGGTGCTGCTGGGTTGTTTAGACTGGTGTCATGCGGCTCCTACCATTGCCCCAACGGTTTCACCCGAGGACGAAGACTTTGCTCAGGTAATGCAGTGTACTCTGCATAAATATTAGAATCTAGGAACTATCAGAAATAACCTGGTGCATTCAAAGCCACCTTTATTTAATATGGGTGGCTTTGATTTTCTATCTCGTCTTTAAGATGACATTCCAATCCTCTTAAATTTTGGGAAGATGGTTGTGAAATGAGTGAAATCTTTAAATTCAGGCTGTGTAGAAAGATAATGAGCACTGCCATGGTTAGATGAAATGAAATACTACTTGCAATACAACCATCTTTCCTCTCTCTGTATCAGGATTATATTTCTCAGTTCTACGCTGATGTCGGGATGAGGAATTCCTCAATGCGAACCCTCAATAAGAGCTCCTTCAGTGAGGATCTAAAGTCCATGCAGGCTTTCTTTGGCCTGGAGGTAAATACAGTGAACTAAATAGTTTGCTTTTACCTGTATTCATCTTACCAGAGTAATCTGGGATGAAATTCAGTCAGAAAAACAGATCTCTCTGGAAACTGTAGTATGAGCAATTGCATGTCATTTCATACTTCTATGGATAAAATGTTGTATAATGTTGCCTTCTTGTAATCAATGATCATTGCTAATAACTTCAACACTGACAAAGATTTCATTGTAGGAAGTTTAAGATTACGTGTCAATAATTTTCAAATGTCACTTCAAAAATCTCTGTGTGGTTGTTACCTCATCCACTGCCCACAAGGTGACTGGCATCTTGAATAACGAGACTGTGGAGGTGATGAAGGCTCCTAGGTGCGGTGTGTCAGACATCAGCCGATATGGACACTTCTATGGAAAACCCAAATGGGAGAAAAGACTCATTACATACAGGTAACTGGACCTTAGGAGGGTATGACATTGTCACTGCTTCAGTCGCATAATTGTATTTTATGTGGTTGAACATACAAACATCACTCTGGCATGATAATAATGACAAATATGAAAATAGTTCCAACATGATTTGAACAGGATCACTCGGTACACTCCAGATCTGAGCCAGAGTCAGGTGGACTCAACCATTGCCAAAGCCTTCCAGCTCTACAGTGACGTCATCCCGCTGGACTTCAAGCAGATCTACAGTGGCACAGCGGACATCATGATCCTGTTCAAGGGTGGATGTGAGTACGAATGGAACAACTAAACTTTTACTCGGAAATAAATTAAAAATAAAACAATGAAAAAAAAAAACAGTACATAAACAACAGATTGTATTATCTTCTTTGTCCTGTTGCAGATCACGGAGACTTTTACCCTTTTGATGGGGCAGGTGGAGTCTTGGCTCATGCTAACTCTCCTGGACGGGCGCAGGGAGGGGACACACACTTTGATGATGATGAAACCTGGACTCTAACCCGAAGAGGTAAAGTTATTCTGCAGTGTTATTTTAGTGAAGCTGGAGTTGTGGGGAAGGAGTACATCATCTGTGGAGTGCCACTGTAAAGCAGTTTGGTTATGAATAAGAGCTGTGGGGCATGCATAGAAAAATAAAACCTATATATTTAGCAGAATTTTCCTAAGAATTGCATATTTACATCCTTACAGAACAGAAATCTGCAAATAAGGATTTTCTCAAATGTTGTAAATCACTTGAATTGGCCATTGTACCTTATGTGTATCACTTTTTGAGGCCTGACTTGCTTTATACTCTTGTAATTGCTGTGTTCAGGTGTGAATCTGCTGCTGGTGGCGGCTCATGAGTTTGGCCACGCTCTGGGTCTAGATCACTCCAGGGACAGACGTGCACTGATGTACCCCACATATCAGTATGTCAACACAAATGGATACAGGCTGCCAGATGATGACAGGCGTGGGGTTCAAGCCCTTTATGGTAAGCAAAACATTAGATTCAATTAAATGATTCATGTTTACAAAATGTGTCTGATTAATAAAAGGTGACAATGATCTTACATCCATCCACCTTTGTATCAGTCCAGATATTGCAAGCTAAAGACCAAGCAAAAGTCAAGCCAAATTCTTCCTCAACCCTGGCTTTATGTGTACTATATGACAGAAACTTCTATTCAACTAGTAAATAAGGCATCTATGTGTGA
Organism: Thunnus thynnus; assembly: GCF_963924715.1. Taxonomy (NCBI): domain Eukaryota; kingdom Metazoa; phylum Chordata; class Actinopteri; order Scombriformes; family Scombridae; genus Thunnus; species Thunnus thynnus. The sequence continues at coordinate 10,090,409 of NC_089523.1, forward strand.
ATCCATACATTGAATTACATGGAAATTGAATTAGACTGATATTAAAATCTATGAATAAATGTAATTTTTTTTTTTGTGCTGTTAGACATTTTCTTTGCTTTTTCCATCTCCCAGGCAGCCGTACACCTCAGCCAACTACAGCGCCAAAACCCAAACCACCTCCTGGTCCACCAGAGCCAGAGGACCCAGAAGAAGATCCAAATCCAGACCCTCTGCCCAACCCCCGAGATGAGCAGTGTAGCAGGGAGCTGGTGTTTGATGCTGCAACATCCGTCAGAGGAGACCTGTACTTCTTCAAAAACGGGTACGCTTTGGTTGTGTGATGTTGATCTTGCTTATGTGGAACATAAATCCTATATCTTTTTACATTTCAATTTCAATTCCTTACTAGATACTACTGGAGGAAGAGTACAAGCTTCCGCGGAATCCGTTTAATTAAAGTGAGCACAAAATGGTCAGGGATCAACCATGTCGATGCTGCCTTTGAAGTCCCATACAAGGACGTGGTGTATCTTTTTGAAGGTAACGTTCATAAGGTTTTTGATAGTTTAGGAGCCATGAATGGATTTATTGTGAATTTATAATTAATTGTAAATGGGTAATTTTGTGATGTGGTTTATATTTTGGTTATGTATTTGTTATTGCACAGTCTCGGTGATTGATATAATCAGGTCACATGGATATGGGTGGTGATATTCGTATAGTTAATATAAGCACCTGTTCACGTGCATGGCAGCTGGTAATAAAGAGAGAGAGGGTGAATCGGTTGCTGTATTTTTTGTTGAACCCTGTTTTTGTCTTTGATTTTGAGTACATTTTCTGCATGTTATACTAAGTTGATTCTTCATATTTTGATCTCAGAGAATGCTTTTGGTAGCTTGTCAGACAATCAGCAAACAAGGCCCGACCTCAGCCTCTCAGCTGCTTTTTACTTTGTTTCCAGTAGTTGCTACAGTTAGGGTTAAATATGTTCAATATGCTAACTTGGATGAGTACTGTCAAGTACTGTGAAGTTGCACAGGTACAGTAACTCCATATAATAACCAGCAACTGTCTTTCTACAGGTCGTCAATACTGGGGCATAAGGGCTAATGCAAAGACAAAAATATCTGGATATCCAAAGTCTATCACCACCCTCGGCCTGCCCTCCTCAGTCAGTAAGGTGGATGCAGCCGTCTACGTGCCAACGACTAGGAAAACACTCATTTTTGTGAATAACCAGTATTGGAGGTGAGTGATGGTCTTGATTGTCTTGACTTTTATCAATATTGCATGTATCCAGATAAAGATAGCAGACAAAAATGTAGATAAATGTGGAATGTTTAGATATTTTTCAGGTATGGGTACATATCTACAAAGCATTTCTAATAGTCTCTCTGTTCTCTTTTACAGTTATGATGAGGCCAGAAACCAAATGGACTATGGATACCCACGATACATCACCCAGGATTTCCCTGGCATTGGCTCCAAAGTAGATGCAGCATTTGAAAATTTTGGTGAGAAATATTCATTTACTTTTATCCCATTTCATGCAAGTCACCCATTTCACACAAGTCAAGAGCCAACATTGGTTAGAATGACGGAAAATGATGCGTTTTATTTAAAGCCACTCTGTAGTTCCCCTCAGCACTAAGGAGCTTTTGCGCATATATCAGGTCATTGTTTTGATTTTATGGCAGGCAACTTCTGCAGCTACTGTTTTGGTTCACTCTCACCACCCTAACCAACCTCATTTCCAGTTTTTCCAACTCTGTCTGCACCAAACCGCAGACAGAGAAAGTTAGTGACTAGCTGGTGAATGTGCAGATGCATCTGGCAGTTAAATGGGGAGATATTTTCCCAGGAGTTGGTGAAGACCAAGAACAGATCTAAAAAGGACTGAAGTGATTGATTATTGGACTTATATTCATCAGGAAGCATGACTCCAAATGAATATTAATATTGCTCCGTATCTGCTGGATGTGTAAATAGGCAACTGTTTGCCTATGTACACATTGTTCACCGTAACAACTTTATAAGGTGTTTGTAATAAAGTTGTTTTGTGTAGTGTGTACAGCTTGTTCTGCTGCCCCCTAGTGGCCAAAAAAAGTTAATACTTCTTTAAATCCAACTGCATATTTGAATATAAACTGAACCTTGTCTCCCACAGGATATCTATATTTCTCTAATGGCCCCCGACAGAGTGAGTACTACCTGCCATACAAGAGAGTGATGCGTGTCCTGCTCAACTACGGCTGGCTCAACTGTTACTGAAAGCTCACAGACATAACACCACTACCTATGTCCAAAATTTAACTTCAGATGCATGTTATTAATGAGTTGAGTGAATAACAGTATTCAATGCTTTTTGATGTGGAGAACAGTTCTCAGAGACAGATATTGTTTTTCAGACTGACCACTGGTTGCTCGTTGATGTATAGCAAACACCAGGGTCAAACAGAGGCAAAAGGACAGTGAGTGATTGTCATTCGATCAATTCTGTAAATAATCTTTGACCTGTTTAAAGTTGTTTCCGTCTCTTTTTTATTTCTCTGTGTGGAGTTTGCAAAGGAATGTTCTGATAGTAAATGTATTTGCTAAATGATGTTTACTCATTTCAGAAATGCTAAATTGCTCAATGTTGGGTGTAAAATACAGCAAGGGGTTAAAAGTTGTCATCTGAACACACCCCAGGGTTACAAATAAATATCAAAAGTTGGAGTTATGAAAGATCTCCTACAATTTCACTGTCCCCTCTGGCCATAACAGGATCCAACTTGAAGCATATTCTTATTTGCATATACTAACTTGGGTTACACAGTGAAAAAATTAGGAAATAATTTAAGCCATTAGTTGTTCTTAGTCATGTCTGGACTGTTCTTGTGAAATAGTCCTGTCTTGCCTGAACTCCATCTTTTGCCTGCAATTTTAGAATTAGGACCACAGGGCTTGTTTAGCTTAATCTTAGCCACATACGAGGAGATCCAGTATATGAGAGCTGAGTCACTACTGTTTTTATGAACACGTACAAAGTAAGGATTTTATAGTTTAGTATTGCTTGTGTGCACACTCTAGAGTCCTGTTTGAGGCACCTGACAAACACAGGCCAACAAGGTGAACATGTGCAGAAGATAACAAGAACAGGGGAGCTTGAAAGGGTGGTTCACTCAAATTACAACAAAAGATATTTTCTCCTGACTGGACCTTATCTATGATTGCTTTGGTTTTGGCTTTGACCAAGTTTTGAAATATCTATCTCTAAAATTTAGTTGTGGTCTTCACAGCATTGATGCCTCATTAACATCTCTTTCCAGAAACAATGTGTCTCTTGCTCTGGATAATCCATAAAACATGCTGTCAACAGTTTCCATGAAGACTATAACCTCAGTATAATTTTACATTTCTGTGAACACCACTAATGAAATTCAATTCATTGGTGTGGAGGCAGAAATCTCAAAACTTCATCAAACCCAAACTATCCAAATAGATAGCTAGATACCACTTGAGAAAATACTCACTGTACTGTATTTGAGTGAGTAAACCTTTTAATTATGAGATTGATAAGAAATAACTAAATCAATCAGATTTAAGGGAAAGTTAACCCTTTTATTGCCCACAACCATCTCAGAATGACAGAAAACAATAATTCTAATGTAATATGAAGTTTGCAGGTGTTTATTTCTAAATACACCACAAATGAGATCAGTTTGTCTTAATTTCTGACAGTCACCCATGCGTTTAAAGGACTTTTTGTTCTATGGAGGGATAGTCTTTCTTGGTTCTAGGTGTGGCATATTTTTTCTCCACAATATGTCCCTATAATCTGTGTTGTTCACAGCACACAAAAACAACCACACAAACATTTATGTCTGTACCACATAAGTCATTTTGTAACAATGAAGAGAGAGAGAGAGAGAGAAAGAGAGAGAGAGAGAGAGAGAGAGAGAGAGAGAGAGAGAGAGAGAAACAAAATAGAAAATCAAAGTACAGAGAAACATGTTTTTGGGAATTATCTTGACCTTGAGGAAAGATTTTCAGATCACAATGTTGTGAGTTAATAACTGCAAAAGGAGAAGCACTGTGTCCGTCAGGTACTTTTTTGCAAGAGTGCATGTCAGCTATGCCAGGATTTTCAAAATACTGTAGTTATGAAATTCCACAGTTACCTCAACACCTTGACGGATAAATCCTCCTTTAGTACTTCTAGATACCCTTAGAAATGGATGACTGAGAATCTTCAGAGACACATTTATGAATGAAATGCTCAGAAGCCGACTGTTGGAAAAGATGGAAGGGTTACTGCAACAATAACTGGTTGTTGTTACATTTTATTTAAAGAACAATACTTAAAGAGTATAATTTAGATCTTTTTTCACTGTAAATGGCAGCAACACAGACACCCTCTCTAAGATTGTATAAAGTACAGTTTGAATAAAGTACTGGTAAAAGAAATAAGGCACAAACTTGAAGGGTTGATTGTTTCTTTTATTGAAATGTTGCAAATGTTGTGTAAAAATTATGTGTGTCTTGTAAATACTGATTGCAACGTGTGTAGTGATTGAAGGCCGGGCCTGTAAAGACGTACTCAGTTTGGCTAGTTTGGTTACCTCAACATAATGTGCTCACTGTGGTGTAACCTTGGCCAAAATGATGATGGAATGTAGTGTTAAAGGTGCAGTTTGTAGGATTTAGTAGGATCTAGCTGTGAGGTTGCAGATCGTGACAAACTGATTACCCCACCCCCACCCCTTCTCCCCTTCCAAGCGTGTAGGAGAACCTGTGGTGGTTGAAAAAAATGTGAAAGGCCCTCTCTAGAGCCAGTGTTTGGTTTGTCTGTTCTGGGCTACTGTAGAAACATGGCGGTGCAACATAGGGGCCACCGTGGAAGAGGTCCCGCTCCCTATGTAGATATAAAGGGCTCATTCTAAGGTAACAAAAACACAATGATTCTTATCTTTAGGTGATTAAACACTAATTAAATATGGTTATATTCCATTTCTGCCTCTAAATTCTACACACTGCACCTTTAACTGTTGCTTATGCAATAATATAATGTGTAATGTTTGTGTTCAGGTCAGTCACCTCTGTTGTGCCTTCTATCCAGGGTGTTTGGACTGAAAGAGTCCCCAGTTAGTTAGTTAGAATGTTCATGAACCTGATAGATAGTTCAGGGCTTGTGTCCTTTTATATCCCTAAACAAATGAATTCAGTTTGGAGCCATAAGAGAAGAAGATGGTGGGGAGTAGCCAGGTGGGTGCCGGGAGTCAAAGTAAAGCTGATAGAAATGTAAAGGGGAAGAGAACAGTGAATAGTAAAGATAATGCAGTAGATATATGAGGTGTGTGGAATGAAATAAAAAAGGTTAAAATGAAATGAAATCATGGGGTACTGTCAGTGCCAGAATTTAGAAAATTATGGTGGTTTGTTTTGCAGGATTGTAGAGAGGGGTGTTCCGGTGGCCTATTGTGCTTCTTGGATTAACTGCGTCAGTGCCGGGTTGTGGATTGCTCTATGTATGTTTTTCTGTGTGAGGATGATGTTACTTCGTTGGATGGTTTGGAGTCTGGACATGCCGTGGATGTAGTGGGCGCAGATGTACAGCCTTGTTTTGGATGGTTTGTAGTTTGTTGAACTGGTGTTGTGAGGCTGTGGTCCAGGCTGGTGCTGCATATTCAAAGATTGATCTGGTATATGTCTGATAAACCTTGAGGATGATTTCCGGTGCTTTAAGGTGGTTGAGTCTTTGATTGCCTTCTTTTTCCAGGTTATTGATGTGGGTGATCCATGGCATGTTTCTTTGGGATGTGATTCCTTGAAACTTTGCCTCTTTGGCCATGGTGATGGGGGTTTGTGGAGGGTGAGGTGGACAGCTGGTTTGACTTGGGGCTTTCTGGTGAATAGGATGAGCTGAGCTTTGGTGGGGTTGAGTTTAATTCTCCACATATTGGATCAGGTTTCTGTTTTAACAATACATGTGAGTGAAATTGATTTGGAGTGAGTCCAGTAACAGAGGTCATCAGCAAATTGTGAAACGTGTCCTATGGTGGGTGGGGGGTAGTACACATCATAATGTAGAGAAGAAAAAGGAGTGGATATTGTAGACGGGAAGTGGTATTCTGAGTTTTTTGTCCTGTAACTTGAAGAGTAATCCGTCGTGCCACATTTTGTCAAAAGACTTTTCAATGTCGAAAAATACTGCCATGTTGAATTCTTTTTTGGTGAAACTGCAGGTGATTTCTTCTGATAGTTTGAGGATGATAATGGTGGTGAATTTGTTTTTATGGAAGAATAGAGTATTCCCATGTTCTCTATGTACTGTGCTAGGTGTGCAGTGATGGTGGAATCAAACAGTTTACTGTAGGTGTTGGGGTGACAACTATGGCTGTTTTTCAGTTGAAGTGACGGATGGTGAGGCAGGTGGTGAAGAGGAGGGAGAGCAGGTTGAAGTAAGTTTCTGGTGCTTGCTTGATCACGATGGTGTTGATGTTGTCTTCTCCAGGTGCATTATTTGTCATTTTTTTCAGGTGAGCTTTGATTTCTTGGCAGGTGATCAGTTATGTCAGTGGGTGGTCATCTACTGAGGTGAGAGATGGAGAGGAATATGTTGTGGCCTTGTCGACAGTTTCCTTCCATTCATGGTCAAAGTGTGGATCTGAGGGACAGGAGTGAATGTTTTGGAATTGATCTCTGAATAGAGTTGCTTTTTCTTGGTTGTTTTCAACAGTTTGATCTTGATGTGTTAGAGTTGGTATGTTGTTTTTGTTTTGTGCACCGTTCATGTTTTTTTAATTTTCTGCCAGAAACTGCGTGGGTTGGTTCTGTAGTCACTGCCCAGTTTACTGTAGAATGATGTCCATTTTTCTTGTGAGCGCACAGTGAGCTGTTGTCTGATATGGTTCTGGCGCTGGTTTATTTCTGCTTATGTGTCCGGTGATCTGTATTTGAAGTAGTGTCTGTGTAGTTTTCTTTTCCTTTGGATCAGGTGTAGGATGTGGGGTGGGAGCTGTTGCTGTGGTTTGGAGGTGATGTGTAGCATGATGCATGTGTCACATGCCTGGGTGAGTATTGATCCAATGTGTGTGGCTAGATGGTCTAGTGAATGGTGGTGGTGTGGGATCTGAGTGATGTCCGTGGTTTGTTTGATAATGTGCTTCCTGTAGGTTTCCCAGTTGGCTTTTTTGTAGTTGTGCCATGGTTGTTTTGGCATGTGCTAGAATGTGAGGGAGAAAGTGGCAAGGTGGTGAGAGGTCTGGTGACGAGAGTGCCAGGTCCAGTATTTCCATGGTGGAGCTGGCAGAGTGGATGTATGTGGGTTTGTCATTATTTAGGATGGTGAGGTTGGTGGTGTCCAATATTTCTTTAAGTGCTATTCCGGAGTTGTTTGTAGTGTTGCAGTTAAAATCTTGTCTTGGCATTAAAATCTCCCAGTATGAGCACATTTCTGTTGTTGTTAGTGATGGTCTTGATGAGTTTTCCAGAGCATTGTATTTCAGACTATATATGGATGTAATGAGAAGAGTAGTGGATAGATTTAAAAACAGTGTGGTGGCCATGTACTTATTGTTTGCAAGTTCTTCTTGAGTGAGCTTAAAATGAGTTTCATATGCCCTGTTTGATTAAAAAAACCACTCCGCCTTCATGGCCCGCTGGTCATTTTTCATTCAAAAAAGAAAAAAAACAAACAAGAATAAGATTAAATAATTTGGTTTAATGAGCGGGTTAAAAGATGGGACTGTTTAAAAAGTTTGTGTTCTTTATGACTCTTCCCAGCATTTTCTGTATTGTTTTCTCATCTTTGCATAACAATTTGAGGTCTTCATGTATCTTGTTGAGGCTTGTGCTGGGGTTCTGGGGGGTCAGTGGCATATCTTAGGGGGGTGTGGAAGGTGGGGGGGTACCTGGAACCTTGAGCAATTTTGTGGCCTGGAGCTTCTTGGTGCTGTGGTGGTGAGGGCTAGGCAGGTGGGGCAGTTCTTGGAGATGGACGGGTGCTTGCCACCGCAGTCGGCACATTAAGAGTCTGTTCTGTCCTTGTTGCATTGTTTGTGGTGGTGAGTTCCTCAACATCTGAGACATGTGACTAGGATCCTTATGAAGGTGGTGGGTTGTTGAGTAGTTCTGCTGGTGATGCGGTGTGCTTCGGTGATGGAGATGCCTTGTTTTTCCAGTTCTTCTGTTATTTCTTTGGTGTCTGTGTCAGGGTGGATCCCCTTTATTATCAGCTGTTTGGTTTGTTGGTGGCTGGTGTGGCTTTTCTTGCTGGGCCGTATGTAATTTTATGGAATTTATGGAGTCTATGTTGTGTGTAAATATGAGAATGCCTCCTCTTCTTATACAGACTTACTTTCTAATTTTTCTGTTGGTTTGCATCGGATCAATCTTTGTGATCTGGTTCCTTTCGTGCTCTCTTTTTGGGGTTGGAGCTGAAAAGTTCACTGTATTTGCACAACCCTGATGGATGGCAAACCATTTGCCCTGCAAACCTATTTTGTGGTGCAGTGGTTCCTCCTAGTGGTGTGATGGCCTGTGGTGAGTACAGTTCTTTGAGTTTCTGTAATAAAGCTGTCCAATGAGGACAATTGGTTTTTGATGATTTTGTATTTGGTGGCTATCTGCTCGCAGCGGTACAGGTGTGGGTCTTTGGGTAGGTGGTGGTTTGGATTAATTGGTTTTCTGCTGGTTCCCATGTAGTTGTTTCTCTGGTGGTTGTGTCCTGTTGTGGTCTTTGTGTTGGTGTTTTTCAGGTTTTGGGGGATGAAGCATTATAAGATAAAAAACTGAAGGACTGCAGTAGTGTTTGAGATTATGGACCTATCAGGTGTAAAATACAGCATAGGGAGCGGATGCTGTGGAGTGGGACAGAGAAGATAGGGGTTTTAAAAGCAGTGCTTGTGGCTGAATTTCAAGGTGGTTTGTGCTTTAAAACACTTGTAGACTGAAAAGTAGGCAGATGGCAGGAAAAAGTAACAAAATAAGCCAAAATAGATTCATATAAAACAAGTGATTGTAGGTGATTGTTGGGGGTGAGTTTGCTTGATGGCTGGGTGAGGGTGTCAAGTGGAAGTTAATGCGGAAGTAGAAAGATAGACAGACAGAGAGAAAGAAAGAAAGGAAAGTCACTTATCTGTTCCTTGATGGTGGCGGCGTTGGTCTCCTGTTTGGATCTGCTCACTCTTTCGGCTCTGTCAGTCTCTCCTTTTGATTGCCGATCACTGAACCTCATATCACAGCTGTGCCATCTCTGCTGTGCACATCTCTCTTGTTGCTCTCTCACGATGACTGACAGAGTCTCCACCAAATCAGAGCACCAATCCAAAGGTTCGATGAGATACCTTGTGGTAATTAGTGTAGGGGTCTAGTGTACTTTAATCTGCTGTTTTCTATGATTCTATTGTAATGTGTAATATGAATTAAGATCATACATAGTATTTGACTTTACTGCAGTATAAATGTATTTCAATGTATTTGTTATGTTTTGTTGTGTTTTGATGTCAGGTGAGGGGCAGATTCCCCTATACTGTGGTAGGGGCTGAGTTCATTGCCAGTGGCAGGCTATATAATACTACCTGTTTTCATCAGGAACTGTTGCTGTCAGGACGACATGCTGCCTGTGGTCCATAGTATTTTATGTGGAGAATTATGAATGTTATTGTTAGTCTTCATTGTGGGTGAAATAAACACCAGGGGTTCGTTTCACAAAGCAGGTTTAGTGAAAACTCAGAGTCTGTTAACCCTGAAATGAGGGAAACTCTGAGTTTTCCGTTTCAAAAGAAAGAGGGGTAACTCTAGCTTGTTTCAGAGAGAGAGATAACTTAAGCTCTCGGTCAGTTACCGTAGTAAAAGACTCTATGAACCTAACCTGGTCGGGGCCAGGTTTTTCCTCAATGAACCTTGAGTTTCTCTCTGTCTCCGCCCTCTTTCAGAGCCACACACTCCATTTGATTTCCTCATGCATTCAGTCAGCAGGCGAGTTTTGGCGTAGCCTGGCTCTACCGTCTGTCATTTAAAAAAAAAATCATTAAAAAAAATCAGAGTCAGTATATTTGAAGTCCATTGGGCACAGTAGGTGGCGACTTTTTTCACTAACATGGCATGTCCTTTTGAGAACGATCCCGTGGATGAAGGTGCAGCATTACTGCACAGAGAATTAAATATTCGTCGGGAGATGGTTATCAGACCGCGCATAGATGTTCTAGAATTTCCAGACAATTATCTTTTTGAGCTTATGGCCAGCTTCTCTGCCTCCGTTAGAGGTGGCGGTGCTGGACCACCACCCGTTTTACGGGCATCTGCCTTCTTTCTGTTGGCTGAGTAGAAGTCTGTGTTAGTTTAAATAGGCTTAATTATTTAACAGAACATGATGTAGATGAGAAGACATTTATGTGTGTGAAACCAGCATTACGTTGGGGATAAAACAACTGCACAGTCAAACAGCCACTTAATATTTACTTTACAATGTAAAACATGATCAAAATGAGGTACCCCCATGAGATTATGCCGAGGTCTCACCTGTTTGAACAATGTTTTTATATTTCATCCTAAACTGCTGCCAAGTGCGCTTCTCCCCCGCGGGATTGCACCTAAATGAAATAAATTAATAGGCGACCATTCAAGCAGTTTTCCCCTGTAATATTATTGTGATTGCAAAGGACTACATTTAAACTTACGCATTGACCCGAGGAGCAATGTTCTCCCACGCCGTCTCTCTCTCTTTTGCAGCTGCAGCGGTGTTGCACTTCTCTCTGAAAACGTGTTCAAACTCGCCGTATGAGTGCATTAAGATTTCTAGAGCTAGTGGGGTGAAAAACGCAGCCATCCTCTTCCCCATTGCCATGGTGACTCGTTGAATCGGGGCTCCATTGATGCTGGCTCTTCATTGTTGTGGTGCACGCGCTTAACTCCAACTACTCTGAGTTGATTAAGCTGACTCAAATCAGCAGTTCTGGAACCGGAAACTCAGAGTTTCCTATCTCAGAGTAGATCAACTCAGAGTTCAGGATTAGACTCAGAGTTTGTTGAGCCTGCTTTGTGAAACGGACCCCTGGTTGGTCTGCACCTCTCTGCCTCCTGTTTTTAAGTTCCAGCTGCTACACGGCCATCCTAACAGACTCACATAGCCTAATTTTTATTTTACCATTACATGTAAATTAAGGCAACCAGCTGTTAATCGGAAAATGTCACAAAGTAGTGCTTTCACTGTCTGCATTATATTGTAACTAAGAGAAAAACAAAACAAAACAAAACTTGGGCATCTGAGTAGGCCATCTACAGATTTAGCAGAAAACTGTGTGTCACTTGAAGTTTCCACTCTGTGTGTGACACTGAAGTTGCATGTTGGCCCATGTACGTGTGTCTTACAGAGAGAGAAGTTCCACATAGTTTTCTGCTTGTAATCTGTAGGTGGCTCAATATTAACAAAACAGCTTTTTCCTCACCAGGTTTGTGAAACTTCACTGTTGATATCATTTGTGCGCTCATTTTGTCTTACTATTACAAATCTTATCTATACAGTCACAAACTTGAATTTCTCTTTCAGAGGCTTTTGGCTTTCAGAAATGATGACATACAGTACAACCGCTTTGGGATTATTTCACAAGCCCTTTTTTTTTGATTCTCAGCTCTCACTCATAATCATTTCAAGACAATTTTCATCTAAAACATCCTATTCTGCTTGCAATTGTGATCATAAACTTTGTATTTTATTACTTTTCTTTTCTAATAGAAGGCTGATTCAACACTTCAAAACATGGATGTATTAAGAGAACTTTCCTAGTTCTCTTTATGCATCCATGCTTCAAAACCATTGATTTTAAGTCAATGTTCAAAACAAACTATTCCGGATATCCGGTCGGAGTGCTCTCAGTAATAATGTCCGGTAAAACAACTGAGCCACTAACTATAATTCCTCTATCAATCTTCTTTATCGACAAACATTTTATTTTCTTTATTTTTTTTACCGTCGATACTTGCTGTTCGCACCATCTCACAAAAATATTTGTGCTGTACACGCTCCATAGTGCAGCTGTATTCACGACGTTTAGCTTCTCTGCGTGTAAACAACGCGATGAGGACGACTGATGGTTCCGTTTGTCAAACTTTTTTTTCAAGGATGGCGACGGAATGACCCGCCCTACTCTGCCTCTGATTGGCTAGTACTTAATGCCTTCGTTGATTAGGTTTAGAAATGAGAAATAGGACTGGTTAAGGTTAGGGTACGGATATCAGGGTTTAGCCAATCAGAGAATAGACTTGACTTCGCCATCCTAGAAAAAAAATATTGCTTCCGGTTGATACACGACGGAAACAAACAACCCGGAGCACGCACTGATAGAGTGGGTTCAGCTCGTTTGCTGCACTTTAATCGAGGTGTGTGTATGCGTGTGTTTTTTTTATAGCTAACCGCTACTCTTGTCCGTTGTGTTATAAGCATTTGTTAGCAATTAGCAAGTGCTACTGTTTGCTACAACATGACAGAATATCAGGTTTCTGTGTGTGAGTGTTGCTACTGTGTGTTGTTCAGGCACCTGCAGACTGAGGACTGTCTATTGAATGTTCATGTCTCTACAGGGCAGAGGCTCGTCCCTGTCTCCTATGGAGTCACTCAACACTTTTGAATCTGAGATGGAGGCTGATGGACAGGGAAGCTACTCTCTGTTTCCTGCTCTGGATAGCATTGCAAGTCTGTCTGGGACTGCTGAAACTCTGGAGAGGTTGTTGAACATAATGTGATTTTATAGCATGTATGTTATACTTTTACATCCAGCCTGGGCTCACTGCTTATAGATATAGAAGATACACTGTGCAAGATTTAACTTATGTGTACATTTCAGCAGCCTGGAGCACAGAGTGTGACTGCAGCATTATTATTGAGATAGTGTAGATTTGCCCAAAGTGGCCGAATGAAAATAGTTTCAGGCTTGCACTCCTCTCTACTGGCAGGCAAATAAATCAGAATATATATCAAGCTTATTGCAAACAACAACTGAACAACAGCAAGCAAGTGTTTTACCTGGAAAATCCTGAACTTTGGTTTTGGTATCAAGGGAAGGATGCATAGTGTTGATAAAAGCTGTGTTTTACTGTTAAGTTTACTGTGTAGAATTTATAAATGTGACAATATATGATTTCTTTGTATTCTGGATTAGCTTCACTATTTACTTAAATTTGTAATCATACATGCTCGATTTTCATATAGTGTAAGAGTTGCCAAAAATTAAATAATACTATTACACTAGATGACGCTTAACTGTTTTTATTTGCAGCGAACCACCCAGTGAAATTGCAGAGAAGCCAAACCTCACATGGCTCGATGCTGCCCAGGTATCTGACATTCATTCATCATATTTCAGTGTGATTTCTAGTAATAGCGCTTATAGTAATCGACTGCTGTGAGATTTGTTTTTTTGGTAAGTGTTTTCTGTTTCTACCCTTCCTCGTGTAGATTGTGCTGGAGGAAGCAGGACGTCCCATGCACATAAAGGAGATTAAACAGAGAATCATCGACAGGGGACTCGTTCAATCTAAGTACAGCGATTTCTTACAATTTGCTACATTTCTTCTTGCCCTTGTGCTCATTTATGAAAGTTAAACTGTTGAATAGTGGGGATTTTTTAAAAAATGTTAATTGTCAAGTTTCTTAAGCATTTTGGAGATAATCAGAATTGCAAGTTATTTACAATCTTATTGTTCCTCGTTAACGTTGGACAGTTTTAAAACAAATTCATGAAAACCAAGTTTGTGCAAAGAGGCTAAGTGTTTGTGTGTTGTTTCAGGATTGTCCTTTTAAAACTCAAAACTTTATAAAATTACTTCTTATCCTGTTCTCTCATTGGCAGCGCAAAATCAAGTCTGGAGGCCGTCATGTACCGTGAGGTAAGGAGGATTTTTGAGACTCAGTGTGACAGCAGCCCCTGCTGTTGAGTATAATAACTTGCGCTCCCACTCATCATTTGTGTTAGTTCAGTTGAATACAAATGCTTCATCTTTATTTCCATTAGTATCTTTTCTTTGTCCATTATTTTCCATTCTGCTTCTTTTACATCACCTCACCATATTAAAGAGGGGAAGATTTAATGTGCTGTAATCAGAAAAAGGATGCTTTGTGCTCAGATGCACCACACTTGAGCTTAATGTATCTTATAATGAACTGATCTAAATTGACCTCCAGCTTTTTGGGAATCAAATTTGGCTTTTCCAGCCCCGTGCATTGGCCTCAGTCTCACATTATGTTTCAGACACAAAAAGGCAGCAGGAGATTCAAGAGGATTGAGAACAGAAACGGAGTCTTTGCACTGCTGGTGAGTTTTATGGGACACTAATGCCAATTTCACACTAAACCTCAAATATGTTCTGGGATAATGAAAATGCATTTGACCTTTCATGCCTGACTATTTGTCATGGATAAATTCTGGGATGCTGTTATTCACACAAGACTTGGGTACAGAGCTGTAGTTCGATGCACATCACTGCCTAGTGTAATTCTGTCATATAGATGAAACTTATTGATGCTGAAAGTCCCATCTCAACATAATTATGTGATGGGTGCAGCGTCGCTTTTGCAGTGGCGATTGAAAAATATCTGGTGTAATGTCTTAGGATATGTGCTATTTATTAAATTACTGTCTTTTTAAAGCAGATGCAAGGACATGGGGGTAATGCTAATGCAGCTGTGTGGCCCAGAAGAGCACAATTTTATAGCAGAGACGACTAGAAGGCACTCTAACACAGTTATAGTGGCAGTACTCCAAAGCACTAATAACTCCTTATTTATACTATAACTACTGTAGTACCTATGTTTACACTTTCAAAGCTGAGTAGTGTGAGAGCCTGGCAAAGACAGATGTTTTCCTGCATCTGTATGGATCTGAGATAAATTCAGAGTATAAATAATTTCAGCTTGTGCACTTTTTGTTTTCAGTGACTTTCATTGTTTGTCATATAGCAGTTTTAAATATAAGCTACATCTGTTATTATTTTATCATCTGCATTTAAGTGTGTTTTCATCCAGTATCCTGGAGGCAACACCAGCACAAGCCTCAGGTTCTCCCGGTGCACAGCGACAGATCTCTTGTCTTTCTCTCCTCCTCTGTCCTCTCACAGACTGATGAGGAGCGTCAACAGGCCCTGCAGGCCTTCACTGCCCAGTCTTTCCTCGGCTCCCCGCAGCAGAATACCATCTCCAGTTCTGGCTCAGGTACCTCGGGACCCGCCTTCCCATCCCCCACCAGTTCCTTTGAGCATAAGGGAAAGATGAAGAGAGGTCCGCGAAAAAACCAGAATGAAAAGTACAGGCTCAAGTACCTGAGACTGCGCAAAGCAGCTCGGGCCATGATATTTGTGAGTGAACTGTGTATTTATGAAAATTGCTTTTTCTGCATTATGGTTGTTACTGAATAGAATTACAAGAAAACCAAGTTGGAAGTATGTGTCAGATATTTGTATGTTTTCAGATACACAGCTCTAATAATTTGTGTTATAATGATAATAACAGGAGAATGCAGCTCTTTGTGATGAAGTTGCCCACTTAGAGGAGAAGTTTCTGAGAGCAAAGGAGGAGCGCAGGTGAGTCTAAAAATGTGTTTAGCAAGGACTCACCACAGGCTTTGTGATGGTCAAGTCATATTTTGCACATTTTTCACTTCATGTGACATTAAAAAAAAAAAGTCTAATTTTATTAATATTTATTTTCATTTCCAGGTTCTTACTGAAGTCGTTGTTGCAGTACCAGTCTTTGTCAGAGGGAGAGATACTGCCAACACCTGCATCAAGCTCTCATCCAGCTGTGCCGCCTGTTGCATTAACCTCAGGTTCAGCTGGGGCTTCAGGCCTGTCCGGGGGGCATAACCTTACATCAGTGGTGTCAACAGGGGACGAGGGACCTCTTAAAAAACCCAAGAAGGAAAGGAAAGAGCGAGGACGAGAGAACGGAAAGGAGGAACGTGAGTACTACGATGAAGTATTAATGTAGATGCATATTAAAAATAGATGGGACTTACAGGGAGAGCAACAGGATTAATGTGACTCATGTGTGTGTTCATCAGTATTTTATTGTCATGTTTCTTCAGTTCCAAAGAAAATGTCTAAGAAGAGAAAACTAGCAGACGGCTCTCGGAAGCTGGTGCAACCCATCCCTCTGGACTCATCTGGTCGTCCCGTCTTTCCCATCGTACTGGGAGGATTAACAGTCTACAGTCTGGGAGAGGTCAGTGTCTGACATGACTCACATGTAGCAAACGTCCCATTTATAGTTTAGTGGAAGAAAAAAATTGAGTTTTTCCAAAACTGTGAAAGGCAGCTTCACCACAGGTCTCAGTTTTTGGGAACATTGAGAAGCAGAGACTGTTTGCCAGTTTTGACAAGTTTAAATGTTTGCTGTGAGAAAGGTCTGTTGTACCTGCCAACTCACTGGCACATCTTACTGAGACACTTACGTTATTAGTGTTTGAGTCTTCTTGCTGAGACAACTACAACAAACGGCCTATTATGAGTGTAAACTAATGATTAAATAAATCAATATTAACTATATAATACCAAAAAACGTGGGTAAAATGAAGCCTCTCTTAAAGCTGATCACTAACCATGACATGCATTTTACTAAATGCAAACTTTTGACTGCTCTTCAGATCATCACAGACAGAATGTTGTTCCATGACGAGTGTGCCATCTACCCAGTGGGCTTCTGCAGCACTCGAATCTTTGCTAGCATGAAAAACCCTGACCAGCAGTGCCTCTACACCTGCCAAATCAAGGATGGTGGAACAGGTCCACAGGTACACACACAGAGCTAGATTTACTGAGAAAAGAGGGGGGTCAGAGCTGCATGCCCAGCAGCTCTGGAGTGGAGCAGGTGGAGTTGGAGATGGTGTTGATGTGGGTGTTAATACTGAGGTAAATGCAGCCAAACAATGTGCTTCGTTACACCTGGTCTTCAGAGGCTGAGAGTTTTGCTGGCATAACTGACCATCGCAAATTGTGCAACCTTAGTAAATCCAGTAGAATGTGTTACATCCACACCCTGAAAAACTGGCACAAAAGCTGCAGTAAATCTGTTTCAAAGTTGTTAGAGAAATCTGTTTTAAGTACAGAAAATTAAATGTAAAGAGGACATTTGGTCTTCTCCAGTCCAATTGAGCAAAACTGCAGTGTACACTGGTGATAAAGTTTCAGACAAAATCTCTTTGTTTGTTCAGTTTGAAATGGTATGAATGACTAAGTTGCAATGGGGTGTTTGTTTGTAGGATATGTTAGGATGTAGGAGCTTTAAAATTTCCAACATTGTTCCCCCAGTTTGAGATTGTGCCTGAAGAAGATCCTCAGAATGCCATTGTGGCCTCCTCTGCCCTGACGTGCCACTCCAATCTACTAATGACCATTGCATCTGTCAGGTATCAAACTTCATCACAGAGGCTTGTGGTTACATGGCATAATATAGTTTTCAATACATTATGTACTTATTCAACATGTCCTTCTCCTAGCTCCAAGTCTGTTGAGCCCATTGTGCCATCAGGAGCAGACTTCTTTGGTTTCTCTCACCCCACCATCCAGAATCTGATCCAGAGTTGTCCTGGAGCACGCAAGTGTAGCAAGTAAATTCACCCTGCTCACTGAATGTGGATTAGTAGATTATCATATAAAAATAGAAATGAGATTTGTTTTTAAATTGGAGAGAATAGATGACTTGCCCAGTGCTTAGTAGTGGCTGGTTGTCTAGTGTGCAGCCTTCCTGTCAACTACCTACTGGGAATATTTGAGGTCTAGTCATCTGAAACATGCTGATCCAACTTTTCATAAACAAGTAATTAGCAGACATTTATTATTTATTTCTAATTGCTTCTACATTTTTTGCTCATTGTGTTTCCCAGACAGGGACTTAAAAGGAATTTTACAAATTGATCATTGAATTACATGATTACACGCCGAAACATATTTTCCAACCTGTTTGCATCTTGCATGCAACTAGTGTTTAGATTTCTTAATGCATATGAATTTTGTCTGATTTTAAGTACTCATTGGTTATTATGTTCATACAGCTACCGATGGATACGTTTTGAGGTGTGTCGCCCTGGTGATGGCCAAGTTCCTCACAGCCTGTCAGAGGACGACGCCTCTGTCAACTTTGAGGCCTACCAGAGACACCAGGGCTTTGACGAGAACATAAAGACGGAGCACATCCCAGGTTGTTAAAAACTGGTTTCCCATATCTTTGTTGTTACATCTGGTGGACCTTGATTTTTCATGTACAAGAAAAACATTTCACAGCTGTAGAGAGAACGTGTCTGATGATTGAATGTGAAAGGCAGAAGGACACAGTAGCCTTTAGGTTTAACAGCTTGGCTTGTAGTGAGGAGGTCACAGGGTAGAATCCCTCGGTGAGGAGACAAATGAAAAACTGAGTTTTCTTCCTCAACTGCTGTCAAAATATCAGTGGAGCTGCTCAGTGATACTTTGCTCTGTTGGAGAGTGTGAGAATAGCCCTCCTCACCCCATCAAATGCTCCTTTAGGCCTCTGGTGTAAATAATATATCATAAATGTAAGTGGTTACTGTAGGTTAGCTGAAAAAACAAGTATTATAATGCAATAATAATAAGAATATTTTGTTATCTCTTGTATTTATGCTAACATGATTACTCGGCATGACACTGATAGCGAAGCTGCCACTAATTATCCATCTTTCCCTCAGGACAGACACCACAGTCTCCTAGTTCCTCTCATCAGCACCACCTGACCTCCCCCACCATGAAGCCCTCTACCTCCTATTACAGCTCCTGAGATTCTGCTCCAAAGCACCTCTGAAATAACTGATTGTATTCATCAAGAACTCTCATTCTTATTTACCAGATTTACATTTTTTAAAATTCCAAACAATATACATTCAGTGTTTGTCAAACAGAGGTAGATAATAATTCAAACCTATGATATTTATTCTGCCATCTTCTAGCAAGCCCCAGACAAAGCATTACTGGGGATGTGTGCTAGCATGGTTGATGCCAACATACTGGATGTGGCTAGCAAGTTAGCTTCTTGCTCTGTATTTAAAAGTGTATTTGTTACTCGATGACTCAAGCTGACATTATGTTGCAAATATAATTAGTATTGGCCTTTTCATTATTTTGGGATGACACTGGGAAAAAAAAACTGTATTATGCCAAAAGTTTTGGTTCATGGGCAACTATTTGTGATCAACTGTTGGTACCCTACTTAATGTTGCAGTTGTAACATTTTTCCAATTGAAACAACTATTGATCATGTTTGATTAATCAATAATTTGACTGCATTTCCATCTGTTTTTCTTTGAAGTAAAAGCATTGGTTTTGAATGCAACACACCCACACAAACTTAATTGTTGATTTGTCATTTATTTGTGCAAATGATACAAGTCGAAAGGACTCATTTGTGCTATAAACATTTGTTCAAATAAAACATTCTGTCATGATCTACTATATTCATACAGTCCAGCAATTATTGACATTGGTTTTAACAGTGTAGAGTGTTTTATAGGCATTTTGTAATGGCAAATTTCCAAAAGTGGTTTGTTTCTTGCCAGAGTGACAATTAGTTTCTGGTTCAGTGCTTTTTCCAAATGGTTCCTTTGGCTGTTTTGCGGTTAATAACAAATGGAGGTGCAGGTAAATTACTAGTGGCACTGTAGATTGGACAGGCTTTAAAGTCACAGGGCCAGTCTCTCCATGCATATCGAAGAGCAACTACTTTATCAGTATGTGGACAATAAATGGCAGCTAACTCAACGGTAGTATGATCCCACAGGATGATGGGAGCTGGAACCCAGTTGGACTCAGGCCCACATGGAGCTAAACTCTCCGAGCAACAGATCTAGATAAAAAACACAGGATAAGGCAGAGGCAATGACTTGAGCTCAATGATTTATTTAGCAAGACATTTGTCTTGAAAGAAATGATCATATCAAAACAGAATATGGGACAGAAATCTTGACTCACACCAAGTACTCCACTGCCAGCCTTACCTCAAAGATGTCTTTAGATGGTTTGACAAAGACTGTCTGGTTGTAGGTAATGCTGACAAACATTTTAGAGGACATGATTTGGCTGGGAAATGGTCCGAGGAAGGACACGTCCTTGTCATTATAAGCCACTGCCTTTGCTCCCAATGTCAGTCTGGAAGCTACATCGTGCTTGTCACGGGGATGGATCCTGAACAGAAGGTCAAATATCATTTAAACTAACGTAACGTTTCAGTTTTTGGTACATTCATGCAGTCTGTCGATGTGAAATTTCTACCAGCAACTTATATGAGGAGCAGGTTTTATAGATGTTTATAAGTATCTTAAAATCTATCTGGACTAACAGGAAGCTGTATCTGGAGCGTCTGAACATATGTGATGAGAGAGTTCTTTGCTCCAGATGAAACTTTGCATGCAGCATTTTGTACAAAGATAAAGATTTGAATCAGGTCGAGCATGTGATGGGAGCAGAAATTGTCTCTCAAATGAGTTTTACGTGGAATTCTGACAAGTTTAAGAATTGTTGTTCAAATCTATGAGAAGGAGTTGGGACATAAGTGATTAAAAAGTCTTATTTACTTAGAACAGGCATGCACAGGTGCCTGATTGACAGAGTCACCGCAAACAGGGTGCTGACCGGTCAAGTGATGCAGATATTCTCTACAGCTCAAGACAGACGCTAATGATCCCTGCAGGATCTGAAGCGCTCCTAAGTGTAACTCACACATAGGTACGAGCAGGAGTTGAATGCTTTTCAGTGTTGTTAAGATTTCAGGTGCTATAAACAAGATCCTTACGTGCCGTAGGGTGATTTTTCATCCGGCAAATCCATAGCCACAGCCATGAATGTCCTCTTCATCCGAAAGTTTGGGGCAAAGCCTGTGTCGGCTGTCTGGTGCCAACGGATGTCTGGAAAGCCATCATATATGGCGCTTTTTTGGTTAGTGGACAGCTGCATTAAAGAGAAATGATGGATCAGATCTCTCTCTCTATATAGTGACTTTAAAGAAAGCACTATAAGACAAGACCTGCACTATATTGAATATTTCATTTTTGATGTTTTTATCTTTCCATTAGTACTTGTTTCTCTTCTGGAAATTAAAACACAAATACTAACATACTTGGACAAATCCGAAGGGGAAGTCGATAGCGGTCTGCCCTCCTGAGCCCTTGTGAAACGCCATCCTCCAATCATCAATCATAGCAGGGAAAGAACAGTTGTACTGGTCTTCATGATAGACTGCATTTGCCTCTCCTGAAAGTGCGGACAAGTCTCATAGATGCATGTAGTGTGTTTGGCTACAGTGAACATCTGATAACTGTGAAGGAAGACTTACTGTACCTTGGTACCAGATTGCTCCTTTGATGGTCATGTTGAGTAACGGGTGGATCATTGAATTCCACATGACAGAATTGTTCTCAAAGTGGGTGAGCGGTGGAAACATGCTCGTCGAATTCCACATGACAGAATTGTCCTCCAAGTGGGTGAGCGGTGGAAACATGCTGAAAGTAGAAACAGTGCAGTTAGTGCAAACTAAAAGTTTGTTAGTACACCAAACTATTGAGAGCATAAGAAGAGTTACTACACTTGCTCGAGTGCAGTAAAATTAGAAAAGCTTTTTAAATCTATCACCATGCATATCACTGCTCTGTTTTCTCTACACCCTTACTTGGTTTCTGGCGGCATTAGTCCACAGTACCGCAGTGCTCTCGAAGATGACCACGCTTCGATTGGCGTGCCTCCCCAACACGACTCCACCAATCCTATTGGGTACTTAAGGTAATCATACAAGTAACGGCCAAAGATCCAGCACACTGCAGAGAACCCAGGCAGATTATCTGGAAACACACAAACCTGTTAACCAATCAGCAGAATGCAAGCAGGTGGTACAACACATGATTAGATAGAGCACTATGCTTGATATTTAAAAATAATTAGAAAGTATGAATTACCAAATGTGATTCCACGATACTTGTTATACTATACCATAAGAAAATGATGTTGGAACAAATATAATATATGCATGAAACAATTCTATGAATAAATCCTTCTCGTACTTGCTGTGGGCACAGACCAGGGAGACTTCACCTCAATCAGGTCATTCAGCTCAGTGTCACTCCGGTTCAAGGCCACCATGAAAGTCCTCACATGAGGATACTTATCTGCGATGGCCAGCTCCTCTGATTTATTCAAAAGCTATTGGAGATTAACAAATACATGAAAGTTCACAAAACAATCAAATAATACAGTTCCCCCCTAAGAATACTTCCTGTCACTGATGTATTTTTGCAAACTTTCAAACTATTACAGCCACATCACAGCTTGCTGCTTTTTTAACACCAGATGAAAGTTGTTTGAGTGCATGTTACAGATGTTGTCATCTTTCTGGCACTGATACACACAATTCTGTTACACCAAACTAGTTTTTAATCAAAAGCTAAAATGTATTTGCACATACATACTATTGCTTTGTGCTGCACTCACAATTTCAGATAAATATCACACAATCACTTTTCTAACTTTCTATGCTTTTTGTGTGTTTGTGATTCGCTGCAGTAAGACTTATACTGCACATGTATGTTACCATGGTCAAGTATATTAAACAGATAGGTGTACACCTAGCTCAGTCTACCTGAGATACTTCAAAGAGCATGTTGCTTTGTCCTCCGCACAGCCAAACGTCTCCAAACAGCACATCTGTCAGAGTTGCTATGCTGTTGCCAATAAATGCCGACACATTGTAGGGACCACCGGCCTCAACGGGGTCAAGGGTGACTCGCCAGATGCCTGTGTGCGTTATGGACATTACTCATGACAACAGCAGTAATCGATTCATGGACTGTCAACAATATTAAGTGACCAAATTAATATACTGTAGGTGGAAGACACGCTCTGCCAGGGAAAAGGTGGATGCAAGTCAGTAAGACAGCGATCCTGATGTTTTAAACACAGTAGTGGGATTAAGAACTGCAGATGAGTTGCCATAATGAAAAGCAAAATCAGGAAACATGAAACATGCAAAACAGTTGAAAAACAATGTTCTGAGAATCATTTCCAAACCATGATTTTCAGGCCACTTCCTCTATGTCACCAGTCATTGTACAACAGAGGCTCTGGTACAAAATGGTGTCTCTGCCACCGTCAGGATCACCAAGTTTGTTCTCTTTTTCAATCCAGTATCCTGCAGATGTCTGCATAAACTTCCCACCTGACAACAACTGAGTGTATTTACCTTTTGTCACAGTGGCTGAGGTTTTCTGGTTTACCGGTCCTAACAAGAAGAGGATGACCTCTTCACCCTCGGGGCCGTAGCCCCACAGCACAGCTTTCTCTGGAGACTTCTTCAGCACCATGTGGTCTCCGTAGTAGGAGGCAAAGGAAAGTTGTCCATCTATACACACAGACAAGTCTGTTTATGTCCTCTACTGCTGGACAACAGCTCTCAGCCTTCAAAGATGTATTATTGGGTTATCACAACTTTCAAAATGAGTGTAGTGGATTAAAAAAAAAAAAAAAAATCTAGTTTTTATTCTTACAAAGTATCAGTTTATTGTATTTAAATATGAATTGAGGCACTACATCAATTGCATTAAGATCTCTTCCAATTCAAATACAACTAAAACTGTATGTTGATTTTCCTCTTTGAATATTACTTGACTTTTTTTTTTTTTTTAATTCAGATTTATTTATGTACTTTTTCCTCTTTGATGCATGTTTGTGATGTGTATACCTGTTTTGTCCTTTTGCCCTATATGTTATCTGTATGCAATAAAGTTTTAATGGCTGCAACTAAGGATTAGCGATTAATCTGACAATTTTTTCCTTGATTACTCCTTTTGTCTATAAAATGTCAGAAAATAGTGAAAAATTAGAGCCCAAGATGATGTCTTCAAATGTTGTGTTTTGTCTGGTCAGCAGTCCAAAATCCAGATACTAAGTTTTAATGCCAAGTATGACATATAAAAGTTTCAATTAACTCATAAAAGTTTCATACTCACATTTGAAAAGTTGAACCCAGCACTTTGTCATTTTTTCCCTTACTGGGGACTTAACGATTATTCGACTAATCGTTATTTGACTAATCATTGCAGCCAGGGCACAAAATTAGCACCAGCCAAATTCTGGTAACACATTTGAATATTCGTACTCTGACTGCAGCTCTACATTATGATCAGTCATTTATCCTACCACTTAAATTACTTAAGCAAAGTCTTAGAGAATGCCATGAGAGATTATTATGAAAAAAAGTGTAAAGATATCAAAATCCTGATGTAAAACAGCATCAGAAATGTTATTGATAAATCAGGAGGTGCTGTGTAAATGTATGGGACAAAACAGAGGAGGCTGCTGCAGAGTTTACACAGCACAATGCAGTTTAAACCGGACACACATCTTAACAGACTGTAACATTACTCACCACAGGCGTGAATAGAAGCAATAAGTAGAAAAACAGCACACAGTGTTATCGCCATGTCAGTAAACGACCTGCGTCAATAGACCACCGGGCACTTGTGCCTGAGGAAGTCATATGATTTCTGGGCCAGTTCAGCTTGTTCAGTCAGCTGGGGGGGAAGAGTCAGGAAGCTCATCGTTGTCCAACCGCACCTGTGACGTCACCCAGACGCGCAGGCGCAGTACAGTTCCTCTCGACCGCCAAAACATTTCTTGAAATTATTAGGCTCCATTTCCCCAAAACTCTAAACACAAATTACATAAATGCACACTCATCTTAACAAGCTTCCACATCAAAACAAAACTCTCCACTCATAACTGTGTAATCTTACAGAACATAGAATATATATATATATAAATACATATCAAATACACATAAACTACAAAACAGCCATTACACATTGCTGATATCAATTCAAAACACTACCGTGAAAACCTGATACTGCAGTTAATAATGGTGCTTATGGTTTTTCCCCAGAACCTCGATGATGAACACAATAAGACATATGTATACATTTTCAAAATGTTTAATTTCTCAATGTGCTATAGTAGAAATCACATGTTTTCTGCCTCAGGTCTTTGTGGATCCATTGTTCCAAAACAAGTAAAATGACCCATGGCCCTGTTATCTATCCATCCTGCGGCTCTGATTGATGTGCGAACCATTTCAGCTTTTAGTGTTTCCACCTGGGGAATTGTGTGTTAATTGGGTTCCAGCTGTGATGACTTGGGTTAATTAAAATGAGCACATGAGTGAAAACAGGGGAATAGTAGTTTTGGGAAATGGGTCTGTCTTTTGGTAGATGGCGTCATGGTTTGAGATGTTTAGTTAATAGGCCCAGTTATATTGTGGAAGCGATCAAGAAAAAACCATAAAGAATCTCACCGACTATTTGAAATGTCTTAATTATTTATGCCATAATAATTTTTAAAAAATGAATCACCACCACATGAAATCTTGTATGTAGGAAAAACATTACTGCACAGATCTCTTTGGTTTCTACACCAGCTGTGGTTTCCTGTGGTACAATGTGTTGCACTCGTGACTAGACTCAACAGTAACTGCTGGCTGCTGCACATTCACACTTGTTGGCAGTGCAATCAAGATTATTTTGCCTGTGTTCAGTTACTCTGTAGTCTTGCACTTGTGTCTTGTTGAACACATTTGGGGATAAAACAAATCTCAAATTGGTCACTGATCTTTAAAGATTAATTGTATACTTTTTTTTTACCACTTGGGGGCAGCAAAATTCTACAACAAGCTGACAGACACATAAAGTAATTGTGTGCAAAACATTTCTTATAGTAGCAGTGAGAGAGCATGTAACTTTCAGAACTCTTTATCCGATAGTCATTGAGAAATTTCACCCAAAACCACAAATGTCAGCAGAAAAAATGATGTGACAAGATGGCTTATGTAACTGAATTACCCTCAGGCCAAAATTGCAACGAACAATGTTTGTAATAGTATGTGATATTTCAGGTCTGTCCTGTACCAGATTGGTTGTTGTGGCAATGTCTATTCAAGAGTTAAAAAACATGGTGTTTTTTATGTGTTTTTTTCCTTTACTTTATCTTTTCTTTCTTTTTTGAGTGATTCATCTTCTCAAACATAGACAAATGTTGGTGTTTACACACTTTCCCAAATGTTTTGAATGAATAAAATGCTTATATTGGATGGTCTAAATATAGGAACCAGATCACTTTTCAGCCAGCATTATGGTAACAGTTGTTTAATGAGTCTTGGAATTACCAACAATAAAATAAAACATAATAGTCACGTCAAGTCAATGTTATTTATATAGCCCAAAATCAAAAATCTTAAATTTACTCTAGAAGTCTTTACAGTCTGCACAGCATATGAACCATCTATCCTTTTAAACAACTACAGCAAGTGCTTGTGATACATTAAAACTACATAACAGTTTTTTTCAAATCTGCCCCTCAGAAACCTAAAGTCGGATACTACTGTGAGTTGAATCCTCATGAAGGCCAAAGTAATTAACATCTATGGACTGTAACAACAGAATGAAAAATGAAAGCAGCTGTAACATTAATTATCCAATGGTTTACTAGCCAGGTGTTTATTTACCCAAGCATTTTATGTGTTTGCCTGTAGTAAAGACAAATGAACCACCATGTTCTGTTGGCATGCTATTCAATACAAAACTTCAACACTTATTCAGAGATAAGTGATGGATACAGAAAGGAGAATGGGAAAGCTGTTGTTTGGAGCACAACGTAATGAGAAATCTGTATAGAAATGCACAGTAAGGTGACTACAAGTACATTCGGAGGGCTACATGAAATTATTTCCCTTTGCATGAATGCTAAAAGTGATCATTTGACCCTGCAGCCTTCAATGTGCGCCAACCGTGTCATTACACACCTCTTCAAAGGGAGGCAATTTTTAAAATTTCAAATTGCACATTTATCTTAATGTGGTCCCGAGGCTCACACTATGCATGTTCGATATACAGTCAGCAACAGACGTACATGAAACTTGTATCATCAATGCTTTCTCAGCTTTCCATGTATATCCCTTGTAATTTTAGCTTTATGCCTACCCCCCATCAGCCTGACTGCTAATTGACACAGCCGTCAAATCCTACCACAGCCTTGTTATAGCATCTGTGAGACAACTTCTAACATAGTGAACATATGCCACTTTAGACATGATGAAAAAGGAAACAGAATGGGAACTATCTTTCTGAACTGAGTGTTTAGGAGAAATATGCCTCAAAGACACACGCTTGGCTCTATGATGTAAGCACAACATAGTCACCAGAACACATTCGTCAGTTGTAATACATGTTTTTTGGGCCAGCTTGATTGTAATCCTTTTATTCCATTAGCTTTTACATTTTAGTACCCACACACGTCCTGTCTACTATGACGCTGATGGGACAATAGGCTTGTAATCGTGTTCATCAAAGGTAAGGCTCCTTTGGTTCAATTAGTTTCAGTCTCCGAACTTGAAAATACTGAAGTAAAATGTTTTTTTTTTTCAAGTAAAAGGATTTCTTTTCAACTGTCGTTGTGGATTTTGTGCAAAGTATTGAATAGTTTATAATGTTATGTTTACACAAATTTTATAGTTCGCCAATGTGAGGGCTTAAATTTCCAAAACCACATTCTTTTGACCCTTCAGCTTCAGAAATTATGTATTATAATATATCTGTTCTTTAGATTGTTCAGAAAAAAAATCCAGTTTGGATCTTAAGGTGTGATGCAAGAGGACAAACTTTGTTGTCGAAGTTGTGCTCTGTTGACCCTGGAACTGATTTCCCAGTAGATCCACAGAAGCAGCTGCTCTGTGACCTTCCTGTGAAGGAAGGGTAATATAAGCAAATGAAGAGAAAATAACTGCATCTTCTGGGTAATCAAAAATAACTACAGAAGTTGGGTTTGTAAATAATATACTGTAGTTGGTTTCCAGTTATGCTCTCAATAGAATTTCAAATAAGCTATAAAAGAAAATAAGTGTTTATGAAAGTGCACATATTAGAAAAGTACAACTAAATTTGGAGGATTGTTTTGATCTCAGAAGAACAGATTGCCTCCACAAATTAGTTTTCCCCTTTTTCTTATTTGTTTTTATTTGATTTCTTCCTAGATATATTTGCTATAACATGTCACCCTTAGAAAACAAAGCAAATAGGGAATTGTAAGAAAAACGACTACTTTAAAATTCCCCCTCAACATGTATCCTTTACATATTTTCAACCCCACCAGGCGTTTTATGAGCATGAAATTAGTTTTTGACTGACAGTGGAGAAAAGGCCTTTGTAATGTGTAGAGTGTCACATCACCATTCTGCTAATCAAGAAAAAGGCAGGTCTTGCATTGCATTTTTATTTCTCTTTATTTTTCTTAACAAACATGTAACAATAATTAATAAATAAAATATAATATATAAATAATAACAACAATAATACTATATAAATAATATTTAAAAAAAATAAAACTGAGTATATAACCTTTCTGGGTAAAACAAAGCAATTGGTGAAACACTGTATTTGTGCCACATATGCTCCTTATGTGCACTGTACCTGCTAACAAATACAAAAAAATAGTTTTACAGGAATTATCAAAGGTTTAATGACAAGGAAAATATAAGGACTGCAGACATTTAGAGCTTTGTGGCCTGTTACACAGAAATACAAAACAAAAAAAGAATCCAATAATACATTTAAAATACAGTAATAACTTGCCATTGATTGATGTATTAACATAGACATGGAGCTCAGTACAGTTGCTAAGTAATATCATACATCAGGAAGACAAATGGCATTAGAGACACTCTCTGTATGGCAATTACCTGTATGTACTGACAGAGAGAACAATATCTTGCCATGTGCTTTGCCAATTACAGCAGCCTGCACATTTTTCCCATGCTATAAATGAACTAATTGCACACACAAACACACGCACACACACACACACACACACACACACACAGAACAGAGAACAGAACAGAGATCAATAGTAATACACACATGTCTGAGTTTCTCTCTAAAAAAAAAAAAAAATTAAAAAAAGAATTGCATTATTGGCACCTCCCGATCTGTAATTTATTTATCATTTTTCTGTACATGTAGACCAAGACAGCATCAAACTGACACTGCATTTCCATGTGAGTAATGCTCCAATATTATCACTCCACTTCAGAGTCCCAGCCTGTGCTCAAATTAGATTGCAGAAATTGGGTTGAAAATGGCTATCCCTTCTCTAGTGATCCGTGGAATGGGCTCTGGTCTGTTCCATCACATTTTACAGCTAATTTCATGTGGCGAAATGAGAGATGCAAATATGTTTGTGGTATCATGCATGAACCAAGATTTACGACTGCTGTCTAGGGCTCTCATAGGTCTCTTAACACATCAATTCCCATCCATCATGTGATAAATCCCTCGAATTAGCGCCTCCCTTTAAGTCACTCAGCAGCTATTAGGTGCATGAGAGGAGCCTGAGCATCATCTCCATAACCTACAATTGCACTGCGCTTTTAACACTTTCACACTCACTGCCACCTAAATCAGTTTACACATGAGACTTGCCTTGCCCCATTTGTGCCAAAACTACCTGCTGAAAAATAGATGTTTGGGCTACTGTAAATTCACTTTCAATAAAGTCTATTGAAAAAATATGCAACATTTTTCTTTAAAATATGAATGAAACTATTTACCACAAAAAGTGTCCTCATGTCCAATATGTAAACATGTTATTTGAAATTGAGGCTGGGAGATTGGGAAGTGTGAGTCTGCGTATTATAATTAAGCTCTATTGTCATTTTGTTGTTAAAAACATTACTGTACTGTATTACTGTGTGTATATGTTGAATTATCGATCAACAATTAAAGTTAAAAGAAACCTTTAATATGATTTATAGTCTCAGATGTTCCAGCCCTGCACTACACTGTATCTAGAGAACCAAATGACAAGTGCAAATGTCCTGGAAGTTATTTATTGCCTCATGAGCTGCACTCTTATAACACAGAAAAGTAACAAAACAAAATTGCTAGTCACATCCAGCCTCACATAGCGCTCCAGCTCTCAGCCTCCTACACAGATCTAAATTGGTTCCTGGCTTGATGAAAGGCTAAAATGTTGTAGCATTACTTAATAATGCTGCTTTTGCTGGAGGAAATATAGCTGATCAGGGTGTAAGTGCTCACGTATGTTTCACAGTATTTCTGGCATCAGGTATTCAACACACAGTTTCAAATAAGTGTCAATTACTGAAGCCACTGCTGACCTGCGTTCAATACATGTCGGTCAGAAACAGCTGGAGGTAGACGGTGGAGAAAATTGATATTGGTGAGCTATACTG
Source organism: Thunnus thynnus (assembly GCF_963924715.1). Lineage (NCBI taxonomy): Eukaryota > Metazoa > Chordata > Actinopteri > Scombriformes > Scombridae > Thunnus > Thunnus thynnus. The sequence continues at coordinate 10,120,653 of NC_089523.1, forward strand.
TAATGGCATATACTGTATACAAACATGGCAGCAGTGGCAGGAGGGCTCTTCATCCTCTGGTTATGATGTCTAATAATATTGCAAACAGATATACAAATACAAAGAAGTGCACTCCTTGTTGGATCATAAACAGGGTGAATAACCAGAGGAACAATATGAAAATGACAGCAAAGCAAAATGCAAATGCTATAACATTATTAATGACCTTCTCTATTTCAGTGGCAAGCCATTAGATCATAAACCAAAGCCCACACTGATACAAGCCTCGGAGGAACAATCCTGGCAGATTGTCAATTTAATAAATGGAAGTATGTGGCTCATCAGATATTGTGATTTTTGCTTTGAAGCAAATAGCATAAATTGCAGCTGTGGTTCAAGAGGTGGAGCGATTCATCCACTAATCAGAGGGTCAGTGGTTTGATCCCCGGTTCCTCCAGTCTGCATGTCAAAGTGTCTTTGGGCAAGATATTGAACCCCAAATTGCTGTGTGAGTGTGTGTGTGGATGAGCGAGCATAGAAACATCGTGGGGTGCTTTGGATAGGAAGCGCTGTATCACTCCTGAAGAGCAGGTTGGCACCTCACATGGCAGCCTCTGCCATCAGCGTATGAATGTGTGTGTGAGTGGGTGAATGTTGGCATGTAGTGTAAAGTGCTTTGAGTGGTTGATAAGACTAGAAAGGTGTGATATAAATGCAGTCCATTTATCATTTAGCATAAGTCAATATATCATACTCATTTTTCAAGTTGTAACTCTCATATACAGTGGTGAGAGTGGTACTGTTTATCACTGCCATACATTTAAACGCTGATATCAAATAAGCTGCCTTACTTTTTTTAAATATAGATTTAGTAAATGAAGATAATTTAAATGATATATAATTAGACTCTTTGTTGATTACTCTATTCCTTGTCAAAACCACAGATGAGAGAAGTGAAAATTTGTATTAGCAAAGAAGCTCATATAATCCTTGCACTCATATTTCAAAAATGACATATTAACCCCACCATATGTTTCTAAATACTGTATTACATGCAAATGACAAAGTCAGAACATCAGGGCAAAGTCAAATAAAAGATCAATAAAACAGGCTGATTATAACCAGCATATATGGATAAAACAATAAAAGGTAATTAAAAACAGGCTGGGTTACAGTGAGGAAGGGGGCTGATAAAGTGGCAGGTTGTACAGATTTGTTTTAAGCAATTGTTTTTAAACTAAAATTCCATAATTTTGTGGCATAGTTAAAAAAAGCAGCATCCCCAATTATTAGTACCATTATTATTAGTAATATTATTGGTAAGTTTTGTTTGTTAACTTTCTAGGCATGGTGTGTTGCCAGGCAACCAACCCTCCTCTCCCTAGGAAAACAAAAGACTAGCGCTTTTATATTAGCAGCAGGATTAGACAATAGCAAGCACAGGGACAGACGGTACACACAACTACAATTATTCAATCATACCGGTGAACAATTAGCTGCACATTGACATTTAAATCATTATTTTATCTTAAATGCCTGCTGTTATAAGCTCTACTGTCTGCATTGAGTGATAATGTCATTAAAATGCACATAAAAGTGTGTATGTCTACATGTGTTTGTTGTGGAGGATATAGACATTAACAATGTTTTGGTTTTTTGTCATGATAATCAAAGCACCCTGGGATTTTTTTTCTCCTTTTGCCTTCCTGTTGTGTGAAGCACAGTATATTCTGTATCTGTAATCTGAAAAAAGAGACAAAAAAGAAACAACTCTGTTTCTAGTACTAAGAGTAAAATGCACTGTCTCTCCTTGAAAAGCAGCATTTAAAGTGTATATGTGTGCTCTCAGTGTGTTTCTCTTGCAGGTATGCTCTCCTGAGTTTAATCATGGCTGCTGCTAGCCCTACATCCATGTCTCCTATATCTCTTCCCTGTTTAAAATAGGAACGGCTCCTCCATCATTAACAGGCTGCATCAAAGACACAGGCAATTATACACTTGGTGCATTCACTGTCTTTCGCTGCTCACATTACACACTTCACCTCGATGATTAAGGAGGTTTAAAATAAACAGTGAGCAGACCTACAGCATTAGCATAATAAATTGCTGTAAAACCAGCTGAAGCTGCTGTTTACCTATGAAAGGTTGGCTGTTTCATTTTGAAACATAAGGGTGATTACAGCAGAGATGCCAAATGGATGCTGGACATGCTTCAGATCAGCAGGTGGCACTCTCATGACAGTGAAATAGGCACGGCCCTTTACATTTTGACAGGATGTGATGGTGACTTTAGGAGGAGGAAGTGCGCTACACTGAGGGAGCTGATGTGTTTGCCTTTTAGTTTATCTTAAGCCTTTCAGAAAGGACAACTTCAGTCATCTGGATTATAACAACCGGGTTTCAAAGATAAGCCACATCAGACCAATGCAGATGGATTTTTTTCTTCTTCTCATTTTATTGACAAAACACGTGAATATTGTTTGATGCGCAAGTACTTTATTTAAGAGTTGGTGCATGTAAATTCTATATCCTACTTATAATGGCTTGGATAAGCACCCAGGCCTAACAGTGTGAAATCACTTTAATGTGATTGTTGGATATAGCAGCAGGAGCTGAGATATTGACACACTATACAATAAACACATTACCTTTTTCCCTTTATTTTCCCTCTGCCAGTTCTCTCTTATGAATAGATTTTTTTAAAAAAACAAAAGATTAAAGTGAAGCAACCTAATGAATGCCACAGGGATCAAAATATTAGTTTTTCATGGTATACTGTCATCTACTGTAAGTGGAAGAGCTCTATTAGACGTCCATTCTCCTCCTACTACTCATAACACAGACACGTCTGTGCATGGCGTCTTTGATAATAGTATATATTTTCTGTTTATGCATGTATAGCATTGTTTATGGAACTAAACAGCTTGCACCAAATACAACCATTACCAGGATTAAAACCTGTATCAAATCGGCAAAGCACATAACCACACTCACCGTTCATTAATGACAATATGACACACTATCAAATGGAGTTGTTACATATCCTAATTTATGAGATTGCCTTGCAATTAACAAAATTATAGTGTTTGTCTTGACAGATATTTTTCTCTGTTTCCATGAATATTAAGGATGACAGAATCAGTTTCAGCACACCTGCATGCATCATAAATTCACATCTGCCTTATAGCAGAATGACAATTACAACACTTATTTCTCTAATTTTCATTCCTCAGTGTAGAACAGGTGAAGTGGGGAAGCTGGTCCAGTTTATCAGCAGTAAGCATGTATCTGTACAGGCTTATTGATCTGTCAGGTGAGCAGTTTGCAGTTTACTGTGAAAATAAAATTACACCACAATTCCCAACACACTGTTGTTCTCCAGTAAGAACTGAGATCAGCAGGAATAATTGCCTCCAACTCATACCATTGATAAATTAAAGGCAATAAAGTCCCAGAATGGCAAAGGTCACGCACTGGATGAAATTAGTTGAGTATTTCCAATTTTACCTTGGACCTAAACTCCTGCTGTTAAGAGTCAAGGTCATATATATACTCTTGCCCCCTGTGCAGTTTTCCCTCGGTTGAAAGCACAAGGGGTTTATTGAGCAATTTCCTTCATATACAATCAAACTTGAGTGAGGTGTTAACATTGTAGCAGTAAGAGAAAACATACTCTGACTGTCTTGCTCAGATAACTCTCAACATCAATGAAGTCTGTGAACATGTAGTTAATTTATGAACAAATTGCACTCCTTTAGATCTGGTCAAACCATGCTATCAGTATGACAAAGTGCAAAAAACATCTAAAAATGCTTTCTAAAGTGGTTCAAATTTAATACTATGCAGCATGGAGAGATGCACTTTTTTGAGGCAGCATAGTGAAAGCCTGTCTCCTTTAATTTACAAAGTGAAAGATTCACTCCCTGCACGCACAATTTTTTCTTAGTGCATGCCCAGTCCTTGTGAGATGAAATGGGAGTACGATGCAGAGCAAGAGAGGAAGCAGGGATGCTAAAAGCTTTATCTAAGAAACTGACTTTGAACTGCATCTCCAGTGAAACTGTCAGCATGGACCCTCCCATTTATAAATGAAACTTTAGATTTATGGATGAATGGCCACCATGGCTGTTTACATGTGGGCTAATTATCTATTCGGGCTGATGGAATGTGCAGCTTGTGGTAATTAGTTGATTAGTGTGTATTTAGACCTATAGAGCAGCTTAAATAGCACATCTCGAAAAGACACAGTAAAACACTGTGAGTGGAACCTCTGTCTTAATGTATGTATGTAGTGAATATTGAAAAGAAATGACAGAGACATGATATTTCAATTAAATTCAGATTCCTATAGGTCCACGCAGCATGATCGCTCATTTCAATTTAGAAATGGCAGCTAAAGGCAGAGTGATGCACCACTCATTTTGTGTTAACCACAGATGACATTTGCTTTTTCAACACTGTCTCCTCTATCTACCCTCAGCACAATATTTTAATTTGACAATAAAAACAGGCAGGGTGACAGAGACATGATCACTGATTCTGCTTTAATTGTGTTTGGTAATTTGAAACCCCATTGTGAACCTACCACCTAGAGATCTGGATTACTGGTGTTTTGCATTTAAATGCCTTGTTTGAATTTAGATAGCAAATTAAACATATTAAAACTGTATTTTACTGAATAGTTCAACATTCTCATATTTTGGCATGCATGGTGCACCTGTCTTCCTTTTTTCTGTTATACCCGTCTACAAGGGAAATGAAACCTGAACCTTCAATCAGGAGATTTTAGATTCTTAAGACTGCTGACTACACCAAACTCCACAGAAACAAAGAGCAGCTAATGACGATCTGAGCGGCACCATATTCTACTGCACCCACCTGCACTTTGAAAAGGATGCAGTTTGAAAATGAATGAACTGAACTGAAAGAACTTTTGAGTGTAATGGATGAATCAAAGGGACGGTGTTACCTTTATACTCCAAAGCTCAGAAGAAAGTTTACTGCTAACACACTTATCTTCCTCTCTTCTATTTGAGTGGCATTGAGAAAAGCACTACCCAACTAACTGCCTTAAAAAAAGATCAACACCAGAGAGCAAGCATTGTATAAGTTCAGGTGGGGTTTTGACTAAAAAAGGGTTCATTCACTAACAGAAGTATGTTTTTTTCTGCCCTATAGCACAAAGCATCCATAACAAGGGGTTGATCCAAACCAATGATTCAACAGCTACTACATCAGCTTGAACATTTTTTCTATACATTCTATACCCAATTGTGAAAGTTGAGTTAGAAGAATAAGTCCTTTCCATTCCTGATACACACAAAGCACAATCCAAAACACTGATCTGATTACAACAACCTCCTGTTACACTAATGAAAGTGTCACTCTTACTGTTAATACAGCTTGGTGTCAGTAAACACACAGCTTCCATCACTCCTGTCAGTGCTTCAGTTTTATTTTGGATGGGGCAATTCAGTTGAATCTGGATTACAGACATTGTGCAGAATAAAAACAATAAAAAAAAATATAGTTGCCTCTTCTGCAATACACTTTTTACATGTAGTGTCAGTGTGCAGTGATAACACAGAAAGTATTGTGACATTATACTGTAGCAAAATGTTAAACCTTTACTGTATTTGCAGTGGTGCAGATTGGTTACTCTTTAACACAGTGCTGTGTATTAAAAATACACACAGTTTAGCCTCAAAGCACTTACAGATGTACAAGAAGGTACAGTATGTGCACATCACAACACATCCAATTACAGTTGGGATGAAAAAAAATTCTTTATCTAATTTGGATGTATTAAATCTTTCTTTATTTCTTTTTACTTTACATTTCAAGCAGCACTCAGACTACACTGCTGTCCTCCTGTCTCAGTAAATTAAAAAGCACAGTCAATTAAGAATGCCCTTGAGCTTCATTAGCGCAATGATTTCAGTTACCGGAGTTGAGTTTACACTAGTAATCTTATTCTGGTTACTTCATGATATCATTTTCTTAACTAAAGTCAATCACAATGCATGGGATATGTAGAGATTATATCATATTTGTAGATGCCTTCACAATTGCAAACAATAAAAAAAAATATAGCAAGCACAGGGGAATTCAAGACTTGAATAAATGTGTTTTAGCTTTTCTCATACCTCTCATTAGTTTCTCACCCAATCCAAATGTTGTTACATACCAAGAGAGAAGAAATATATGGGGATAAAACCAGAAATTGCGTACTTAAGGAAACAAGATTTAGTCATAATCACACTGAGAATCCCTGTATGCTCAACAAAGCACCAACACTTTATCTTGGTTATATCTGACAGCACTATCATGTAGGGAAATTCCACAAACAGAGATAGGCCATCGTAAATCAAATGAAGGGGAAATAAGATGGTTGATTCCCATCTAATGAGTCCTCAGCAGCCAGACAGTGATACCTGAAGAATTCAGAGGTACACTGTCGATACCCAGAAAAACAAAAACTTACTCTGTATTTGTTATAGCTTTCCGTGCAAACTATTCATCACACATTTAGAAATTATCTACATTTTTAACAGTGTGTATATATTAAATAGCACATTGTACAAATGTGCCTGTGCTTTTCAACAGCCTTTTTTTTCTGTAGCTTGCATCCCCATTTCTCTGCACTCACACACTGTTATGGATAACAGTCGATAAAGCCCCCTGTAGAAACAAGTGAACAGCTGTGAACAGCTTAGTGCTAGTCATGCTTGTCAACTGTCCAAAAGTCCAAAATTATTCATTTTGATTAACTGCATGACTAGTAATGTCATTGTCAGTTACAACTTTTGTGTGTTACAACAATAACACAAATCTGCTGCACTACACAATCTTACATAACACATGAACCTTTGTTTTAGGAGCCTCTTAGCAGAATAGTTTGATTTTGGGAAATATGCTAATTCGCTCTTGCCCAGAGGTAAATCAAACGATTGAGACCACTGTCATGTTTGCCCATTAAATATAAGGAAAGCCAGGGGGTGGCTAAAGCTTAGCATAAAGACTGGAAACACACAGAAAGAGCTAGCCTGGCTCTGTGCAAATGTAAAAAATACACCTCTAAAGCTAATTAGTTGTTTAATTGTTCATTTGTTTAATCCACACATAAACCAATGTGTAGCTAAAGTGCAGGATAGCTGTTTCCAGTCTTTAAGCTAAGTTAAGCTAACTGCCCCCTAGCTTCATATTTAACAGGCAACCAGAAGACTAGTATCATTCTTCTCATAACAATCAGCAAGAAAGACGGTATGAGTATTTATGAAAATGTTACATTAAGCCTTTAATACTGTTTTTTCTTTATAGAAAAACATTCAGAACAATGTATTCACTGACTTTTACTCATTTTGGAGGCTGGTACACCTTCAATTAAAGGATAAGGCTGGAGATTTTCTATATTTTTCTCACTGTCAACAAATGTGCAGAGCGAAACCAACAATGAATATGTACTGAAGTTCTTTGAGAAATTTACAACAGAATCAAGAGATTGTGATATGTGGCACAACAAGCTAGCGATACTCTGTAAATGGATCTGTGCGTTGCAAGGAACTACTCTCTGGAAAAACATGATTGCTGTTATTAGTCTTTGGAGTCGTTTCTAAACAAAATACCACACCTGTAATTTTCGCGGCGAAGGAACATGATATCACTGACATTTTTTTAATAGTTTTTTTGACAACAACAGAGGTCTACAGCACATATGAATATGATATTACAGGCTTTGGATACACACACAATACTTGTAAGTGTGATCAATTCATTGTTGGTTTGGCTCTGCACATGAGATTCGTTGGCGATAAGAAAAATATAGAAAATTGGCAGACATCCTTTAATGCAGATCTGTGGCAAGAACTGTGTCTCCACTAATTAATAGATGAAATGTCTGTAACGCTGATATTTTGAGCCATTTTACAAATCTTCAAGAAAGACAAGAAGTCTGTGTGTGTCGTTAGAACTTGAGACTTGCCGACTGCTGGCTTGTTCTCAGCTGCTTGACTGTCATGCTTGCCATATGGTAGACTGTGATTAGATGGAAGCAGAGACACTTTACAAAGAAAGACATGACCAGTGTCTAATTAATAGCAGAAATTTATAGCTACCAAGACAGATCTGTGGCTTTTCTGCAAAAAGCATTTTCTTAAGATCATCACACTGTCACAGAACAATGTTGTTGTACCACAGTGTGTGTCATTTGATTATTAACCAGCATGGCGTGGAGGTCTATTTTGGGGTGTGATGTTCTGGTAATATTCCTGGATGCTGGTTCAGGAGCACGCTAACACAAGGAAGAGTGACAACCCACATATTGATATTTACCATTCTGTGCTTTCGCCTCCCACTGATCAAATAAAATTCACTGTGTATAAAAGGGCAAGGTTTATTACACTCGCCCAACACTGACAACACTTAATATGTATTTCTACTGCATATTAAAATTCAAGGCCTGACATAAAAAGTTGCAAATGACATGATGAATTCTTCATCTGTAAGAGTTATTTTTATCTGAATAGTTAAGGCAGATGCATATACAGTATATGCTCCATTTAGTGCAACACATTGCAGAGTGTTACTGTTCAGAAAAGACCATTATTTGAGTAGCTGCCATCAGCGGAGCCCATTCAAGCTCATGCTATCAGTGGCTGATAACCAGATTAGCGGAGGGGTGGGGGAGACGTTGAGAGTGGGTGCTTGCTTAGATAATTTGCCAGTGTCTCTTAGCTGTGTGATAATGAAAAGCAGCTCTAACCAAAAGGTTCCAAATCAATTTACGGATTTAGGCACATTTAGGAGAGGGCAGTGAAAAGGCAAATTGGATGATTACTGTCTGAGCAGATCATAATGGGAGGTGAGTAAGCTCTACTCGACAGTTTTCAAACTTTTAGGAAAAATAAATCTCTTCACTTAGCCGGCCTATCACACAGCAGCATTTTCTTATCAACATACTCTAAAGCTGGTAGTGTGCTATGTGATAGATTTGACGTTTTTGTATGGGAAACAATGCATGTTTTCAAATAAAAAAGAGCAGAGCATTTTGCTTTGATCGTTGTAGTTTGCATAAGCAGGCAAGCAGAACATTTTTGCCCTTCAGTCAGTCCCTGATTGCCTGCAGTTCATCAGCAATGTCACCTGACTAGGATCAAGCTATATATGTGTAACTGCTGAGTAACAGTGAGTATATATCTGTTTGCCTGAAACCACTATAATCAACAATTTGTTCTGATTTGCTACAGAATGGGTCTTGTTATTTTTTGTTCCTCTAATGGTTATGAAAGCATTTTACTTACTTATTACTTACTTATCTTAATTGCTGAGATCTGGAGAACATATTTGCGTGACAAGCTACACAGGTAATGAGATGATCAGACTGGGTGTAAAACAAATATCCACATATTTATATGTACCATTTGAACATACATTGAACGTACATTGAAAGTGAGTGTGGCCAAGATGCCAAAACACAGATTGGCAAGTACAGTATGTCGAAGTTGAACCAGGACATGTCTTTACAAATTCAATGGTCATTTACAATGTAAAGTTTAGGTAAAAACTTTAATGTTTGTTTTCTATATTGTTAATATCCATGTGTGAATGCTACTGTATATTTGGTGGAGCACAGAAGGATGCAAAATAGCTTCCCACCATCAGCACCAACACTGAGCACAAGGCAGTGGAGTAACACTGATGGTGAGTGAAAGAGACATTATGCACGATTCTGTATTTTACATGGGTTGCATGGAGTTTAATGGAATTCACCAGCACTTCAAAATCCCCCTTTTTTTTGTTACTGCACACACGCTTGACATTTATGATAAATCTCCTGGAATGAGTGCTTTGCTTGAATGGTCACCCAGGACCACGGTTTTTCTTGACATGTTTACCTGCTTAATATTTGCTGATCACGCATACTGAACTGTCAAACAGACAGTAAGTTGAAAAGAGCGGTCAGTAAAACAACACATATGCCCTTCAGTTCAGTTTGCATTCACTCTGACTCGTTTGATATGCAGGGTTACTGTAGTTCTGTCATTTTTAGAATATATGTGTATATTTCTGCGCATAGTGTCTGTTATTTGATACATACACAATAGTCCCAACAACAACAATGCTGACACAATATTACACAATACACTGTGACAGTATAGTTGTTAATGGCTATTGTAATCTGTAGATATTTTAATTGAGAGACCTGTCAGACTGCTAAATCTCTCTAATGACCAAGTGGAGACGTAACAGACATGCTGATTGGATATCACAGCAGAACACAAGGAAAGCAAGAACGCCAGCCATCTGGACTCACGTTGATAGATAGAGATGAAAACGAGACACACACTCACACTCATATATAAACACACAAAGAGAGTCCTCTAAAATGCTCTCACAATTATGTAGGTGTATCTATTAACATCAGGTAATGATGTGATGGTAACATATAAACAATATGTGTGCTTATGAATCAGATTTGCAATTGAATGATATACTATTCAATTAAAAATATTTAATTATACTTACACTCATTATGGAATACATGGAAACACAATAAATGTAAGATTAGCTATCCTCTGACATCATGTGCAACAGAATATCTGCAGAATAATTTTGATAATTTCCTTCACAGATCTTTGGCTTAACTGCACAGAACCAAAAGGAAATGAAGCTATAATTTCTCCCTCTCCAGCTTCATTTTGTGTTTCTCAAATACTGCCCTGACACTGAAATGTATTATTGCTTTAAACCAATGAGGTTGAAATTATCACATAGTAACCTCGGCCACAGTGCTGTTCACAAAATTTACAAAGTCAGACATTTATATGTTATGACATGTGAATAAGAAGTACGATAAATAAAATTAACTCCAGTTTTTTCATAAATCTGACAGGGAGAAAAATCTTCTGGGTGAATTTGCATTTCCAGCTGTGCCATTTAAATCGCTAAGAAAAGCCTTTTTCACTGAGAGCTTAAAACAACATCACAGGCATGGAGTGTCGTGCAGGACTATTTTGTGAGCTGCAGTTTGTCTTTAGCTTTGCCAACACCCAGATTTAAGAAAAGATGAAGGACAAATATTATTGCACTCCAAGGTGGAGGACACTGCCATCTCTAAGACCCTGTCCGTCATGGGCAGAGGTTGGGGATATTAGTACCACATGAAAGAAACCTAAAATCTAGCAGCTAGAGGGCCAGTCTTTCGCTTTAGTTTGGCCAAATGACCAAGTGTCATTATAGCTCTGCACAATACTGCCACTAATTTGGATTCATTTCCAATTTGAAGCAGAACCTACTGCAACAAAACACAAATGAATGCTTTGTGTGCCTATGTAAACAAAAGAAAGGGTTTATTTATCAGTATTTGTGCAGATCTCTGTGTTGTATTGTCCATGTCAATAGGCTCCTGCATGTGGAGCACAACTAGCTAAAGGGTTATCTAGAGCACTTTGTTTAGCATCTTATCTGCTTGGCTTGTGTTGTTTAGCAGCAATTATGAGCTTTGACAGTGACCTTTTTAAAGTTCACCAACTTATGTGTGTTTTTTCTCATGCAGCCTGTGGTGGAAACATCAATTTGTCTCACAATAATCCTCCCCATTGTTTACCAGCTGATGTTTTTCTGTGACAAAATTAAGCCCATCAAACAGTTAAGTGTTAAAGGACCGGCATGTAAGATTTAGGAGGATCAATTGGCAGAAAAGGAATGATATATTCATAAGTATGTTTTAATTAGTGTATAATCACCTGAAAATAAGAGTTGTTGTGTTTTTCATTACATTGGAATGAGCCCTTTAAATCTACATAGGGAGTGGGTCCACTTCCACAGAGGTCACCATGTTGCACCACCATGTTTCTACAGTAGCCCAGAACAGACAAACCAAACACTGGCTCTAGAGAGGGACTTTGGCATTTTTCGCAAGTTTCATGGCCACCGTAGGTTCTCCTACATGCTTGGAAGGAGAGGGGGAGGGGAGGGGTATTCAGTTGGTTGCAATCTGCAACCTCACCGCTAGATGCCACTAAATCTTACACACTGCACCTTTAAACTAACAGACAATGATGACACACTTCTGTAATCTCTTGTATTCTGTAATCTCTCCTAGCCAGTCTAATTTTGTATATTTCCTCAGAGGGTTATATTTGACATTTTGACATTTTGACAGTTTGACGTATGTAGCTGTCTACCATGTTGAAAATTTTGAAAATAACAGCATGCAGAGGGAAACGTGCTTGGCTCATTTAATTACTCTGAGAATAAAAGTCTGAGAAATGATTTGCATGTCAATCGGGTAGAATGTGGCAAATTGCATTTCCTGCCCTAAACATGTTTGTATGGAAATGGCTCACTGTAGATTTCTGAAAATCAGGCCTGCAGCAAAAATCTGCTGTTGTTAATACAAGATGATAAATGATTGTGGAGGTAAATTCTCATAATGACAAATTTGTGGAAGCTGGCGAGCCTTATTGAGAGACCTGTTTTGTTGATGGGTGGAACCTCTTTTATGGTCGTTAATGCATCAAAGCAGCGCTTATTGTTGTGCTGTTAAACTTTGGAGATGCAGGACAATTCAAGTGCAAAGGGATAGGGAGTCTCTTTCAGAACATAACAACATAATGAAAATAGTACTTGTTTTAAAATAATTGCAGTGCCCCATGAGTGTGTGTGCTTTTCTGTTAAGGAACAAAATGTTAAAATATAGAAAAGGTTGAAAATCAGACATGAAAATATAAAAAAATTAAACACCTGTCTGTGGTTTATAATTGATCACACATTTTCCTGGTGCTGTAAACATAACACTGAGATTTATTTGACTCATATCTTCAGAATATCACACTCTCTCTGAGATAAATGAAGAATGTCAATTGTTCAAACGAGCCAAAGTTTTATTCTGAGTCTTAAATGGAAAGAAGAATAGAAATACACTATTTTGCACTGAAGACACAGGGATCAGACTGCTGGGGCTAGCTGGAGCCTGTTGAAACCCAGAGAGGAGAGCTAGCACTCCTCCTTATGCTGTAATAACCAGCTGTTGTTGATTGAACCACAGTGCCTGGAGAAGTGCGCAGGCAGATGCTCTGGTGACACAGCGAATGATGAACACCGTCTCCCAGCATCTGTATCACCGTGAATGTATGCACTGACACACAGCTTCTCACACACACACACACACAGATCTCTCAGCTGAGACAGTAATTGTCCACCATGTTGTCCTAGGTCACTTTTGGGGACATTATATAGACTTACATTCATTTCCTGGAGACTTACCATAACTCTAACCTTAACCACTGACCCAGAAATCAGTATTTTACCAATTGGGGATGCAGCTTTTGTCCCCAATTGGACAAGCGGTTCCCGATCAACTGGTCTTTAGTCTGAAATTTGTCCCTGAAAGTAGCCTATGATAGACCCACACACACACACACAGCTCTCAGCTGGGACAGTAATTGTCCACCAGATCAAATGAATGTGGACAATTACTACAGAGGCTCATCAAGAGCACCTCCAGTCTTCCACAGTGGAGTACAAGGACCAGGCTGTTGAGCATCACTGAGCGACACAGTAATGAGGGAGTGATCTGGAGAGGTTTGTTTGATTTTGATTGTAAGCTGCTTGATGTGACTGAGTGGAACATCTGTATTTATTTATTCTTATTTTGGTAAATATTTTGAAACCTGGCTGCAAAAACCAAACTTGGAATTAGCTGAATAACAATGTTATATAATAACGTAACAATAACATCATTTAATCACAAATTTGGTTTTAGCAGTCACAAAGCTATGATACTGCATTGTCTCCACATGGAAGATATATACATGTTAATCTGTTCTTATAATAACTAAAGGCAAATAAAACTGGAGACAAATGTAAATTTGAACACTGTGACCCTCTCCTCTCACACATACATATACAGTATAAACAGTGGTGTCTTGGATTACCCTCCCTGGTTAGGATGGTGCCCCAACGAAGGTTAACACTCACCAAGCTTTGATCATAAGTGAATGACACAGGTCAGACCATGATCACATGAGCCTCACAGTGGGGGATTATGAGCTGTGGCAAATATCAAGTGTATTTTCTTTTGAACAAGACCACCAGCTGTTAGGTGGTTAGTTGATAGATGTTGATAGAGTTTGGGATTGCTTGCTGAGGACTCTGACAAATGACTCTTGTAAAAATTCTGTTTGATATTGTGGTAATCCTTTTGGATGATGAGATCAAAGATCGGTATACCAAGACAGCATTGTAATTGCTGCCACACATCTTAAATTAAACCAGTGGGTTAGTTCAGTGTTGGAAAAATTAGACTGCCATGCAACAATGATGTAATAGTGTTACTTTGTGAGGCATTTATTCCCCACAGTGCTGCAGTTAATCACCGCTGGTTTGTGCAGTCAGAGCTGCATTAAGTGATTTTTGACCACTTGGAGGAGAAAGAATCATAACAAAAGCACAGCAATGAGCCTTAAAAATCATACCCGCTTATCAAGTTCTCAAAGAACTGCCGACATGCACATCCAGAACACACTGAAGTCCTGCTTCAAGGGCTCATTCAACTCCAACAGAAATTATATGGGTCTCTTCAGCTTGCTGGATGCTCAACTCTATTTACTAACCACTAATTTACTTCAATTTTCTGTGGTCTTGGCAGGTAGGGTCCATCATAGGACCAAGCATTGGTTTGCTGGAGTGGATAATCACAAACAATAAGGTTAAAGCTTCACAGAGCTTCAATTTTTCATGTTTTTTATGTATTTAAAGGACCAGTGTGTAAAATTTAGTAGCATCTAACAGAAATGGAATATAATATTCACGTTTTAATTGGTGTATAATCGCATGAAAATAAAAACCGTTGTGTTTTCAATAGTTTAGAATGAGCCCCTTATATCTACACAGGGACGGGTCATCTTCCATTCAGTTGGTTGCAATCTGCAACCTCACCACTGGATACCACTAAATCTTATACACTGGTCTTTTAACGCATTTGCACTAAACTGTCTCCCAGCCTCTTCTTTCAGCAGCTGAAGGATTTACAGGACTGAAGCCTGGTCTACAAACACAAATATCTGAGTCACAGTTTGTTTCTGTTGTTTATTTATTTTTGTCTGTTTTACATCAGACTGCCACCTGAACATGGTAGGCATTGTTTGTAAGAAAAGCATTAAGGAGATGATAGAGTTGAGATAGATTGAACATTGAATATCAACCATGAATTTGGTCCCATCTATTCAAATGAATCTACTGCTCACAAAAAACAACTATCAAACCCTCAGTCAGATAACTTTAAAAAAAAGTTCTAATGTCTTGTGTACACAATCTGAAAATTTCTGTCTCTCTTCTTAAAGAGTGATTTTACATATTCAAATAAACTGCCCTGAATCTATCTACTGTAATATTTTTATGATGCACTGGCTGAAGACAGCAATAATATCAGACTACATATGATAACTCTAATAGAAAAGAGGGCATAAATTAAACTGTGAGTCGATACAACTTCTAACTCTTACACGCCAGAGATCCATGTGCTGGGTTTGTCGATATGTTGATGTGTAGTAGATGTAAAAACACAATGATGCAGATTTTAATCAGTACATCAGTAAGTTAAATCCTATACAGTTTAACAGAGGTTTCAAGTAATTAGATATCAATCCACTGAGTCTGGAGAATAAAATGAACTCAATCTGTACAAGACTGAAAATATAATAATTTCTGAAACATAACTGCCAGTGTTAGTTTAAAAATACATGTAATCTAACACAAAAGTTATTGTTGTTATTACCAAGAATTTATAAGTTCTGACTTATTCATTACTAAATATTTGTAACTGAATTATTTATGAATGTTAAACTGTTGCACTGCACTACACACTTGTTTTACTAATGTGTGATAAATTATTTGTTACTATGTTTGCTAAACATATGCTCAACAGTTGTAAAGGCTTGTGCAGCCTTTAATCAAATACTAAAACTCCTCCTTGTGTATGAAACGTGCATTTTGCAGCTCATTACCCAAAGTTGCAACAATAATCAACAAACACACGAATATGAGTAGCTTATTTATGTATCAATGTATTCATTCTTTACTATTAACTCATAGATTGTCAAGGCTTCAAAATTATTGGTTTTCCATTGAAAAATAAAGGTTTCTTTAATATACTAGGGTGCCAATCTGATTCATTGTCGTGTGCTTTATAAGTAACACATACTGCATGGCCTAAGTGATGTGATCTACAGTTCATGGTGGAGGTTGACACTGCCATTATGTCTTTGGTTTAATCTTTCATTCTGGCAGGTCCAGACTATCAGATGCTGCCATCCAACAGTTTTAATCCCTGCCAGGGCGCATCCCAAAATCAAATTCCCTTTTAGATTTCTTTAATCGCTCTCACTAACCATTTTGGCAGTGTTTTTGTCATTAAATGGGTGAGTTGTTTTTTTAAAGAGAGCTTGAGTGCAGTCATTACCTCTTTCTCTTTTGCATTTTGTCATATTAAAATAATGTGTATTTAAGTTTGTCTGTGAAGATTCTCAGTCATCCAGGTAATCCAAAGAGGGTTGAATCAAGGGCAGTTGGATTTAGTTGTAGATACAAGAAGACGTTTTACCTCTCATCCAAGGGGCTTCTTCTGGTGAGGAGTCTCAGGTATTTAACATCTGTGAAGTTGTTATCAAAGTTATTAATACCACTTGGTTCGTTAGTGCTCCTGGCTGTTGTAACGAGAGTCGTTGGGGTGACCTGAGGCCAGGTGTAAAAGACTGTCGGAGTTGTCACATGAGGCCAAATGTGGATGGTTGTTAAATCTCCTGGGAAGAGATGGAAGGACAGCATTGCAGGTGGGGGATAAGTGGTCTTGTAGACCTCCTTCTCTGTTGAGGGGGGGTTTCTCTTCTTTGATGTAGATCGCCTCCTTCACTCCTCTTTCAAACCATCTGTCCTCCCTATCCAAAATAGATCCATTGTTGTCCTCGGTAAACTGCTGAGTTTTGACCTACGCAGTTGGCCCTCTTGTGTTTAGCCATGCATTTGCTTAATGGTAGTTTAGTTTCCCTGATATACAAGTCTGTGCATTCCTCACTGCATTGGACTGCATACACTAGATTGATTTTCTTGTGTTTGGGTGTGCCGTCTTTCAGGAGGCCTAGTTTCTGTTTCAGTGTGTTGCTGGGTTTAAAAAACACAGGGATGCAGTGTTTGTTGAAAATCCTCCCGAGTTCCTCAGATACTCCAGACACGTATGGAATGACAATGTTGTTGTGTTTATTCTTCTTTTCTCCACCACCTGCAGTGTTGGTGTTCTTCTTGGATCTTGTGGCTGTTTTCACATAGGCTGAGTTAGGGTATCCACAAGCTTTAAGTGCATCCTTCAGGTATTTGTGCTCCTTCTCTTGGGCCTGGGCACTTGTTGGTACATTATCAGCTTGGTGGTGCAGGGTTCTGATAACATCTGGCTTATGCTCCAGTGGGTGGTGAGAGTCAAAGAGTAAAAGTATTGGTCCACATATGTGTGGGAGTTTCCTGTATACTCCAATGTGGAGACTCCTGTCCTCTTCAATGTGGACGCCACAGTCAAAAAAGGCCAAGCTGTTGTTCCTGACATCCTCTTTTATGAACTTGATGTTACTGTCCAATGAGTTAATGTGGTCTGTGAAGGCTTGCACTTCCTGGGTCTTAATTTTGAGCCATGTGTCGTCCAAACATCTAAATCAGTGGCTTAGTACTGTTCTTCTGAAGGAGTTCAGGGCTCTGTTTTCTACTTCTTCCGTGTAGAGGTTGGCCATAATAGGAGATACTGGTGAGCCCATGGCACAAACATGCTTTTGTCTTTAAAAACCCCCATTATACTGGAAATAGGTGATGTTCAGACAGAGGTCCAGCAGTTTGCAAATCTCTATTTAAGTTGTGTATATTATCAAAAACTGTGAGTTAAGGTAAAATGTATAGGCTATCTCTCAAGAACTTTTGCCATTTATGCAATATGTTACTGCTATTATTTGGGTTTATGTGACCCTACATCACATCACATTTCTTGGAATGTGTTTGAAAGTTTGTATCATATCTTATAAGGCTGTGATGATGAAGGCAGAGGATATTAAGACCATTATCAGATCCGATATCAGAGAGAAAGTGCACAATGGCACGTTAACGCTATCTGTTTCAGTCAGAGCAGACAGTAATTGCTTTTACCATGAGCATGCCTCTGGGTTTCCAGATGTAAATTTTTCTATCTATCTATCTATCTATCTATCTATCTATCTATCTATCTATCTATCTATCTATCTACCTACCTACCTATCTATCTATCTATCGATCTATCTATCAAGTTCAGTTGTTCTGAAAAAAAAAGAAAAAAAACACAAACTTGTAGGACAGTCTCACCTCGACCAGCAGTCACAGCAGTATGTTAAGCCATAGGTACTTTACCAGGAGTACTGGGAATATGATGCAGCAGATTCTATTTTCAGCCTCAGCACATGAGCTCCAATAGCTGGGAGGGGTGAGGAAACACAGAGGTGGCTGAAGGTAGAACAGCTTGGTTACACACTTGGCTAGCATACTCAGTTTGAGTAATCAGTGTGCCGGTTAATGAGGACAGATGATACTGTGGTCCCTTAACACAACATCGGGATTCAAATCTTTTTAGCTGTATAACACATAGCTACAGGAGGTTGTGTCAGCAAACTGAGAAAGTGAGTAACTGCAGGAACAGTGGTAATGTGGGAAGAGGAGAGGAGTGGTCAAGGGATGACAGAGCAATCTAAGAATAGGAGACGACAGGACAAGGTGATAAAGGACAGGACGGTGGAAGGAGAGGCAGGAGAGGAGAGGGCATTAGAGAGGAGGACTGAGACAGGATTGGACAGGACGGGGTGGGAGAGAACAGGACTGAGTCATCATTATGGTAATAGAAAGCGGTAGTGAGCGCCAAGCAACAGAACGGCACTGACTCACTCATATGCACTTTCGCTGAAACATGGAATGTCATAGCACCCTCCAGGGAGAGGATTATCAGTCCAAGGTTAGAAAATACATACAGCGCTTCATTTCGTCTGTGGTTCAGCTTCAGGCCGACCCTCTCATTAGACTCCAGAAAGAGATCTGGTCCACTGTCATGTGATGAAACTCTAGTCAGAGTTTTTTTGTGATTACTGCAGCCAAGAATGCTTGATTTTGCCGCGGCTTTTCTCAAAAATTATTATACAATTTGTGATTTTTTATGTGCTCTTATTGTGTAAAAATTGCAGGAATTGGGAAAAATTGCCAGCAAAGGAAAATAATGATTATTTTAAAACTACAACCAATAAAGAGTCAAATGTAATCACTTCCCTCAATAAAAAGCATACTGCAGAACAACTATATTTCAGTGCTAATTCTTAAATTTGTTTTCTGAACATGAGAGCCATGGGCTCAAAGGGAGAGAGAGAGCAGAAGTGGTCGAGTGAGCTAGTGATTGAATGAAGAGAGGGAGCGGTGGTAACAAGAACAAAGCAGTGAATCAGAGAAATAAACCTGTTGTTTTTTTTTTTGGTGGTTAAGTTGTAAAGCACCCCCCCACACAACCCTACGAGAAAGGTGCTGCATTGCTGGATTTGGTAGTGAATGCAGCCTTAACATTACATGTAACCTAGGTGTATGAATGGTACTAAAACAAAATTTGTTTTGTTTCATTATTGTCATATTACAGTTATTAATCTTACAAAGCCACAAATACATACATTACCGCATCACTATGCATCCTACAAACAGCTGTGTTAAAAAAAATTAACACCAAAAATAAGTTGCATCTTTCTTTCACTCGCTCCTAAAACAAAAGCCTGTGCTAACCAGATCAAGATCTTTATAACATGATATAACATGGCGATGGTGCTCATGGGAAATGCAGTCTTCATTCTGGGAAACACTACTGCTTTTGTCCACAGGGGCCACCAAAATCAACACAAAATGAAATTTCCTTGTGGTAACTTCAACATAAAAATATAGTTTCATTTCCAAAGTACCCATTTTTATGTTTGAGGTGGGAAGTTAAGTCCATCTTTGCTGTCTGAACAATGCATCAGCTTGTATTCTTCTGACTAACTGAATGTAACCTCATTTGGGAACATTTGGTAATTGTTTTGTATGGTTCTATGGCAGTAATTTTTGTTGGCAGGTGAGATTTGTCCATCTTCCATCTGAATGTTTGCCTGAATCCTTGCTGAAGGTGCATGTATGTTACCATGACACAAAATGCAATAATTGGTCCAAATCACAAGCAGTCTGTTGATTTGGCCATCTCATGTGGAAAAGTTGCAAAATTGCAAGCTCTCGCAAATATTGGGGAGATTTCTTGAATTTGTTTTAATTATTGTGATCTCAAAATTGCAATTTCCTGGAGGGACTGACCAGTGTTGACTTTCTATGGCATACAACTTTCAGTCGCAAAGCTCCCACCCCTTACTTACTGTTGCTATGTTCTCACATGGCACATGCAGTTTACAATGATAACGTGGCAGATTTACCAATCAAAATTCATAGTAATTCTTGAAAATATTGGTCCTTGACTTCAGACAGAGGTAGACAGATACAAGCTCTAATTTCTAGGAGCCAACTTATTCATTTTTCTGGCTGCAATAACTGTGCAGATTCTGTAAGCTGTAGCTAGCTGGCTACTCAAGCTAATGTTAGCTCTGTGAGTTGGTTGAGAACATTGTCTTCCACTGAATTTTTAATGTTTCTGACTGAATACACATTTTACTTTAAAATGATAATCCTGTAAAAGTCTTAAATATGTACTCGATGACTACATATTGCGCTAACAGACTGTCCCAGGCAAAAACTCACTCACCACTCGATGGTTTATGTAGAGGGCATGGAAATAAAGACATACAGCATAGTATTGTAGTGTAGAGCTAGCTTATTTCATTTCAACATGCTGCTGCTTGTAACTTTAAAAGTGGAACACAGTCTACTGTTTGAAAGTATGATCAAAGCATAAATCTGGTATCCATCTTGCTTGTCAATTGTATTTTCTATGTTTCAGGCTTTCAGGATGAGCATGTGTTTTGCAAATGTTGCACAACATAGTGCTGGCATAAAATATGCATAGTGCTGGCATAAAATGAACAAATGAATTCAAAGTGCCGATTCATTTGTGGGTTTGATGCGCATCGACTCTGTACCAAGCGGCAACCTCTGGGGCTGAAAAATGAAGCCAATGCGGAATGCCAAAAACTGCAGTTCCTTAAATGGCCACTTGAGGCTGGCTCCAAAAGTGAGTCAAACCCCATAGACTCCCATGTTAAAATGCCCAACTTTACAGCAGAAATAAACATATTTACGGCCTCGTACAAAAAACGTTTTTGGTCTCTATAGCTAATTTCCCCTTTCATGACAACTGTACGGGGGTGAATTTTTTTATAACTCACCCGTTAAAATGTAATTAGCTGTAAAGTTTTGCATAATGAAGGACATGGCTGCTTTGAGTGACATGTCTGCCAGCCGCTAGGTGGCTTGTTTCAGCCATTCAGCCCGCCTCTTTGCCCATTTTGATTGGCTTGGAGTTAGGTAGAGTCACGCACTGCCAAGATGGTGATGGCCAGAGCGGCTCACTTTGAGCCTCAAAACTGCTCTTTAGAAACCAACGGGTGACATCATGGTAACTACGTCCATATTTTTATACAGCCTATGCTCTGTACTGATACTTTCTGTTTCCTGGAAATAGCTGTATACTGCCACTCTAAAGTACGACACTTACAAAAGCCCTCTCTTTCACCAGTCACTACTGCCAGCAATAAAAATAGAAACATTACAACCTTAAAGTGTATTAAAATCTTGAGTGCTCTGTGTCAATGTTTACCTGCTTCAAGCAGTGCCGGTGGTGACTGACTAACACATTTGTCCCTTGAACATTACCATAGTTGTATGCTCTCACCTCGCTGCTGTGCTTAGACCATTAAGTACTAAAAACGCGTATACTAGACTTGACTCAACTGCTGCTGATACTGATAGCGGCACTCATACCGACTCGCTGCCCTCAACACATTCCATACACGCTGATCTGAAATTCAAAAATTGAAGTGATAAAATATCAGCTGCATTTAGCATACAAGGCTAATATTGTGGGAGGATAATGAAGAATAAATGTAGTTACCACTTGATACACACACATCTGGTTAGCGTAAACTGCATTATAGTGGCCTGAGAGGTGCGCAGCACCCAGTACTAGAAAACTCAAACTACTTGATACATTTAGAAGTCCGGCCTGGAGTATAATAAGACAACTCAAACACTTGAACTTCCCAGCACTTGGATATCTTGGGGTTTGAATAGAGTTGCTGGAGTGGAGACTTCCCTAAATTCAATAAAGAGCAGGACAAAGCCACTTACATTATCCTAAACTCTAATATAGTAACATCCAGGACTGACTCCCACATAGTGATGAAATGCTTCACCGAGAACATGTTTGTGAATGGGGCTGATTTTCTAACATAATCTGTAGCCTCACAAAAAGTAACTAGCTAGCAAAATGTTGTCCTTGGAAGTAATGCAGGGTTACTACTGTAGGTAGTAAACCCAAATAAAAAGACACAACCCTCCAAACTCTTTACATAACATGTCTCACTCTTACTGCACACGGCTGCAGAATGTGTAGAAATCCAAAGCTTGACAGGCCCGCAGTGCTTAGCTGCCTAGCTGTTATTGGACAGTTGGGTTTAGCTAACAGTCAATCAGCTGCTATTTACTTAAGACACAAAAACAACTGGGCATTAACTGATGTCAGGTTGTTATTTGAGACATGCTTTTATCTTTACATTAAAACGTATCTCTTACCTCAGTAACATTTGATGCTTCTGAGAACATTTACGGCCATTTTTGAAAATAGATTTTCATTGACATCCAAACAAATCTGCTATAATATGCTGGATATTGTTTGACAAAAAGGCAGTAATTTGATTTTTGAGGTTTCATCAGTCAGATCACAAAAGAATAGAATGGGAGGGATCTGGTAAATAGTTTTTTCTTTCAGCAATGTATTACAAGATAAAAAGCAGTCAAATTGGAGAGTGAATTTAAAGTCTTGATTTACATGCATCATCTGTATGCAGTAGTTACAAGGATATTTTCATAATTTTGCAAGCTCAGTTGAACCATTACCACTCTCCTAATGAGCTGCTAATGAGTGTGAAACAGAGTGTGGAGTGCCAGATGCAGTGCCCCTAATAACTCATAATTGTGGTTCATACTGTAAATTACTGCATCACGTAAACTGATGATAAGTATCAATAAGATGTCTTAAGGACTTTTCTACCCCACTTTTTCAATTAGCATACCTGATTTCACAAATGGATTATCTTTGATACAATCAATTTTGCATAAGTTTGCTGTTTTTACAAGAATAATGTCATATGAAAGACCCCAGACACCACATTTATGACATTTATTAGGCTGAGTTGAAACCCAGGGTGTCCCTGCTGTTTCCACAATAAAGCCAATCACAATGTTAATTTGCTATCTTGGGACATATGGCCCATGTCACTATTTTTTAATTGTTGTATAATAACTATTAGATCGTGTTCAGACTGGCAGTAATTGCCTCAAAAAACACACAATGGGCTGTGCTGGTGAGGGTGCACTGCTACATGCACCAACACAGTCGTCTCATTGAAGTAAATGAGGTTTGCTGCATTTTCTGATTCAATACTGTCGCTCTGAATGTGACCTTACCATCACTTCCATCACATCACATTACAACACTCCATTTCTTTTACAGGTAATTTAATTCTTGTGTGGTTTGCATTAATCAAATGGTTAATTCTAACTTGTTTGAAGTAAAAAATGAGCAATATTGTACTAGCAGCATGGCTCAAGGGATAGGTTCCACCACTTTAGTCCAGACTGAAATATCACACTATCAGCAACCACTGAATGGACTGCCATGAAATTTTGTATGTTCATGGATGAAACCTAATCACTTTGGTGATTTCTTGACTTTGTCTCTAGCACCACCAAGTTGACATTTGTTGTTTTGAGTAAAAAGTCTCAACAAATTGTAGATGGATTGCCATGACATTTAGAACAGACATCGGTGTTCTGCTGGCTTTTCATCTAACATCATTATCAACAGGTCAAAATTTTCATTTGTTCAATACGTTGGTGTGACGTCTCACCCTGTTGCAGTGTATTCCAAGCTATGACATCACTGTTGGGTGTGGTTGAAGGCGCAACTCAGCACACTTCTGACCACACCCTTCCACACCCATCAGTGATACTGGCTGTTGTTAGAAGTGCAACAGACTTGAACCTTTCAACCAGAGAGGGCAGTAAAACACTACTGATGGTGTTCACTTACCATGTACACGGATTATTCCTGATGTTTGAATGCCACCCATTTGATCTTTCAAGTACAGCTGGATAAAACCAATACAAGGGATTACTTGCAAGTCCAATGTGACCTAGGGCTTGTTGACGGTCATTACATCTGTCGGGACTGGTGGCTGTCGACCTTTTCTGATATAACTTCTATTAAACTCTTCTGTGTGAGTCATTTCAGGACATTTAGAGGGATTTAACTCTGCTGGTACTGTCATTTGCAAACTGAGCCTTCTTCAGCGAGAGTGTAAAACTGTGGCGATGGGAGCATCTGCACCAACACTGGCGCATGGGAATGGGGGCTGCATACATGTATGTGTTGCATTTAATGGGGGTCATGTCCTCACCTTATTGTTTCGGACCTGGGGGCTTATCTAGAATCTGTAGTGACGCAGAGTCACCATGGCAATGTCATCTTGATGCTAACACCAGTGGGAAGGCTGCCTCTTTAGGTTTCATTCTGCTGTTTTTCTTCTTAACAGCAGCAAAGAGCACTTTGTCTTTAAACTTGCCTCCCTTCATCCTGGGAGAGAAGCGGGTGCCTGGTTAGCCATTTAAGCAGATGCTGTTAATGCCATAAGAAAACATATTCATCTGTTTGTTGGTGGCTCTGGCCAAGCAACTGCAAACCTCTGATAAAACTTTAATGGCCTTTGTATTGGTTTGTCTGCAATCGCTGGGGAGCACCTATCACACATGGAGCACCCGCATTATGGAGCATTTTATGAGTGTTTACTTGGGCTGATAACCCCCATCCTGTCTGGATAGTTGATGCCTTTCAGCCATTCTCAAAGACTCTTCCTTTCTGCTGTTCTTTCCTACTGTCATCCTATCACTCCTTTCTTTATTTTGTCTCCGATTACAATTAACCAGTCAAGTCTAGACAGATAAGGATCTTAACAAGTACCAACAGGCAGAACAGAAAACATTTGACATTGCTCTACCTGGGCTCTTATTTGTCTATTATTTGTTGCATAATACTCAATATAAATTATTCCATATATTACACATTAAATAAAAAGAGTAGATTGTACAGTAATGACAATATTTGTGCTGCATAATGCCATATACTTTTGTTACTTTATGAAAGTCACACCAATGCTTACCTGTCATTGTTATCTTGTTCAGAATTTGTCTGACAGATGGTTATTTTATTGCTGACATGAGCAGCATTTCCTCCATGTCTCAGCCTGACACATTTTTCATTTCTCTCTGTGCTGCTGCTGCTGCACAGCTAGTCAAAAATTGAACTGAGGCCATTTTTATTTTAACTGTAACAGGATGAGGTCACAAGTTCGAGGGGGGCATTGTTTTCTGCTTACTTGTTTTGTCAAGTTGCAACTGTGGACATGTGATTCTGACCTGGACACAACTTATATTTTATAGCACTGTTATCTTTACATGGCATACATTCAAAATAATCTCCACTTATCAAAGCACTCAGGTTACTATATCAGTTTGTACTTTATTCACACTTTTTCCCTTTTGTACGCATGCACGTTAATTCACTCATTACATCTACACCATCACAAACATCAGCTGAGCAACTCTACTATGAAAGATTCATAATGAATCCAATGAATTATTGGATCATGATCGTAATTTGAACTCACACTCACATCAAACTGCAACTGGTAAACTTAGGTAAACATCTCCAAACATAAGAACACAACTGTATCAACTCTTAAAATCAAACCTATTAAGAATGAAAGAAAGAAGAGAAAGTGCCCATCACCCTCAAGAAAGGCAGGCGTGACAAGAGGCAATCAATAAAAGACAAATGGCGTTGGGGCAGGACCTTCAGATCACGCTCTTTTTGACAAATGAGCCCAGCTTTGTGAAACAGACAGTGAAAACAAATACTCTACCTTCTGCCTCAGGCATCGCAATTTTTGTAGGTAAGTGACATTCTTTGGAATGATTGGAGACAAAACAAAAGAACAAAAGATAAATGTGTTATTACTGTGGAAGAGAGAGCATGCTTGCAGCTAAATGTAACTCCAGACAAGAAGTGGTGTCATAAGAGTGAAGTGGTATTTTTAGAGGTAAGATATACAGTGTATAATTATGGATTATGCCCACAGTGGGAAGGAAAAAAAACCCAATCCTTTCCTGGGTCATATGTGTTTGTTTTCAGTTATGCCAGTTTTTCACCACTGAAAGATTCAAAACCAAAGCAAAACCACTACATTATAGACCGTTTCCATTTGAATATCTTTTCTATGGAAAAAGTACAGACAAGCATATTCACATAGAATTTCTGCTCCAGCTGAAAAGATCCTTGAGGGATCCTACAGCATGTTGGGCACTGTCCTTGCCCCCTCATTTTCTAAAAGCCAAATTAAAAATAAACCAAAACAGCTTGTAAGTTGAATGACATTACAATTAGCTGCCTAATTTCTTTCTTCCAATCCAATCTCTTTGGGTATTTTGCGGCAATTGCTCAGCAGTCCTTCACATGGAGAGCGATATAATCTATGCTGTCAGTCAGGCAATGTGACACTCAAGGGAGAACCACAGCTAGTTGATTGACTCAGAACAAACTGCATTACTTGGGGACTAAACAGTGCATTGACAAACAGCACATGCTTCCAGGTGGTGGAGACACGGACATAAACCTAATCTCATCATCTACCAGTCCCTTGGCTTGTGCATGATAAAATTTGTACAGGGACATTGAGTGTAATGTGTTGATAGGCTTATTTGTCACTTTAATGAGGTTGGACGCAGGAAATTTGTGAACAGCTTTTGTTGTCCGTGAGCTCTCTTGTTGACATTTGTGTCCTCTTTCCTTCTCTCTTGTGTCTCTTTGCAGATTTCAAAGTTGTATGCGACTGACAGATGTTGTTTAAATCCATATCTATTTTTAAAGAAGTTAAGGTCAGAGATCCACTCATATTATTGGTCAACATATTATCCTCACTCTGAAAAAAACTAAAAAGAGACAGATTGGCCATCTTAAGCAATTAATGAATAAATCACTAATTTATTTTATACCAGATAAAAGCTATTTAATGTGTTAAAATCCTGTAATTGTCTGCCTCTTAAGCATCTGTGACTGATACCCAGAGGGCCAGCAAACACTTCCTATCTTCCAACAACTCCATCTCATAATGGACTTTTAATGGGAGTATAATAGGTTTTATGGAGTAATGAATTTACTGTAATTGTTGCCTTGGGTGGCAAGAAAACAGCAGCACAGTACAGGAAACAATTTCAACTGGTCCCTGATCGCAGTCACATTCATATTCTGACTTATGCAAAATACATGCAGACATCACATGGAGTGTTCTGCCTGAATATTGCATTGTACATATGGCGTTGATACAGTTTGGATACACCTTCCTATCTAATATAGAAATAAATCCACAGTATACCCAGATAGCAAAATTGCTGTGGCCCAGATCCGGCCCACACCCGACACTTTCGGCACTTTCATCCGGCCCACACACCACATGGAATGATGACACTTAGGTGGTATGCTCCTGTTTCCCAGATCTGGACCACAAGCAAGCTGTATGTCAACCAAGAACAAACCACATAAAACAGAACTGGCCCACATCCAGAATACACATACCTGAGAGCAGGTATGTGTATTACCAAAAAAGGCCCACATTTGATTTGGGATATCTGGGCCATATTTGCTATTTTACATGTAGGCCATTTCAGGCTCACATCCATTTTGTCCAGGCCAGAAGAAGGCCAGCAGTTCCGCATCATTGCCTGGAGTGGCCCACTTCCGTATGCTATCTGGGTAGAAAACATTAACTTTACATTGCTTTTTAGTCCAGGTTGTCATAAAAAAGCTCCTATAATCAATATCAAACAATAAAAATGCTGCGGGATGTATTCAGAAGAGAAACCTAGAAATAGAATTAAGATAATTTTCTCTGCATATGCCACAGTAATGGTCCCACTGAGTTACATTAGTGGCGGCAAATGATTTGTTGATCTTTTTCATTTTTGGTGAATTATAAATGAGTTCATAATTTTGCCCACACATTCAAGTTGCACTTATGAAGCTGCATTTTAATTTGTTTTCACATTCAATATGTACTGTAATGTGAATAGTATGCAGAACACATGCATGAAGATATATACATGTGTGGAGCACCGAAACTGCCAAAATCAAAATAAATAAATGACTCAAATAAATACATATTCCATTAAATACACCAAAAATAATATAAAAAATAAATGTAGGCATTACTTAATTGATAACATGTGACATAAATTGATATTTCTGTTTTAATATGCTTCTGTATTTATTTATCTTTGTATAAATTCTATTTATTTACTTTCCCATTTAATTTTGAATAAAAGTTCAAAATTAAAGCACCTCTGCCAAATGTTATGGTATAACACCTCTAGTCTATTAGCTGCCTCTCTTAAAAGCTCTGACACCGAGTGTCTAGTTGACTTACACCCCTCCACCTGCTCCTTTTAAAATCAAACACTTCTCCTTCTTAGCCTGACCTGCAATGTGGGAGCAAGGCATGTATAGTTAATCTATGCACTCTAATGTCGATCAACCAATAGGCAAAAAGTTCACCCCACGACACACTTTGAATGACAGCCCCCTCATTTGCACAATGAAGCAGAAATGCATAAAGAAATGTAAAAAGAAAATACAGAAATAAGTAAGTTTAGGGAAATAAATAGGGGGGGAAATGCAAAGGGAAAATAATACAGATAAACATATAACTAAATAAATTAATACATTTTAAAATAAATTAAATAATTAATAAAATGGGAAATTAAATGGGAAAGTAAATAAAGAGGGGAACTGATAAAAATAAAGAAAGAAATTGCTCAATAAATAAATTAATATGCTATTAAATGCACCAAAAATATTAAAAATAAAGGTAGGCAGTCATTAATTTATAAAATGTGACATAAATGTATATTTCTGTTATTTTCTGCTTTAATTTGCCTCTGTCTTTATTTACCTTTGTGATTTTGGCAGTTTCAGTCCTCCATATACACCCACACAAACACACACTTGCCAAGCAATAAGCAGCAGATCAAGCTGTGATCATTTTTCAAACTATGTCCTGGATCCAAGAACTACAGTGGTTGACAATTCAAATTTAATTAAACTAATTGTAGCTTGTCACCCTTTGTTAGTACTTATATGTTATATATAATACAACTTTTGTAAGTGTTACTATCAGCCAAATTGGAGAATTGTACTCATGCAGAATTATCAGATTCATTGCAGAAGTTGCAGAGCACCATGGTGCCTCGTACAGTATTAGTGTCTCCTACCAGGTTGGCTGGTCCTGATTAGAGTACTGCTGGTTTCCACTGACTCTGTTAATCCATGTGGTGAGACAGACGCTGTGAGAGCTGATTATGTATCCCCAGTGGCAAAATAATACAGTCTGTTGAGCCTAAAGAGGTTGAAGTGGTCACCTGCTTTGGCTTCAGTAGCAGTATATGGCCACGGATAATTTCAACAGAGATTAAACCCATTTCTGGATTATCTCTTCATAATACACAAATGGTGATAATTTCATGAGGTACTGTTGTGTGTTGCATCATTTGAGATGTGAAAGTAACACTAGAGGGACTGATGTGAGACTGGATTGTATGGTACTAGATGACTCGAGATGTAGGTAAAGTGATATTTTTTAGGATTTGGGCAAGTAAACCAGGGATTGTAAAAAAGGAAATGTTTAAAAATGTTCTGATATTTCATGGTGCATGTATGTGACCACTCAAAACTCATTGTTACAGTACTAATTGTTTCCTTCACTGAGAACATATTGCCGTGATCAGAACATAATGCAGCATATCTACTCCACTGGGAAAATTACACTGCATGACGGTGCTAGGCTGCTGTTTTATAAAATTAGAAAAATAAATAGACTTCCAGTGTAGGTAAGGAGACTGGAGTGGGTGTGATTTGAAAACACAATTGAAAATTTAGTGTTTAATTCAGAGCTCTCACGACCGGCTGTGCACCCATCTGGTTAATAGGGAAAAGGATTTTATTTTCAAGCTGGCTGTTTCGTTTTCAGAAAACACATAAATGGAAGCAGGGAGCCTTATCGGAGTGAAGTATTCTGTTGCATGGGGAGGATATGCTACTCTAGTGCACAATGCATGTATACATACAGTGGATACATGGACACAATAAATTAAGGTTAACAGCAACACCAGTATCCACCAGTCAGTGAAATGGCTACATATGCATACATTGCTCTTTAATGCATAATCAATAAATGTTAATAAAGGTATCGTTAAATTATAAAGTTTCTATTTATCGTCTATTTTACTCTAAATGGGACCATAATTTACAAAATGAACATCATGCTATATTGAAGAAGACTTGAAACTAGCAATTGAGACCATAAACTCATTAGGAAATTGTTTACTGAGGTAGCAAATGAAGTGAGAAGTAGGGTTATTTTCTCATAAACATACAGTCGAACTTCTTTTTGCAACCAGTGGGGTCACCCCCTGCTGGCCATTAGAGAAAATGCAGGTTTAAGTCACTTCCACATTGGCCTCATTTTTTAGACGTGGAGCTTCCTGCTCAGATTTTTGTAATATCTGAGTAACATGGCACTTTGGGAAACACTGAAGTGAATGAATGACTGAAAGAACTACTTTGACAGCCTTTGAGAATCCCAAACTCTCAGGATGAGTAAAAGACGTAGTGAGATCACAATTATCATGTCACAAAGATCCTAGACTTAGGGCCAAATCATTTGTATGTTTAATGTCTCATTTGTAACATAACATCTGTACAGAACCTTCTCTGACAAACTAACTGAGAAAACGTTCATAAAATCCCAGTACCCCCAAACTAATTAAAATATCTTTTGTGCTACCTCCAATGACTCCAATGACAGCATCTACTAATCAACCTTTGATAAGTAATTATGAACAAAGTCAGAAGGAAAATGTGATTATACATGCTCCACTTTGCAGGCTTCTGATGTCAGGACAACAGACTTTCAGTGACATGCTGAATGTATTTTTACATGCCTTGGTGTGACTTTTTCAGAATATTACCTCTCTGGAAGATGTTAGATGTCTGTTGTTAATGTTACCATTAATATTAATACACAGAAACAAAAAAGTGTAGTGACTAAGTGACAAGAGGTCCTTCAATGTCAAGAGGTGTGCGTGCCTTCAGTGTGTGTATGGGTGGATATGTGTACATGTGCATAATGTAGAACATAGATTCCCACGGCACCATGTGTTCTCTCAAAGGAAAACATTAGAGGCTCAAGTAGGTGGAACATCTGCCTTTTGTTACTCAGTTATACCCTGTGGCATTCATGCAATTTAATGCTGCATGCAGGTTTCATACCCTTACCTTAGCTAGTTTCTCCAAATGTTGATCCACCTGAGCATCATCTGGTCTTTTTTATATAAACTACGAGAGGGGTTTTGTTTGTAATCTCTGTTTCGCCATAAAAATATTTATGTGTCTCACAGATGTTTTAATTACTTTACATCTGATATGCTGAATTTGCTATTTTTTTCCAATAGTAGCAGGGGAGTTCTGGCCTTGCAATGGACCTTCGCTTCACCGCATTGCTATTGCTGCTGCTGTGCCTATCACGCTTTTCAATGTGGCACTGCATGTATACAGTTTACAAAGATGGCAATTTTCCATCGAAAATTCATAGTAAATTTTGAAACAATAAATCCTTGATTTACAGCAGGCTTCCCATTTTTAATCAGCAACTGTCATTTTTGCTGGCTGACATGCTTGCAGATTTTATTTGCTGTAACTAGTGAGTTTATTGACCTTGTTGGTTGGAAACTCTAATAGAACAGAGTGTAACGTTATCCTACACTCTGATATAGTCCTGAATGTAATGTAATCCATAATGTAGCTGATGATATGCTAAAAATGGTTTGGCTTTGGAAGTAACAGCAACACAGGTCACTACTGTAGGATCTAGTTAGCTGGACATGCTAACGTCAGAAGTTTACGTTTACGCACAAAAACACACACTTACAGTTTTGCTTTTGTGCCTTTGATTTTGCAAAGATGATCAAAGAAACAAAACCATACCAAAGTATACCAAGCATTGCTTATACTAGAACCCCATGCTTAACACGGGGTTAATGAGAGAAATCCAAAGCTTGATAGGCTTGCTGTGCAATGGTTGCTAAGCTATGATTGGCCTATGACTGTTTGGAGGAGGACTTTAGTAAAAAATAAGACTAGCAGATCTAGCATTAATCAAATCACTAATAATAAGTCTGCATTTGTCATTTAACATCACAGTTAAGGCAATACATCTTGGCTTATCAGTTGTATTGGGTTTATATTTGGTGCTGATGCTGATGCTGTGTATTCATAGAAAAGAAAGCTAAATCTTGAATGGAGTTTTGTGTATGAGTGCATGTTCAGCTACTGCTTCAATGTCATCTTAAAACCTCAGACATTTACCAACCGCACTTGTGCAGAGAACGCTGTACCAACATTGGCATAAACAATTACTTAAATTAATGTTTTTATGTAATCACTTAATTAGGGGAACTGTGTTTTCTATCCAAACCAATTCTAATCTAGATAAATCCATTTGTTTCACTTGCACAACTGCAGAGAGAGAGAGAGCTGCAAGCCATACGTTCATACAACAAACTCACAGCGTGACGACAGTCTCTAATTTAAAACTCATTTCACCGACTGCACTGAAGCATTGTTGCGTCTGTCAACAAAAGGTAAGCTGTGCATATTTTCGGGACTTTTTGAACCAACATCTTTAGTGCATCTATTACCCCCTGAAGAAAAGGGGGGGATAATTACGAGACTGATAAGGCGATGTTTCCTCAGTGAGAGTGTTTAATCAAATTAATTAAAAAACATATACACAATTTCCAAACAAACATACCTAGAGGAACAGATTGGTAGAATACATACCCTGTACAAATTACAACAATATACAGTATTTCTCTGACACATAATTCTCATTTTCTCTACTGTTACTGGTAAATAATATGTAGCTATAGATAGATCAGTAAACTCTCACAAAACTTACTAAAGTTGCTAAATAAACAATATATAAAATACCTTTATATATAGTATGTGTGCATGATCATTCACAAAATGGCAGAAGCACTGGGCAGTTACAGGTTGAACTCTGCTAACAAGCAGGGGCTTCGCTCACACACACATTTTACTATACTATACACCAAAAGTCTAACTTACTCAGTATGTTACAAAAACATTCTTTGACACTGGAAACATATTAAAAAATTATTACAACTACTTTAACACTGTGAAATACTGACCTGAAAAAATGGGGACAACTAATCACGAGAGTGATAGAATGATGTTTCCTCAGTAGGAGTGTTTACTTGAATGAGGAAAATACCACAATTTTCCCTGGGTATTGATGAGAGCAGCACATCCAGGTACTTTGCACTTGCTGATGTATGTGATGTATGCTTGTTCTCGTGTGTGGGTGGAGACAAAAGCAATCCATCTCAGGCTAGCAGATTAAGACTACTTTGCAGATCGTTGATAATACTAGTATGCCAGGATCAGACTACACATATTCAGCCTAATTTTAACACAATTTTGTCGTCGCTGACAAACTTCCAACGTCAGGAATTTCCAGGCAGGAAGAACCTGTTGTCAGTCATCAGTCACCATTTTCTTGATTTCAGTTAATGGTCACTGATGAGTTATGGCAGGTTTCCTGCCTGAATCAGCCTGTGGAGGAGGTGGAGATGAGGCACTGCTCTCCCTGCAGTCTGACACACTAAATGCGGCTCAACTTGGCCAGACAGCTGCTGGACAGCTTTGACTTTCTGTGTCGGTGTATGCATATCAGCACCAGAGAGCTCTTCAGTTATCGTGATAGTGAAACCGCCTGATATTAAAACACGTATCTTCATTTACCAGAGTATACAATTCCCAAAACTCAATCATTTTTCCCTCAATGAGACCTTCTGCTTACATACAGTGAACCTGGTGGCTTTATGTGATGTTCTTGACATGTTAACACATTCGTTATCTCAAGTTCTCTTTGAAGGATAGACAGCCCACACTGTCCTCTTCTTCACACAAGAACGGGTCCACAATCGTTTTTTCTGTCTTTTCTTTTGTCTCCTTTCGGAACACAAGACTGCCAGCATCACACATAATGCTTCTGTAGCCATGATTGACAATTTCTTGACCCTCCTCCCCAACGAACTATGAACTCACGCAAGGTTGTGAATGATGACTGGTCTGGGTCATACTTGTAGTGTTGCCAGTCTCCTGACTAAGACACAGCAAGAATTTATGGCACTATGATTGCCTAATCTGTCATGGTGACCATCAAGAAAGAAAAAATATTGTGTCGTCTGATCCCAGCCGTAGCCTATAGCTTAACTTTTAACATGAATGAAATAAACAATGAAATAAATTTTTTTTACACACATTATGAGTTTTTACTATTTTTAAACAATTTTTAAACACATCTCTTAAATTGTGTCTCATGACCATATGATCTTTTTAACCTTAACACAGAATTCTAATCTTATTACAGACCATGAATGTACTCTTTTAAACTTATAGCAGACCTGTAGTGTAGTATCTTCTAATTTGTCACACATCCGTCCTCTAATGTTATTGATAATGATTGGCAAGACCAGCCTGCAGCTTTTTAAAGAATTGCTGCTTTGGATTAGCGCTTGTTGATATTGATTAGATTGAATATTGACTGGCTCACCAATTTCCTCTCATCCTTCATATAAAAACTTGATTACTACACAGGCAATCATCATCTGGTCTGATTGGATCAGCTCCCGCCACCCACCCATTTGCTCTCTGCCCCTCCTCTCTGTTCTCTACCAGGCCAATTGATTTCTTTGTCTCGTCAAATCCTCTGGACCCCTCCATGTGCCTCAGACCAGAAAGCAATGTATTAAGTGCTTGTTTGGATCAATCTAATGTGCAGTGATAGCACATTCACAAACTGCTGACTGGCCAGCAAAACTCATTAATTTACCATACACTGTTTTCCAAAGATCCCAGGGCTTCATTATGTACATGAAACAACCATAAACTGGACACCTGCAAAGCCTACAGGCGCAGTTTTTCATTTCTGGGAGAAAAACCTACATTAAGATAGAGAGGGTAAGTGATTAGAATAAAACTTCAATTTTCCAACTGGGCAGGAAAATATTCTTGAAATTACTTCAGACACAGCAAGTGAACATTGAAGTACATGCATAAAAATAGAGTATAGAACAAAACAGTGCACCCATAAACAAAGAAATTCCCATTGCCTAAAGAGCTAACAAGATATACATCCTCTTCAAGTCATTCATCAGGAAAATGCCTTAAAAGGAAGATGACAGTTCTCCAAGATGACATTGGTGTAGGGATTATGGATCAATACCCATCAATCAAGCACAATAAATTGGATACCACTGATCAGAGTGTTATCAAACTTTGGGGAGTGATTCAGGTCATTGCTTCGCTGATGCATTTAAGGAATTACACTGACTGGCCTGAAAGGGTCTCTACAAAATTGGTTTAATCGCCTTTACATCACAGATGATATCCCAGATTCTGCTGATTGGCTATTCACAAAACCTAATGGAACGATGCATCTTCACTGACTCCTTAGGGATGACGTGTTTACTGCTGATATATTCTTTAGTGTACTGAAGGATTACATGGTCTGTATAAATTAGGTGCTTTTCATCACTTCATACAGTATATTTCCAAAAGAAGGTGTAAGCATAAATGAGAAACTAGGAATTTGTTCCTCATTCCCTGAAAAATACTACGTTTTTTGTCCAGTAATACCAAAACTTTTGTTGGCCAACAGACATTTTACGGATGGTTTCAGGGCAGCTACAACATAATTCCTTTCAGATTATTCTATGAGTTCCAGCCAGTTGTGCAAACATCTGCCATAATTTGACATCATATAAAAATATCAGTGTTATCAGGAAAACCTCTTACAATGACCTTTATCTTTTAACCTGAACTGAGACATACATGTTTCTTTGAAGGTTAAGAAGGTTTCCTGATCTTGTGTCCTAGGCATATGCAAAATAACACAATTTAAAAAGCTGAATCTATTAAATGGATTCCACAATTTTGTTTTGTGTTTTGTGAATACTTACAGAGCATAGTGAATAGAATGTGTTTTATTTATTCATTTGAGCTTTTTTATAAGTTTATAAAGGTACTCAAACCCAGAGAGTGCACTTGCAGATGCAAACATTTTATGTGCTGCAGCAACACTGACAGCAGTGACCTCTGTACTCGTCTATCAGCTGAAAGCATGCTGTTTTATTATACTGTATATACAAGCTAACACAGTGTCCTTTGAGGCTATGCCGGGTGCTTAATAAAAGGTTTTCTGTGACCCACTGCTGTTTTTAAATGCTCAATTAAATACTTTGGTGAGACATACAAGGAAATGATTCAAAGCAGAACATACAGTATTTCCCAAGAGACATACTGAGAAATACTGTATGTACTGCTTTGGTTACCATGGTAAAGAAAATGAATCATTTTCCTTACCATTGTATATCTCACCAAAGTATTAAACTGAGCATTTAAAAGCAATAGTGGGTCACAGGTGATCCTAATAAAGTGAGTGTATATGTTGAAGGTGAAATAGCTTGTTTGCTCGCTAGTTTTACTATTGAAGATGTTTCTTCACCTATCAAAGATATGTCAATTTTACTGCCATTTCTCAAGTTTAAAATTAAGTTGTGTGCACCGCTAAAGGTTTAATATTACAGTGTTGAGAAAACTGATTTTACAGTCTGCAGTATGAATCAATTCAGTTTTAATTTCTGGGTCACTTTTGAGTGAATTCAGCAAGTATGGTGCCGTGTTTTCAACAACGAAGCGTTTTGAATTCATTACCGCTCTGATTTGCTCATCTAACTGGCTTCTTCTTCATAGCAAGCCTCAGCCGCCATTGCTATGGAGAAGAAGCCAGTTGAGCCAGAAAATCAGATCATTGATATTGTAGTGTTCGTAGCCATCCACCATGCCAAAATCACAGCCAAAACAAGGTTTCTCTGAAACTAAGTTGAAATAATTGAAACTGGTGGTCATAATATAAACATGTAGGATTGTTACTTTATCTGGGAGAGTCCTGTGCTTCTATGCTAAGTAATCTTAAGGATATTGTTTAGAGAAAATGTGTGAGAAAATGAGTGAGCTGCCCTAAGCGCAGCATGCCTGGGCCACGCAGCCTACCTCTATTTGAGCAGCATGTGTGCAACACTGATCTGCTGCGATTCGTACACGTGCAGTGTCCACACAAACAGCGTTGCTGCTGTGGCGCTGCTACTTCTAGCCTTATCTTTCTATGTAGAGTTTGACTTTGATAATGGCCATCAATAATAGAATGTTTCACATCATTTCATTGTAAATTTACTTTATATTTAGTTAAGACAGAAAAAGGTTAAGAAGCATGTGCTCAATTGTGAAAAATAAATAATATGTGAGGTGAAAGCAGTTTTCTTTCTTGAGGCTCTGGTTGGGGCTACTTCTGTGTCAGCCACATACACTCCTCACACAGGACAGATTTTTTTAATTGACTATATTGATTATTCCACCGGTTAAACCCCCACTTTCACTGCCCCAAGTGAAGAAAATCCCTCCAGATGACACCAGGTTCCCCAAACAAGCCAAACAAACCCCAACAAACAAACCTCCAAACTAACTGTCACGAGTGAAACTGACAACAAGTAAGGAGAATAACAACACAAAATCTCTGCCTAGAGGCAGGTAAAACAACAGGCAGGAGCCCCAGTTTGAACTAATATCACAGAAAACAAGCAGGAGTCAAGAAAAGAAGCTCCGTGTGTCACCAACTCTACGTGCTGGAGTTTCCCGCCAGAGAGGCTCCAAGCCCCGGCGTGCACTGGGCAGGCCGACCTGCAGTGGTGACACTTCATATTTTTTTCATGTTTGTGCACGCGCCACCCATAAAAAATAGGCAAGACGCTGAATTTCCAGATGATGCGCCACTGCAGCCGCGTGTGAGATGTGTGTGATGTGGGCTGTGTGGCCGCTCTAACCTGTTAACATGGATGCCTGAAATGAAAAGCAAGAGGTTCTATGACACACATGCACGGCTCACGCAGGCAGTGTGTCCCAGGCCTGAGCGCAGCCCCAAAATAAAACATACATTTACTGGCCCAAGCGTCTCACACTGAGGCTCCAACACTGACCAGAGCACCAACCCACAGATACAAAGAGAAGTAAACTAGGCAGCTAGCAGCTAGTTAGCATGACTAGCATCTTTATCATAGCTGTGCCAGGTTATGTGGAGCCCACAGACTGTATAAGAATGAGGTGTAGTCGGTCTCCGGTTTAACAGCACTGGTGCTGGGCAGTAGTGGTGGGCGATAGTGCAAATTTTGGTTTCAATCCGATACCAAGTGATACAGGGTCAGAATCATCAATATTGATACTGATACTGATACTTTTGATTTTTAGAAGCAGCTTATGTACTTTCATGTAAGGGAGAGCAGTGTGTCATGATTTATGAGGTGACTGCACCATCAATAGGTTAGATCTGAATACATTTTCATGACCATTAAATGATTTGCCAAAGGTTAGCAATCATTGCCACCTGTGAGACCAGGGTTTGACTCCCAACTGAAGCATGTGTTAGAGTTCTTTCAATCCCATTAAAATAATTAATTTAGTTATCAAGTTTCAATAGGCTATTATTTGAATGTCTAAACATAGTCTATATTTCACCAGTCTGAAAATGTAACATTAACCAATGCTTAAGATCTGATTCGAATAAAATATAAATTTCACTACTATATACTTTATACCTGGATAGTCCTTGCTCTTTGAAAAGACTCTCTGTCTCTGTTTTGGGGGTCTGTCTGAGGCATTTCCCTCCTCCTCCCTTCTTCTCTGTCGCAGCTCACGAGTTCTCTCTCTCATGGTTTTTCATGTGTTTAATGTGTTCATTGACAGCTGTAAAATAGCTCCACACAATGCTCCTCTTTCATTTAGCCATCACTGCATTCATGTGTCAGATTGGTGCCGGTAGTCAGGGTGCACGCTGCGCGCCGCATATGTTCATTGTTTGAGTGCACACGCGACATGACAACAGCAGTAGAGAAGCAAAGAGTGCATGCATGAAGATGTGTTCACTGCTCACAGCAATGGAACGTTGCACAGACAGTTCTACTCTTTGATGAGATACAACGTAGAACTTACGTGGAAGAGAGAAAGTCGATCTTATTGACGCTACAATCGATCTTCAAAAATGAAACATAGTTTCTGCAGGATCAGTATCTTGGGATCAATCTGCCCACCCCTACTGGGTATGTGACAGGTGTGTTTACGGTGTTTGTGAGCTCCGAAAGATGTCATGGTGCGGATAGTAAGTCGCACAGCTGATGCACTGTTAGCCTAGCATGCTAATCCTCGGTAAACATATGGATGAAACCATATGTTTGGTCTCTCAGTAATAAGTACGTGTTACTTTACTTTTTCCTTGTGCAGCTGGGTTTCTGTTTTTAGTACAGTAGGTGGTGTTCAAGCAGGACAGTTACCTCATCTGAGCTGAGGTTTGTTCTGCTACCCAAGGTGTTATCCTGATGAGGATGTATTAACTGTCTCAGCAGATGGTGTGTTTGTAAAATGTCTGGCATATAGGCAAACATTAAGCAGTAGAAATTACAATGTAATGTAAATCCTGTGTTAAGCTGCCTCTCTGTGTGCACCTTAGCCATACAACACATCAACATTAATAGAAATGTTAATCATTCCACATGGAGATTGAAATCAATAAGAGAAGAAATACTGAAAGGGTTTTTTTTCATGACTTTCAGGCTGCAGTATCTTCCAGTATTCAGCTTGTTGTATTTTCTGCCATCTTTATCACCACACCAGGAGAGATATCTTTCCCTTTACAGTCTGCTGTGATATTTTTCTGATAACTTCACGGATCAGCTTACTTTGAATATGATACCGGTTCTGCAGTGATGCTTTTCAAGTTGGATGAAAGTGTACTGTATGCCATTATCTAGTGGTGGAAATTAGTTTCTATATAAAATGTTTGTTTGTTTTTTTTTTCCATCTACAGCAGATGGACACGACAGTATCACTGTGCAATCAAATACAACAGCTGTGTACTTTTTCTTGAGACTGTTTCAGAGAGGAGTTAACTCAACCGTAGTACCAATTGAGGTTGTAGTTTCTGGTGATTTCATTATATTATAAGCTATTTCTGATGTTTTGTTCACAGGATATTTATTGTTTGGCTATATCACTGTTTTTGTGTGTCCACCCTCTGAAACAGCCACACTATGTCATTACCTTTCAATACCCTTTGAAGACCCAAAAATTGATGCATTGCAACCCTCAATCTTTCCCTTGGCCACTGCCCTGTATTGCAGCCATAACAGCAGCACTCTGTATGAAAAAAAAGTTTTTAGTTCAATGAAGTATAAGTGCATGATTTCATTTGTAGACATGGCCTTTATCTCCTTTAGATATTTTTAATGTTGGCCATCAGTAATGATTGTATGAAAGGTAAATGCAGTGAGTAACTGTCTAGACAGAAAGCAACAAAAATAATTGTTCTAAGTATTCCATAAAAATATCCTTTAACAGGTGCAATTTACAGAGAGCAAGAGTCAAACTGTAATTATAAATCACATCTATGGTTTATTTTTGCTTTCTTGTAGTGGGTGGAAACAGCTGCTTCTGTGCAGTCTAATGGATTGCAATACAATAGCCCTGCAACCTTTATAATGTTCAGTTGATACTTTTTCAAAATGATAAGGTTTTTGTCATATTTGTTTGGAGCCTTTGTTGAATTACCTTGTAAGGATTATTTTGTCCACACCCCATAAACAGAGGGACTATATTATGCAGTATCACAACACACACTTTTTTTTTAAAATTACTATTTCAGCTTGGTCCAACTGAAACTGTGGCTTTTAGCAGCTATAAAAGATGAAAAATGGTCCACTGAGGAGATATAATAACATCATGCTGTGTGGAGGAACACATACCCATCAATATAACAGCACTTTTGAGCCAATCACATCTTGTCCAAACATGAAATGACTTTCAGAGGTCACTGAAGTGATCTGGCTAATCATATTCACGCTGATACTGACTGACCATCACTCTCTGATGAGGAGAAAATAATCTGCCCCTGCCGCCTTTACCGACCAGTGCCAATCAAAAGAAATTATGTTAAGGCTGCAAGAGTGGAAATTGAATAGAAGTGTGTTTTGATTGAATATGCCCATCCCAATTATGTTGTACCTCTCAGGCATCGAGTTCTCATTATTTCACCTTCCCATCAGAGTGTGTTTCTTCATCAAGGGAAGCAAGTCAAGTGTTGCAGTGAACCCTTGAATTTCATTAGGAGGCTTTATTTTTTGCTCATCCAATTTTCAAGCCCGTTGTATAGTTTCCGAAATGGAAATGTAGTAGAGAGAGGTTTAGTTTACCAGGCTCATTGATCCTTTTCAATGTCTTCTCAGCTGTGAATCCAGTCATACAAAATCTACTTGGTGCTAGTGTTTCTGTATAATATGGAAGGGAAGTACTGAACAATTTTGAAGGAACATATCATTTTACAGTGTATGTCCTGTTTTCTTTGAATCATGTATTAGCTCACACCCACAGTTTTTTAAGTCTTAATTTGTGTCACTACAGTCACTACTTCTATTATTGCACACTGCCTGACGTTGCAATAGTTGGATCACAGTTGTGTAATATATTATGCATATTACAAGACAGGGCAATACAGATTTGCATTCCGACTTTAAAGTTTTCCTTGGGAATTAGCTGAAAAATAAAATGTTCTATATTCGAAACCAGTTGTCACCAATGGTAAACATTTAAGTAACATTATTCTCAAAACTCTTTGAGGTCATTCAGACCTGTCTGCCATCCATTCAGGACATTTTTCACAAATGGTGCATGAGTGAAGCTTCCTCCATTAAAAAGGACCTCTCTTACCCTTCCCACTGCCTCTTTGTTTCTATGTCATGTGGTTGAAAGACTCAGGGCCAGCATGAGCAACAGTTTCTTTTCACTATCTGTTGTTTTGTTTTTAATTTCTGTTTTTACCATTGTGCTCTTGGTGTTGTTTGTGTCCTGTCTCTTTATAATTGCCTGCTGGTGCACCATGACCTCGATGGAATACTGTTTTGTTTATGAGTTTATCTGTGATATAGATTAAATGACAATAAACCTGAATTTTTTTTCAACTTTACTTGTATTTTAGAGCCAAACCAAAAGCAAATGTTCAAAGTTGTCATCAAAAAATAAATGAATCCGTAAGACATCGTACAGAGCATCTTGCAACACTATTATGTTTACTTATGACCTGTACTTAATATACATGCGATGCTGAGGAGGAAATCAGCCTGTGTGACACCGAATGGCACACAGCCCAGCCAGCAAAATGGAGAAGTCATAAAGTATGGAAAGTC
Source organism: Thunnus thynnus (assembly GCF_963924715.1). Taxonomy (NCBI): domain Eukaryota; kingdom Metazoa; phylum Chordata; class Actinopteri; order Scombriformes; family Scombridae; genus Thunnus; species Thunnus thynnus. The sequence continues at coordinate 10,163,400 of NC_089523.1, forward strand.
ACGTACAAAGACTAACCAAGACACTAGGAGATGTTTTGATGATTTGTTGTTTAGATGACAGTGTCAAAGCTAATTTTGTGTGCCCTAATAAAGCAGTGTCTGTGTTCTTTCACACGTTTTGGAATGCACGTATGTGTTGTGTGTCTGGTCTGTCAACATCGGCCATCCTTTCCCCGGTCACCCAGCCAGTGTTAATCAGGCCCCAGTTTGTTTTTGATGGCTCTCATCCTGTGCAGTCCTGTGATGCCAAGGAGCTTGAAAGCCATGACTGGCCAGTGAAGTCTTTGCAACCAACCATCACACAATCACCTACCAGGACTGTGTGTTCTCTTTCCCTCCCTCCGGTCTTCCCAGTCATGAAAAACATGATCATAATGTTTTGGGGTTTTTTGTATCATTTAATGTTAATTATAAAACAAATAAAATTACAAACTCAGATGCTGTTGTTTTTCTCCACTTTCGCCAATGGAAAAGGTCGTTGAATAGCCAGCTGTTGAGTGCATCGGCTTCACGTGCAAAGCTGATAACAATGATCCTCTAATTGTATTTCGCATTAAAGTACACAAATGCATGAAATGACAACAACAGCGATTCAATTATACATAGCGGGTTGATGCGAGAGAGTGTTTTCCAGTATGGATGATAGAACTAATGGAATGGAACCAGCAAATGGAGTACAGCTTCCACTTACTGGCAAAATTGGTCCTGTAGCGTTTCACATTTGTACATGTTGTGCGATTACAGCTGACATGCTGCATGGGGAGTGTATGAATAAAACACAAGCACACACACACACACATTCACACGTACAACTTTCAGAGTGTGAAGGGCATGGTATCAGTCAGTGGAAATAAGCTGCCTTGTCCTTTCTGTTCTCAATGACACATCCTAAAAAGCTTGTTCTTTAAGTACATTTAACCTTGAAGTTTTAGCTGTAGTTTGTCACATCTCAGCCATTCTTAATGTTTTGTATCTGAAACACACTTTAAATGGTTTCAAGGTGGAAATAAAAAAGAAGCTTTAAGTAAATAAACACCTTTTATCACTGTCGCAGGTTATCATTTGTGTTATGGATTAGTTACCAACCTTTAAGAGGATGGGTCTTATCAAATATGAGCCTGTCAGAGGGAAAGAGTGGAGTGGAGAGTGACATGCTGCATAACTTTTCGTTGGGACTGTGATGGACAATGAATGACAACCTTCATCCCAGAAGTATTTTGGTTTAGTTTCTTTCTGCATGTGTTTGTTAAGGTACATGAACTGAAACCAGTGCTGGAGGATCGGCTTGTCCCAAGCATGCTAGTTGACCTCACCGAGGTTCAAGTAAGGCCTGTGCATTCTTTTCTCGTTGTTGGCAACCAAAGGCATTCAGTGTATGCTGTGGCCTGTTAGCTGGCATCGCCTGAAAGTTTAGTGGTAATTAAATCCCCTAGCAACCCCCTAACAACAGAACATTTCACTATTTTTAAGACCTGAAGAGAATGTCACCTAACAAACAAATTAAGATATATTAATGTTGTTTCACAAGATGGAAAACATTTTAATTTTTAGTTTTATTCCTGTGTTTATTGGAACTTCCAGGGGCAACCAACCAAGTCAACATCCTTGGCCAAAACACCCCACTGATTTTGATTGCGGTTCCATATGTGCTCAAATTAGTATTCATCTAAATTTAGACTGCTCACAAAAGAAGACGAAATGCTATATTACTTGGATCTCTCCTATAATCAGTGCCTCTAGCATGCTTCATACAGGAGCAGAATATCCATCACTTTTGCAATAGTAAATCACTGTAAGTTTGTTAATAGAATGACGATGGCCAAAAGGGTAGACAGGCAGATGGATGACCCTGATTCTCGAGATGAGAATTATTGATGCCTCGTAGAGAGACAAATAGTAAACACCATTGTGTTTACTTTAAAGCTATATTTCACTTTTGTCACACTTGTCCCCATGTGACTTCATGGGCAGCTGGCGGTCATTTTTTGTTTGTCCTTAATTTTTTGTTTAGCCTCTGTTAATATAGACATAGTTCTGTATGCATTTTGAAAAAGGATAACCTTTAAAAATGTTCAATATAGAACACATAATAAAAATTCAAATTACATTCTTTTCATTTTTGTTTGACAAGGGAATGAATGCTTCTGTTACATGTACAGGTGTACTTCAACTTCAAACAACATTCATAATAATGTGGTTCATTACATTCTGGCAAAAGACATTCTTTTATATAATCTGCTAAAACACCTTGATGAAGTAAAGTGATTATTGTGCAGATTAGGATGGCTCATTACTGATGCTGGGATGATGCTTCACCGTCATCAGACCAGATTGCTCTGATTGTGAGAAATGTTTGTCAACCAGCTGCTACTTTGCAGCAGTCAAGTATGTCATTCAGAAATGTTGAATAGGACAACATTTTGCTCACAACATATTTAGATTTATGTATATGTAAAATAAATATTGTCACTGTCTTCACTATTTTGTTGATGTCAATGTGGGAATTGATTTCCAGCAACGATCAAAAACAACCTGTAGTGCAGTCAAGGTGCTTTTTTAAAAAAGCATTTTATTCGTAACAAACTGAAACACAAGTGAACTTACAGTGCTTGCGGTCTGTCTATTGCATCTTTTACCCAGTGAGGACATCAATGGACCCTAATCTCAAATTGCTTATTGACTTATGTACCGTGAATTTAAAGCATGATGCATTTCAGGCCACTGTGCTGGTTTTCCTTTGTGTGTAGGGGGTGAGGCTTATTGATTTGCAAGGTTGAAGTCTCATTTAAATCAGGAAAACCATACTGTACCTTCCTCCCACCAAAGGTTGGTACATTAGTATGGATGTTAGTCTCCCATGGCTAAAGCCAAACAAGTGTGGGGTTGTCTGGTATATATTACTTTAGGGTTTGCACAAAGTGACAGTTTCATGATACCAAATTAATGGAGTGAGTGAACCACCTTGGTCTCCCATTGATTCCAATAAGACAAAGCAGTCAAGTGAGAAAAGTAACACAGCTGGCTTCATAAACACGCTGATGAAGGAGTTTCAGCCTCCTGACCTGAAGGATGTTCAGTGTTTACTAGAAGCAGAAATGGATTACATGTCCAGCGATGGATTTACAATGAATAAATTACAAAAAAAGGTGAATGTAATCTGTAAATTACTCTAAAACCAAACCAGATTAAACATACTTATTATTAAAAATACATCAACAATACACAAATTACTACATTGTATTGGGATAGATGGTAAATATTCTTTGCATTGTTCTTAATTATGTGAGCAAAGTCAGTTTACACCAGATGTAAATCCATAAACTACTGCAACTTGTAGTATCACTACATTTTACTTGAATGTAGGTAACACTCGAGTTCATTGACTCTAACAATCCAATTTAAAAAAAAAACACCAAAATATATAGTAATGTGGATGAAATTGCCCACCAGACTGTATATGTTATTCCTTAAAATCGAGAAGGAAATAACAATCTGTTCACTACATCTGCCATTAAGTTTGGATAGAAATAAAAGGCAGTTTTTCTTATTGATAGGTTTAGTCTATGTAAAGCCTATTACTGAGATAACTGCCAACTGGCATGGGGTGTGTACACACTTTTGGAGATATAATTGTGCGATGTACTGCCAGACTCATCTTCCTGTAGCTATGATGAACAGGAAGGCAAAACCTCTGTGTGCTCTGTGCTGGCAGCTAGTGGTGCTTTGGGAACACAAAGCCTGACAGCTAATGCTTCATGTAGTCATTCTTAATGAGGAAAATGTTTTGTCCAGTAGGAGTTGTCGTCAGAAGTCGAATAGAGTTTCAATGAACAGTGCTGTAAAGACGATGACCTGAACTACATTTGTGAAGCTTTTTTAAATACATTGATCACCACAGACTGAGAGGAGCAGGGGCAAATTTCTGTCAAAAGGAAGTTTCTCAGATGCCCTGCTGACTCAGCGGCGTTTCAAGACAGGATTGTAAACCTTTGTTTCTGTCACTGTGAGCTTGTTTTTCACTATTAACTGTTAAATAAAAAACAAATATTTTTAAAAGGGCACTTCCCTGGAAATGCCAAGGGTTTCTGGGCACACATGCTGCTTCCCGGGGAGAAATCTTTAAAAATTGACTTTCTCTAACTCATTTCCATGAGTTAAGTGAGAAAATACAGTATAACTGCATTCCAAATGTGCCTTGTGTAAGATGTAGTCTAAAAGATTCACTAGAGATGCACTAAACTGCTGAAGGAGGTAATCTGTTTATTGATAATTTAGTTTAATTTAAATTTGATCCATATGAAGATCAAATCCAGAATATAAATGGTGTGATAACATGACTTCTAAATGAAGTTTGTCACAATTGTTTCAGTGGTTCTTCTGTCAGAAGAAGCTGCAGACATCTGCTCACACTGGATAAGGAAAGAACACAACATAGTATCCTGTGGCCTTAAATGTGCACTTTTGACTGATGTAATCTGAAAAAAAAAGATGTAGTCAAGGCTTGAATAGTCTGCAGAATATTTGCCCTTCAGCCCCACAGATTATAAACCATTTTTAGCTGATTGCTTGACAGTCACAAAGCCATTTTATAAACTTAGTTTATGTCTTGCAGTGAGGCAGAAAGGACAAAATAAATGCAAACGATAACAAATTTGTACTTTGTGATGCATCTGATTCAGATTATAACCTTCATTCAGAAGCTTTGTTGAGGCTACAGTAAATAACATTGGTTAGTTTATTAAATGATAATGCCAATAGATCATGAAGCATAGTATATAATTTTCTTCGGGACACAAATGTGACTCTCCATTCTGCGCTTCACATAACACAATAATTGATACACGACAGCTACAGTATCCACCTACACAGCTAAAAGCAGCTTCACATTTAGAGTTATGGGAGGTAAAATCAGAATGGTTCAATGGCTCAGGATATAGAGGGGCTAAAAGAAATGCACTTTTCTCTTGCAATTAAGTTTTTTATATATATACTTTATGCTCTTATCATTGCACATCACCCTTTCAGCTATAGCTACTCAATCACAGCCTCAAGGCTTGACTGAGCGGCTCAAGTCCTTGGGTAAGGCAGAATTATTTTTTCACTTTCAAAATGAGCACTAGCTTTCCCATGGTTTTACATCCATATACATAAGCTCTTCAGTACTTGGGGTCTGTACTTTAGTCCTCATAAGTCTGCTGCTGCAGTAATTATCATCATTCAGTGCTGCAGATCTGTATCTGCTTTCATTATGAGACCTCATAAGAACATTATGTTGTGTACTAAAGCACCATGGCTCTCATCGCAGAGTGGGCCACACTGGAACACGCAGTCCCAGAATGTATGCATCGAATAACTCTCGGCTAATGTAATATGATTCATTTCCACCCAGTCAGGAATGCAAGACTCTATAGCAAGAGGATAATATCAGCAATGTGCCTGCATTCACATAATTCACATGATCATCAAAAACACATTCGGTGGCTCTTCCAGGACAATTGTTTGTTCTCTATTGCATCTTTCTGATATTAAGGATGGGGGTAGTATATTGAATGTGTGTGTTATATTAGCACTGGCATTCATTATTTACACTCTGCTTGCCAACATAACAAAGATGTTTCTCACAAAGATAATATGTTTCTAGAAACAGAGCGAGAAGAATTCAAGCACATGATCCTCTTGTATCATGAATGGCTCTTTAAACATGAGCACATTGATTGTGTTATTAGCGGTTTGAAAAGCAATGAAGTGTATATTGATTGTCTGCCAATGCAGAATTGAGGTCAACAGACATGAACTATGCCATCGCTACATGACAAAATGCTCAATCAACAACCAATCTAGCCACTTGGGTGTGCAAATTATTCTTGATTTCTTTGGATGTGAGGACCATCAAATGACAAAACCTAGCAATACTGAATGAATTGTTAAGAAATGCAGAAGTCATTCGATCATGAAAGAAACCACATCTGCTCTAGGGAAATTCAACATACCCCGGCATTTCTATCCTGTTCCAAATGAACTGAAAACTTTCCTTTTAGTGATGTTCATCGGAGCATAATGAAAACCATCTTCACCACATGGAACAAGAAGTTCAGTGGACTGAACATACAGCTTGTAAAGCCAGCGCACAAGTGCAGCATATGAAATATGAATCAAGAAAGGACACATCTACATATGTTTTGTCTACAGAAAAATGTCTACTTTGATAGATTTGAGTCCTCATAAATACCTAGGGAGCTTGTACAGGCTTTTACTTCCTCAGCCTCGCCCATTGTTATGTCTTAATAAATGAAAGTAATCTTGTTGAACCAGGAGAAAGCTTCAGACACTCTAGCACAGCGCTGAATATTTCATTATGGTTTCTACAGTGTTAGCATGCAGTAGCTAATGATGAGGCAAGCCTCCTCTAAGCTGCTTCCATCCCCCAAAAATACTCCCACTTCAGTTTGTCTGGGTGTCCAGGGAATAATAAGGGAACGTTACAAACTGCAGAGCCAGAGATGATAGTGGTACAGACCAAACATCTGTTGTGGCTTGCATTTGAATTCATGTGAAGAAGATATTTGGATGTTGGTACATCATTAGAGATGTGGCTGTGTGTTTTAAACGTGAAAAAACAATTTTTAGGATTTTAGAGACATTAGAATGATTACATAAACTCACAAAACTATCACCAGAAAGATCTCCGCCGGCTACATGTTTTACCCTGTAAATATATATCTAGAGATATACAAAGGTAAAGACAGTAAAGTGCATACCAGCACTGTGCAAATGTCAGTTTGTGAATAGCCGAAGTTCAAATACTGAATACTGTTCAGGAATATCAGCCTTTAAATTCTTTCATTTTGGGTAAATAAAAGCTTTGAGTTTCATATTCCACATGTTTTCTCTGTACCAGGACAAGGTTGAATATACAGACACAAGAAAGTAAGGGGGGCAATCTACAAATAACAGCCACCATCTGTCAAGTTTCCCAGCCTTGGGCCTTTTTTGTTCAAGTGATGGGACCATAGTTTATCCTCAGACACTTGGTCTTGTCTTGTCTGACTGTTTTGTCCCGAGGCTCTTGAGCATTCACATCCTCTTGGTGGTGAGTTTCCTCATTCTCATTTGTCCTTCTGTTCTTTGTCTTTCTGCCACCCTCAGGACTGTAATAATATTCAGGCCCTAGTGGCCCTTGTCTGTAACAATCCTATTTCAAACTCCACTCCGGAGCACTGCCGTTGAGTTTCTACACTTTCTCCAGCAGTCACATGGGATGCAGCTACGGTGCCACAGTTACAGGTCTTGACCCCTCGCCTACTTGCTGTGACTGGGATCTGAGCAGTGCAGGCAGTGCAGGCAGTGCAGGGCCATGCGCGCTGCATTTCCATTTTGTGTCAGAAAGATTAAGATCATTGAAGATGAGGTTGGCACAAAACCGTTTTGTGGCAGACTTAGCATATAAATGGAAAGGAGATTAAATCACCAACAACTAAAGAGTTCATTGTAACTGCCTGATAGGCTATACTGCACAGCATGCACAAGAGGGAAAATGGCTTTTGTTAGTAACTCAAGAAATTATGCTGTTAGGCAATTAAAGCAGAAGCCCTCTGAAGTTAATGGTGAATTTTTCACTTTCCTGCAGAAGACATGTGAGACATGTGAGTTGTTGCTGTTCCCTCTGCCAACCTCTCTATTTGTTGCAGGTTGTCAATTTGCTGTCTTCAGAAGCAAAGTTACTCTAGAAGGCAGAGTGCCTTACAGTCAAGTGTGAAATTCGGAAAGATTAAGAAACTAGAAAGCACTCAGGGACCACATACAGTACCTGTACCTGCTGGTGCAAAATCCTCTGAATTTATTCTAGTAATAGAAAATGTTTGGAAGTTTGCATCTGAATCATGCAGTGATAGGTAAACACGCTAATTTCTGAACTCCAGGAAATAATTACTGCTTTGTATGAGGAGGAACTGTGGGAAATTTGGTGGTCACTGAGTTATGTGTTACCATAAATGTATGGATCAGTTAGTCATAGGAAGAAAATGTGTGCATCTGTCATCTAAATGTGTCTGCACAGCGCATTGAATAATATGTCATTTTAAGTACAGTCCAACTTTGGAAATGGTTTTCAAGAAAATTCAAATATGTATCAAATGTCCCTGAAACCTTTGTGTCATGGTTTAAGGGGCTGGCTATAAACCATAACATCTCTAGCTGAGTTATGTTTACTGACATAAGTGTGACATCCTTGTACTGGTGTTCATGTCCTGCCTCCTATGCGTTGTTAGGTTTAAGCTACTAAAACATTTTGTTTAGGTTTGGGAAAGCAAAACATGGGATGTGAAACACATCTAGCTTCTAGCTAGTCTTAACTTTTTCAGTATTTAAACAGTACCATGACCTTGCCTAAAAGCAAAAACATTAATATTCTTTAGTTGCCAGGAGCACATACTGTAGGGAAAACAAATGAAATGAATTCTGTAGACATGTTGTATTGGAAGTGAAATCTAAATGTTTCCTTGTTATCTTTAAAAAAAAAAAAAGGATTTAAATTTCTTAATTCTGACACAGTTGTATACAGTAAGAGAATGATTTTATGGAGACAGGGATGACTTTGGTAAAAAATGATAACGGAAGAAGGATCCTGTTACTATAAGAGGCTGGGTTCAGATAACTGGAAATGTGCAGTATCAATTTGGACCTTTTACTGTAATGTAAAGCAAAACAATGTGGCTTAAATGCCAAGTGAGTCATCGTTGGAAGCCTTAGGAATATTGCATATGATGGTACCTTTCAGGAATGCCATTATAATCATTCATTGTGTGTTGCTGTTGCTGGAAAATGGCAATATTGTAGGCCTCAGGTGTTTTCACCTTTTGTTGCTCTGAGAAGGCATTTGAAGTCGTTCTGTTCTCCCCCACCTGTAGACAGAGATCAGTGGGAAATTTATTGGTGCTTTAAAACAGCAGTATGCAGCAGTGTGGCTCTCTTTGATGTGCAGATATTTCACCTGCTCGTGCTCCAGCTTGATCTCTCTGTGTGTGTATCTGTGTGTATGTGTGCAAGGACTGGCTAGAGGCTGTCACCAGAGGCCGTGCCTGAGACACCGTTGCCATGGTAACACATTCTCCAATTTGATGACAGGCATGAAAGGCATGTTAAGAGATTGAATGTTTCTGTAAGGGCAGACACACACGTCACTTTCACCCCAGAGAGAGAGAGAGAGAGAGAGAGATGTGTGTGTGTGTGCATATTTCCAAATGCAGTGTATATTGGCCTTTTCTGTTATTTCATATTTGCACTATGCAGGATTTTCTAAAGCTGTGATGGCATTTTGGAGACATTCATTTAAATCCCCATTGAGATTTCAAGTTAAATGATGCTCATCAGTAGGCTATATAATATATAATATAAAATATAATACGACATCCGACTACATTGTGCAGTGTAATGAGTCTCTTTAATGAGCAACTGTATGTCCAATGTGCATCACTTCCCAGCCAAAAATGTGGGCATATCCACCCTGAAATCAGATCAATGAATCTTGACAGGCCATGAATAATTATTCACTTTGATTAAGGCTGAGTCAGTATGCATTTGCATTTCAGAGTGCCGTTGTGTGGCTCACCAAACTGAACCAATTACATTTTTATAACAATGCAGGAATAAAAACTGAAAAAAAGATGATGATAACTCTTGCAAACTTGCAGCTTGTAGCATTTCTTACTTCCTCGAAGGAAAAAAACTGACTAAAGTTTAAAAAAGTCTTGCCTATACAGTACCTTCCCCTCTGCATCTCTCAAACTATGTGTACTTCGAGGGTCTAAGGACAGAGGATGTTGTATATAAGGTTGGCTTGGCTTGACTTGACCTGTTTTCTTTCCTGCTGCATATTTAGCTCATGTCTACTCTTAGACTATTATATTGCTTTCCAGCCTAAGAATCTGAACACATTTGAAACATTTGACACAGGATTAATAAAAACTCTGCATGGTTTCCTGTTTGGTTTGAGAAGCATACTTTTAGTGCGGGAAAAAAGACTGTTTTAGCTCCCTTAATTCACATTCAAGGAGCCAGAGAAGTTGCTTTGAAAAAAACAAATGAAATACAAAGTCAGCACCTACAGGAAACTATTTGAAATTGGCAATAGCCTGGAAAGAAGGAGCCAGGAAGCAGGAGCTTATTGTCCTCTCAGGTGAGCTGCATGACTGGCATGGGAATTTAAATCGCTCCGGATATGAGTATGAATATGCAAGTGGATATGTAAATTTTGGATGCTAATTTGAGATCTATGAAGCCGCTGTCTGTTCTTTGGAGAAAGCAAAAGTTCAACTGGGTTTTGAAACCTCAGCTTAGGCCACAGCCAGTTTATTTCCCAATTATTCATGTCAGCTCATAAAGCTGCATCGCACATCACTGCGTTTCACAGGGAGCAGCAAATTCACAAGCCATGACACAAACACATTGTGCGTGCACATGTCCATATGCAGACACACACACTCAAACACACAAAGTGCACATATGCAGGCAGGCTGAGCTGTGGAAGACTGAGGCAGCCTTCTTTCAGTAGCAGGGTTAATTCAAGACATTAGAAGCGCAGCGTTGAATAATGTTGCGCGCAAATCAAACCCACTGTGTTGAAATAAGTGTTCTTTAGAGACACACATCTACGCCCCATGTCAAACATAACTAAAAAGAGGTCATTCTCAAGCTATAATTACTTCACTCTGCTCAGAGACCTCTGGAGCGGATGAGTGAGGACCTTCAGTCCTCCAGCTTTTGTGAAAATGTACGTTTTTTATGAAATGGTACCCTTGAAAGTCATTATGTTGCATTTCCCTCATTATTTGGAATTGTACTGGACATGGACACGGACTCATGGGCAAATCTCTCCTTATATTGTGTATGAGAGGAAAAAGATCTGATGTAAAAAATATGCAGGGCATTAAAGGATAACACAATGCTGATTTCAGTTTTATGTAAGGAAGAAATGCAATAAATGTGGTGCTCAGTGAGAGACATCTGGGAGGAAAAACAAACCTTTTGGATTTTAGACTTTTCAAGGGCATTAATGGAGATAGAGATTATGATCACTGTACATCCTATAAGGAATGTGCTTATAATTAGGCTTTTGTTGAGCTTCCTTATTGATCTGTTCTATGCCTCAGTAGCAAACAGTTGAAGGCCGCGTTTGTACCCGATAGCTCTGCATATATGTCATGGACAAATGAAAATGCCTGGAGACTGTAAGAAAGGTGAGTGAGAACATCTGTCAATAAAGTTTCGGGAGAAAGGCAAATAAAACAGCTCCACAAAAGCAATTAATTAATTAGCAGACTTTATTATTCACCAGCAATTTTGATAATTGATTCCAGCTTTTGAAAAGTGAGGATTCACTTTTCTTCTGGCTTTTGGTTTTCTGATGGCCGGACAAAACAGGCAATTTCAAGATATCAACTCACGCTCTGGGAAATCGTGAAAGAACCTCTTCCTAACTTTGATACTGCACATCACTGCATAATCCTGCTCTATGTGGGCTACTATTTATACTTTTATGGGAAGATCTGCCATCAATCATGTTCTCAGGGGGGCATCGCTGCTGGGAAGTGCTTTTATGCTTACCTCTGTAAGTAGCAGCCAAGAAAAATGACTGTTTGGTATCTTATGGTAACACATTTACATTACCAAACAGTAGTACTACTGGCTGTATACCTTTATATTATCATATCAAAGTAGGATGTTAAAAGTAGAATGGATCAGCGATGGATGACGCATTCAGCTCTCCATCTATCACACATGAGAAGCAAGTTTCCTCTAGGGCTTCGTTACCCAAAGAGACATCATGGACTGCACATATGTCTGCTGTGCATGGCGGGCCTATTTACCACTTCATAGAGCTGTATTAAACAATGCAGACCAAGCAGCATTATCATTTAAACCTTCATATATTCCTATTTTTATGTTTGGCATTTAGTTTGGGTCAATAGTCTTAGCACTACACAATTAAAGTAATCAGCAGGTGTCAATTGAATACATTAGTTTCAAAGTCGCTGAGTGTCACAAAAAATGGAAAGTTCATTTCCATGTACACAAATCTACAGATTTAATTTCACAAACTGCTGTGAGACTGGGTTGGTAGTGTAGTATCATTGTGCACGATGCAGTGTTGTTCATGCACTAATATACAGAACTAAAGCTGTGGGTTTTGAAACAGTGAATCATTCATCAGTGTCTGACCTCAGGAAGTCTGGACACAGTCAGACACAGTGATGTATGGATCCCATCTGTTATTCCTCTCCTTTTAGATTTAAGGGTTTAAAACATTTAGCTGTGTTGTTTCTTACTTCCTCTTTTTATATGTGTCCAGTTTTTTTGCATCCATACAGAAGGTTGTGACTGCTGGTTAAGGTTTTCCTTAGCATTTAATGCCTGATATAGTTCTAGCGAATGTGGCATCTAATTAACTGTCAGGACTTTGCCAGAGAGAAATGATGGATAATGTGAAAGGGTTGCATTAATAAAACCCAGCCAAGCAGAGTAAAGTGTAGACTTGGGAATAGGGATGCCTGGGCTCTGGGGTACTATTGCATGCAGTTGGGCTTTGCAGATGGAGGCATGTGCGCTTCAAGTTTAAATTGAGCCGGTTGTTGTGTGAAAGGATATTCGCTCACTCCTAGGGTGCAGTGATTGGGGAAGAGTTTAACAGCGGTGTGCAGTCACTGTCATGCTGCAGAGTCATCTGTGATTTACAGTGTAATTAGTGCATAATTTGCCAGCTGGTACATGTTTAATTTGATAAATTGTGTTTCCAACACAAGAAATGAGAGTTGAATCAAATTTTCCTTTGTCATTAATATATTTACTTCTCGCTGTCATCTTGTATTTTGTGTGAAATATGTTTTGAACAGACGTCACAGCAGCCACATCTGTGGGTAACTCTAATAACAATATGCGCTTTCGACACGCACCTTTGAGTTTAATATTGCACCGTTTCCAGGAACATTGCACCTTGTGTTTGAACAGGAACTCTGTGCTTGTAAGGAGTCTACACAGGCCACTGATAACAGCTTAGTAATAAATCAGTTTTAAACGCAGTGGTTCATCTGTATAAGGCACTAAAAAATGCCAAAACAACTGTATGAAAGTGCTATGGCACTGTAAGGTTACCTGCAGAGCTCTTTGTAAGCATGGAAACCAGCTGTAAACCCTGAAGTACAAATTCAAATCAAAATAGTCAGCTACTACTCTCAGCTGGAGACAAAGTTTACGGCCACAAACAGGAAAAAAAGCTCTTTGTCAACAAGCTGACAACTTTTGAAAAGAGCAGAGAGAGCGGATGTACTGTTGGCTCATACACGGATGTGTACGTATTGCCTTTGAGCAGAGATGGGTACAGCTGGGTTTGATAAGAGTGCAATCCATACCCCTGGAGCTGTCATAGACCCAGCTTTCATTTAACATGCCCTTTCCCGCCTGAATCAGTCTGTCTCATGTCACTGAGCTTGACGCCTACATATCTCTTTCTCACCCTTTCTCACTCTCACCCCTCCCATCCTTTTCTCGTGTCTCCCTTTTCTTCTCCTTCGTGTCCTCTCTGTGTCCCTCTGTGTGATGTTGCACCAGCCGCCACTCCCTCTCCTCCACAACCATCAGTACCGCCACTAAGTCTGATTCACTGTCAGGTCCATCTGCCGCTTTCTCCATTGCTGGTATTTGAGCTCACAGCAGCACACAGAGATACCATGACTACTTCCCACTCAGCATCCTTTAACTTACTGACACATTTAGGGTTAGAAAAGGCAGAAACTGCGGTGGAGGTGAAAGAGAGTTGGGATTGACTGCAGGAATGATCAGCTTGAAGACAAACAGCTGACAAATGTAAGAGAAAGGAGATCATAGTGTTGATAATTTATAAAAGCTGATTTTTGTGCATTCCTTTGCTGTGTAAAGTTGAGCTGTCAAATAATAGCTAACACAAATAAGTTATCATGCTGTTAATGTATACACAAAGTATGACAAAGATGCTGTAATGCAAAATTACCATACAGTATTGAGAGGCAAGATGGATAGGACAAGTCATGGTACAATGATTCAGCATTAAAAGTCATGTCATCAGTCCTCGGGGTAATGAATAGTGAAATCCATTTCCATGATAGAGCTATAAATGTCTTCTCCTTTCCAGCTTTGGAGCCTCCTTCCTATAATTCATCTCTCATCTGGGGATGTTTTCTGGTAGGAAACATACTTTTATATGAACGTCACCTCTGACATGTACATGCATGGACCATGTCGTGGTCAGTTTGGATGAATATCATGAACTCCACTGTCTTTTATGGCTCTGTGTGACGCTTACTTCCCTCAGTTTATGCTATCTTCACAGGAAATATTCACATGCTTTTCCACCACAGAGCATGAGCCAAGAAAAAGACTGTATACATATGCACACAGAAATGGAGCCAATGGAAAAATATACAGATTGTAGGGTAATAAATGTCTTTCTTTATGCTTTGATGAAGAAGTATTCACAATGATGATGCACAGTGACATTTTTACAAAAAACGGAGCCAAAGTGAAATTAAAAAATTGGAAAAAGAGTTCTGCAAATACTCAAGTAAAGGCCAGTATTGAAATAATGGCATGCACAAATTAAAGGCCAGCTGCTAATAATGTCCAGGTGAAAAGCACTGAGAGTGGAATTACCTGTAGAATAATGGATTTCAGCACATGTCTACACCTTTAATTCCAGAGTAACGTCATACTCATCACACCACTGTTTGCTCCATTTGTTCTTCTTTTCCATTTTTTTTTTACGAGCGCTTTTAAGCTACCATACAATAAAAGTTCACTTTTCCCTCACATGTTTCAAATTAAAAACAGGAGTATTTTGAGTGGGACCTGCCTGCAGACAAGATGGCGGATCTCAACCATGGAGGACACATGTCTTCCAAGACGGATGTGGTTCTTTTTCGTGGTTTTCATGAGAAATTAGTGACTCCAGCAGGTGGCAGTAATACACCTTCTAAAGAAATGAATGTGGAAAACTATTAAAGAACTGGCAAAATACCATATTCGCAATTGTAAATGTATAAATTCAAAATTGATTATTTTCATTACTCAATAAAGAAACAAAACTGTAGATCAAAATTGATACAAACTCGTTAAAATGGATGAAATGTTTTCAATGTGTAAAAAACAAAACATTTCTTGGCTTCAATTATTAATGACTATTTAAATAAAGGTAATAAATAAAGGTTAAGGAAAAAACTATTGGTTGTCAAAAAGGCTATGGAATGAACTTTTGACAATCTTTTTTTTCATCTCATTATTACTACAGTAGGCAAGTCACAGCATGTCAAGTTTATTTACATACATGAGCATGTTGCATGTTTAAAACACTAAGGGAAATCAAAGTCTTTCATATGATGCAAAAACAAATACATCAAAACAACATTATTACACTCTGATTACAATATAATAATATTATGTATGAGATAATGTGTCTTTATACTAATTACAATTACTGTGAAGATACTATTTATTTGAGTAGCAACAGGTCCATTCAATCATTTGATGAGTTCCAGCAATCATATCACAGTTACCAATTAAAACATGAGCAGTTTTCTTCTTTATCACCCAATTTAAAAGCTCTGACTGAATTTGAATAATTCACAGACTGTATTCAGTCCACATTCCTGCCCATTATTCCAATTAGAAAAAGGTAAGTGAATTATCCCTCCAGTGAAAATGTTTAGCACTGAGTAAGTGCAGTCTAGTATCATTAAACCATTAATACCAATATACCATTTGTGGCCCTTTGAGTTACACTGTGATTGTGTCAAACATTATTGAGCCATTTTGCATCCCTTATAGCAAGTGACTGAATCTGTTTTAGTAGCGCAACAGGTCAGAAATGGAAACAATTTGTAACACTTTTTTTTAGTAAATACAGACTCTGACTTTGATTAAATGTGAAGTCATATTGAAAATGTATCAATCAGCACCCCTTTGTTTCCTCAGTATCTAATGGAATGTAGTTGCTGTTATTATTGCCATTTTACAGTATTGATTTTTGTAGGACTTAATTCAACTTTCTGCTGTTTTCATTGTTTCATCTTGTTAATAGAGTTGGATGTGTGTTATAGGGTTGGTGAAGTGTGAGCATAATAAACTGTAACAGTTGGCAGATATGCCAGGCAGTGGAATAATAAAGTCTGTTAATGTCTGTTTCTAAAAATGAACCTGATGGTTTATATTCTTGTTAATGAAATTAAAGTATTATTATTATTATTATCATCTTTAACTGTTGTGGAAGTATTATTGAAGTTACCTAAATTGTCACATGATGTCTGGCCAGCTGCTGTTCACCCCCTCCCCCCAGATGTTGAGCCATATGTGTGGTATCACCAGAGAAGGGATAAAACCTCAGGATTTTACAGTATTAAACTTGTTTTATCTCAGCTTTGCTGGGAGATTATGTTTCACAAAAGAAACCCACCATCTGTCTGCTGGGCCAGAAAATAGAGGACATTTCCCTGCCCCTTTATGGGCAAAGGGGATCTATGTTGCAGAACAACTGCAGAACAAACACTAGCGACGCTTCATGGGCCAGAAGGTGCAGCTACTTTGGGCCTTTATGAGCTGGAGCATTTCAGACATATTGATGCTATGTAATGCACAATCTGCTTGTATGACTCATAATCGGTTTAAAGTACAACACATGTAAGTCTCTTTTGTAAACTTCGGTAATCAAACAGACAGATTAATCATAAATATGGACAAAGCAATGTGTTGCAATGTTGTATTTCTCTTCTCTCTACATTTCTTACATTTCTTTTGCTGTTGTTTTCTGTTTTTTTTGTTGTTTTTTGTTATTTTGTCGCTTCAGTCAGAGATTACAGATGCCCTGGCACAGACAGGTGTAAAAAAGCATGTCATTTCAACCTTTACAGTCAGTTTGTCTCCTAAATTTAGCACCCTGCCTCACAGTGTTTTTGGATGGTGATATTTGTTCTGCACAACACCCTGAAATGACAAGTGATGTTCAATAAAGTCCACACAAAATGCTCAACTTTCATTCTGATGTGCTTGTAGAAATAAAATCCCAACTTGCAACTATGCAAAAAGACGGCATACCGGATGCCAACGAGGTAGCGCCGATTAAATATTCATCCTGTTCCCTCAGATCCCTTGTCCTCTGTTCCAACAGAAATAATACTTGTGCACCCAAAAACGTCCTTGATATGTCCTTCACAGCACTGAATAGAGGGTTGTGACATTTTGTTACTCCATTGAAAATGTATTTTTATACAGTGCTAAAATGAAAAACAACATTTTTTTAAGGTTGTCAGATGTCATGTACTGTTGTTTATTTTCATATATATTATGGTCTTGTGGGTGTAAAGCACGTGTCATGATCCTGGTGCTCATGAAGCTGTTAAAAAACTGTCAATGAAGTGTGGCTGCCAGAAAGGTTACTTACATTCATTGAAGGTTTTAAGATAAGACTTGAGTTGCTGAATGATGAGTAGCTTGTCTCTTTTCTATCTGGTGAACCTTTGATGGAAGAGTTCAGCTCCTCCAGCATTCAGTCCTTCCAGAGTGTATTAGCTTGGAAAAAAAAGTCATTCTTCATGGATGCATGGTGAAGAGGAGAGTGAGCAGAAAATTAGATTTTTTTTTTCTTCCCGTCAGTATATAAATGAATCTCAGTTATCACTGGTCATTACCCGGTGAGTGGAAGGAGAACTGGGACATCAGGACAGGACAGAGTGAAGGACCAGAAATATTTGTGGAATCACATACAGCAGACAGTCAGTAAATACTGTTTACAAGTGATGAGCTGCAAAAGCCAACATTCTTAGATATGCAGACAGGTTATATGAAGAATTTCATCCCAAACAAGAGAAACTACTTAAACTTTGACAACAACAACATCATGGCTCAAGATGTGTCTTAAATGTTAACTCTGCTGGTCAGTTTCACTTTTCAGTATAGGTCAGCTGGCTTATCACTTTGGTTGACACTGAATTATCTATTAACATGCATTAACATGCAACAGCTTGGTAATTCTCTTTTTTTTCATTAAGCACTATCATCATCAATTGTCATGATCCTCAGGGGATGAATCCTGCGGACTTTAGTGATCCTCTGACTTTTCCTTTAGCCTCACCATGAGGTTGATATTTGTGGTTTTGAGGGTAATATCCCATGTGTCCCACAAAATTAATTCTAATAACTTTGGTAAAACCCTTATTTTTTATGTAGTGCCATCATCTGGTCAGGATGTCACTTTGTTTAATACTTTGGTTTATGACCAAATACTGAAAATATAATGACATTACCATCAGCCTCAGTTGCACTTTGTGTTCAGAGATGATTAGCAAATGCTAACATGCTTAACAGAGATGGTGAACATGGCAAACATTATACCTAGTAACTATCATAACATAATAAACATGCTAGCATACCGATGTTAGAATTTAGCTCCAAGCACTGCTGTGTACAGTCTGACAGAGCCACCAGCATGGCTGTAGACTCTTATTCTTGTTGACATAAAATATGTCAGCAGTGTTATTTTTGCACGTATCCTGTCATCATGATTGTCTTCCTCATCTGTCTAATCAGTCAGGAACGATGTGTTATAACTGAAGGTGTCCAGTCTGTAACGGCAGCCATCTGGGATCCTCAGGGTGCTCAGACAGAAGTGATTCACTCCATCTTCAGGAGCAGACAGCAGCACTGGAAGAAAATCTCACCTAAAATCAAATCGCTTGGATAGTTTTATAGTTTGTATCAAATTAGTCGACCATTAGTTGGTGCACCTCAGGGAAATAAGAAAACCAAAAAAAACAAGATGAAAAAGAAAGGTTCAACATGACACCAGAGCACTGAAGTACTGCTTTCTATTGATTATTCCTCTGTTAGTGGGAAGTGGTGATTGGGGATATGTATAATAGCCCATAATAATAACAATGAGATGGTAAAGAGAGGAGCTTGATCCCCGTTCAGTCCCACTCACCCCAGATTGATGGTGGCACGGGTGGCTTTCCACTTTTTTCTTCTGCAAAATCATTAAGTCCCTGCATTATGGACTTGTTTTTATAGAAATCATTGTTCAAGTTTAATGTTTTAGAATATGGTCACTTGCTGTATGTTTATGTTTTACATAATTAGAGTGACAAAATATGTTTTTTTACAATCATATGTTTTTTTATATTATATTATTATAATATCTGCTGCAGATTGCCCTGAAGCTTGTTTCTATTGTTTTCCTTCACAGAATACAAATGAGCTGTTGGGGAAAGAGGAGGGAGCAGTGCCGAGCTCCATTAGCGCTATCTTGATGTCTTTTTGCGCGATGTGTGTAAATCTCATTTGCACTGGGGCCATATCTGGTGGGATGGAGAAAATTAAACATCTTGAACTTGGGCTTTTTTGAATGGGATGCTCCGAGAGCTCAAAGACAAAATCAAATCTGCGTCTGCTCCTTCCTCCTTTTTTCAATGGGAGCTCTGAAGTCATGATGCCAGCCCATCAGAAACATGCAAATTAGACTGCACAGACTCATATAATCTGATAAACACATCCTCTATTGAATACCGAGTGCCTAAACGCAATTTCTGCAGGAAATTATACTGCTGATGAGCAGAAGATACGTCGTTATAAATGGAGGTATAAAAGGCCATCATGAATCTGCAGTCACAGTCTTATTGTCTTTGAAAAAACATGCTCATTGTGGCACATCCCCCCCGTTGTGGAATTGAAAAAAACTATTTTACCCTCTAATTAGCTAAAAATTCTGACCCAGATATGATCAACTGGATTTGGAAATAGAAGACGATACGCGTGCAGGCAGCATGTCTCCAAGGGCTATCTTATCTGTGAGAGCAGATTCCCTACAGAGGCAACCCACAATCGGCTCTCCCTCCTCCCCTGACGGATCATAACCAAACTGTGCTGTCTGCTGAAATCCAACCACCAAAGTCCTTGAAAGCACAGCAAGAACCCGGAAAAAGAATTAAAGCCTAAAATTAGCTTTAGCTAATCGCGTCACTTGATATTGTGGTAAACTGAAGATGGGGAAAGGCTGTTTATATCAGCTATAGAAATGTGTCATCTCTATTGTTTAAAACAAGGCAGTGAGTGCATTATTTCAGTTCCACTGCATCTTTAAATTCAAGCATCAGAAGTATCAAGCTACTTTGTATCTCTGGTTTTCTCCTTCAAAGTGGTGATAAGGATTTGTTCTTGCGCTATATAGTAGATTCGGTCAGAGATGCGGATCACATCCTGAAGGAGTGGCTGTTTGGATAAGGGGCCGCCGGGCTGATAAGTGTGACTGTCAGCTGACATTGGCTGAGCGGACGATAGCTGAACTCATTAGGCTAATGAATGTGGGGGGGCGGGGGGGGGCGGGAGTGAGCGATGCTTTGGGAGGAGAATCAGGGGCAGGACAGACTGACCCCTTTGAAGATTGAGGGAAGTGAGATATGAGAGACTCAGGTTTGCTGTGTCAGCGTTTCTGCAGCACTATCTGGAAAGTGTCGGGCCTGAAGGCAGATGTGTATGAAATTATCAAGCTGTAAAAACACTTAAAAATGCTTTTTAGGATGGATTCTTAAGAGGAGGATTAATAATGAGCAAGTCTCCACATTTACTTAAAACTTTAGAATGCAACTTTTTTTATAGAGACTTTGTACATACATGATTAAATCCCTTTTTTGTATAAAACTGTCTTTTCAGTAGCGTTTGAGATATTTCAAGACTTTCTGCTTTGGTTGAGGGCAGGAGTTTGTTTTTAATTATGAAACCGAGGAAAGTTACAGCAACAGCAGCCATGTGGAGAGGAAAGAAAAGATCTTGTCCGCATGTTTACTGCAGCAGACAGAACCCATTAAAAAAGCGCAAATAAACATCTGCATGTCTTCTTGTAATGAACA
The DNA here is from genome assembly GCF_963924715.1 of Thunnus thynnus. Lineage (NCBI taxonomy): Eukaryota > Metazoa > Chordata > Actinopteri > Scombriformes > Scombridae > Thunnus > Thunnus thynnus. The sequence goes on from NC_089523.1 coordinate 10,184,318, forward strand.
ATTCTGTTATCCAGTCTGCTCCTTCTATTCTTGGAGAGGAATTAACAGATGCTGCTTGCTTGTGTCACACACTGAAACGTCTTTTATGTAGACAGTTTATAAAGATAAGTAGGTTAAAGGGTTGGGACGAGAGCTTTCATTAAATACCCAAAAGGAGAAGCTAAGGTTTCAACTGTGGTTGATTTGGTGACAGCCATGGTAACAATAATTGTGCTTTAATACTACAGGTTCCAGAATTCTGGGAGCAGCAGCTGGTTAATCTGTTTGGAATGTTTACAAGTTGTTTTTAATAAAGAGGTAAATCAATGATCCTTTTTCAATCATGCCATTAGCAACCAAGATTGGTTTTCATGCTGCACACACCAGCAAGACACAGTAAAGTTGATTGCCTTTGTGGAGCTGGAGGTGTGCAGCTCTTCCTCTTTGTTCCAGTATTCATTTGTAAAACTAAAAACTAATATGCTGTCAAAAAATGCAGAAAATTACCATGTCTTGTTTTGTACTGTAGATGCATTTTTGATGAATTAAGGTTGTCAGCGCTAACCTCTGTGACAAATATATTGTGTTTCCTGTGACTGTTGACAGTCAGAAACTCAAGACAATTAAATCAAAAGGAATTTTTTAAAGCAACATGTATATTAAGATGATAAAAATAAGAAAAAATAAAAGAAAAAGATGAAAGAAATACACTTAAAGTAACGACAGAAAATTTAAATTTGCCAGTCAGTTAAGGGAAGGTTATTATGAGACAGACGGTTAAACAAACAGTAGGAATTCAATTAATACAATGCTTGACTAACATATCAGCAAGCATTCACTGCATTATAATAAACTCACAAACAAGCTCATAAATGAATAAACACACAGGTAATGTATATACTCAAATACTGTGTGAAGGCACTTTGAGGCTTTGAACAAAGGTGAGGTAAAAGGGTCCTGTGAGGTTTAACCGTCTGTTCTATAAAGGCCTGCATGGGAAATTGCTTCCACAGGGGGAAAATGACTGAGTTTCCTACTGAAAAGACACACACACTGCTGGGCAGAGATGCAGCAGAAACCGAAGGAGAAATGAGGGTCAATGAAAACATCCCATGGGCTGATATTTTCTGGTTCAGCAGCAAAACTGAGCCTCACCAGTAATTTCTCTAAAAGAGCTGATAGTGAAAATAGCCCTCATCTTTATTATAGTTTTGTTCATCACTTTTTAAGTCAGGAAGATTTCACCTTCTAGCTACACTGAATAGCCACACAGCTTCCATGGGTGTGCATTACAGCAATCACTCAGACCAACACAGATCTCTACTTCCATAAAATATCTCAACCCGTTTTCATTCCCAGGGCGTCAGATAGCGCCGCTTTCTCACGTCTGATACTTATGCACAAGGCATCCTTTAGCGTCTGTATGAGACGCACCAGGCTTTCAACTTACTCCAATGTAAAAGCGGTTGGAGTTTAAAATAATGATGTTTTATGGTGTGACAACGCTGTGGTTAAGGTCTGCTTAGGTTTAGGCACAAAAACCACTTGGTTAGGTTTAGGGAAAGATCATGGTTTGGGCTAAAATGACCACTTGAAACATGGTTGGAAGTGGGAAGTGAACAGTGGTCTCCTGCAGCAATCCACCCAACCCACCATCTCTGTATAAGGACAATTGTCACCTTTTATATACGTCATCAGCCTCATGGCATCTATTTTAGATGTTGTGGGAGTTCTTTAGAAGTGTATTAAACCACCCTGAAAAATGAAAAATGACGCTTAGCATTAAAAAGTTACGCTGAGGGGCGTGACAAAGCCTGGTTATCTTTGTTTTTCTCTTTGCATGCTAACCCCCCTTCTCCTGTGTACAAAAGACAATCATTTGATAATAGCTGCAGGGGAAAATATGTCCATAAACAATTCATAGAGTGGGACTTAAAGGTAAAAGGTAACGTAAACAAAACTGAAGTGCGTAAACAGCAGTGGCAGTCTCTGTTTAAAAATACATTGGATAAGAGAGGAGTGTCATAGAGAGCAAAATAAAATTCCCTCTAAGAGCAAAACCTATGCCTCCGCCACCGAGATACGACACATATGACTGTACATCAAATGCTGCAAGTAAAGAAATCACTTGATCATCAAATCTCACATTCTCCGTGTCTCTTCTATGCCAATCCAGCAATATCCCTCGAGCCCTGCAAAGAGAGCTATCCTGCAATATTTTCACTGTTTTCTATACAACATGTATTTATTCAGTAAAAGCTTCACCCAGCAGCATCTCTTGAGTGTATCTGTACAGTCAGTGATCTTTATAACAGAACATGTATGGTACATTTGACTTTATTGCACTTTTTCCCTGAGAACAGTGGAATCTTTTACATAGTAGTTTAGTGGATTATAGAGTGTATAGGCTGGACTTAGAGGAGCGTAAAAAACAGAAAAGAATGGATATGGCACAGTAACACCATGTGGGCAAACAGTGCTTTCTTTTACAGTCCAATTTTATTTTAATTACAGATCCCCAATCACCACATCCAGCTGACAGAGATGTAAACAATAGTATGTAATCAATAGTGTCCCTTGAGTGCTTTGGTGTCATGTTTAAGCCCTCTCTTTCATTGAGTTTTTTTGTTGTTGCAGAACAAATGTGGCGTGATTTATAAAGGATATGATACAATCCCCATATAATTGCATGGAAACAACACTCTCTCTGCCATACACATACCGTACAAAGTGACGTCAAAATATTTTATTTGCTTGCCGCAGCTGGTCTTTCCTAGAAAATCTACCACTGCTCAACAATGTGTTTCATGTTTACAGCAACAACAGTGTAGCAACAGACAGACAAAAAAGCAGCACAATCAGAAAGTGTTTTTCACTTTAATTTTCTTTAACTTTACTAAGAGATTCAAAAGAAAATCTAACACTGATTAATTACTCAGAGGAGGATGAACATGCTAAAAACAGGAGCAGTCATCTTTTGGGTTGGGAACCAGAAACTAGAACCGAATCCAAAATGCCAAGAACCGGGTATCCATTAAAACATTTAAATTTTGGTTCTGCTCATCGCTTCCTAAATGCGATAACCCTTTATTAATGCAAACAAAGGTTACATATCTGCAAGGACATGGCTACACTGCAAATGTCACATAATCACAATGTCCCTAGTTCGATCTAATCGAATAAAACTTGCTTCCCATATTTAACTGTAGCTCTTTCATATTACTGGCAAACCTGTCTGTGTAGTCAATTTCTACACATGGTGAAGCATGCATCGGCTGTACAGATTCATCAGCATCCCACAGGTGGAAATGTCCCCGCATATGTCACTGGTCACTGGAAAAATAAAGCTGCCAAAATGGTCTTAAAGGCTCCTAAATCTAGAAATAAATTAGTCAGTAAATTAGTCAGGCAAACAGTGCTGTTGCTATATCATTGCAGAGAAAGAAATGCAGCAACACTCAAAGCCACTACTTCTTATTTCACTACATGCTGCCAAATCAAAAAAAAAAAAAAAAAAAAATCTATATCTAAGTTGCTGGTGCTCATGACTGCAACCAACTGTAGTATTCTGTCCTGACAGAGCTTTAGTCCCTAGAATAATACCATTTAAGTCAAACTATCCAAAAACTGTGAAAACTACAACTTCCAACAGGGAGGAGACTCAGGGACAGACCCAAAACACACTGGAGGGATTATACATCTCATCTGGTCTTGGCATGCCTCCAGATCCCCTCCAGGAGGAGGTGGAGGAAGTGGCTATAGAGAAGGATGCCCAGGTTACTTGCTTTGCCTGCTGCCACCACGGCCTGGACACAGATAAGGGTTGAAAGATTTGAGGATGGATACTTATAGTACCTGTCCCTGATAACAGGCACTTCAGGTGACTGTAAAAGCTTTGCCACTTTACCACTGATCAAGACCTAAGCATCGGCCTTCCTTAAAGGTGCAAATAGCGCAGAGAAATCAATGCAACAATAACACCCGCTTCACTCTTTGAACAAATCAATGTTAGTCTGAGATGGTTTTTCTTTCCATGAGTTATTGAAGCCCCCTTGCGAGTGAGAAAATGTGGTTTATCTTTGAGCTCCATTCATCACATGGGGTGCACTGGCAGGGCCTCTTCATCGCTCCACACCTCTCCACTTGCTTGTCAATTCCACAAAATCCCCACTGCACTCACGGTGGTATTTATGTGTGGATTTTTCTAGCAAGCAATATTACCTTCACTGTATTCTTAAGGTATAGGAGAGCAATACTCTACAATCCTCTGGCTAGTTTGACAGTTTCAACTGGTCAATGATCAGATTTTCTAATCTCTAGAATAAAGTCTCTACAGTAGCACATAATGGAAGCATTGTTGAGTTGCTGTTTGTTGTATCCTTATTTCTCCGGCCTCTCTGTCACTGAACTCTGCTGTATAATTTTGTAGACACAAAAAATACTGCAAACATCTGTGTAATATGAATAAATAAAACGTTGGGCACAGCTGCATGTTGATTTGTTTTCCTGGACAGCACAGCATTGCTGACTTGGCACCGCTGAGGTTTTGGATACAAGCTCTCTCTCTTTCTCTCTCACACACACTAACACACACACACACACACACACTCACACACACACACACACACACACACACACACACACACACACACACACACCTACACATCAATTTTGCCTCAGTGACAGAATCACATTGATCACAATCAAAACATTTTCAGGACACATTTATTCAATAAATACAAAGTCAAAGTGTATGAGAGCAACAATATTTGGATCTTGGATTCAAATCAGCAGAACTTGTCTTGTTTTCAGCTTGAAATAACTACTGTACCTGTAACTGGGTACATCATAGACAGAGCAGAGACTGTCCACTATACTGTCCTCAACTTATTTCTAAATGCATTAAGATAGAATGTTAAATAAATAAACAGTAAACTGGAGACTCTCTCCACACACATCCTCAACATTTGATAAGCAAGACAGACACTTAATCATTTTATAACCTCCAATCCAAAAAAGCAATCATAGTCATCACAATACAGCAAGCAATGTGGGCGTGAAAGTTAAATGATGAAGATAATTGTATTCTAGCATGTTTCCAAAACATAAGACATTGTGTGAACTGCTTGTTTACACAATGTCACTCCTTGTTCATCCATCATATACCACCTGCGTGAGATGTTCTGGCAGCACAACTACTTTTATTTTTATCGACTCTTTGTTCCATTATTTATATTAAAACTTTATTCACCAGAGTAAGTGCTGAGATCTCAGAATGCGACGACATAACTAAAAATAGATCCAACTGGGATCAAATGATCAGACCCGTATAAACAAGCCGACAGTTCTGCTGTATCAGCTACCACTTTATTTGGAAGTCTAACCAAAATGAGCGCTCCCTAAATGTTGCTAATAATCCCTCATTGCAGGAAAACTGTGATCATGCACTTTTCTACTTCTGCCTTTGTTTTCTTCACCAGATAAGTCTGACAAACTGTTTTTTTGTTGTTCTTGTTTTTTTCAACCTGGATGTTCATCTGCCTGCTTCCCCCATTGGACCTTTTAGCCATGTTGCTGGATTTGGACATCTCAGTAATCATTTTGGTGAGTACAGTGTTATCATAACTGGTAAAACCGATGGCCAGAGCTGAAAATATAAAACTCAAGTTGTACTAAACTGTAGTTTTCCTTTTATTACTAAGCATCTTTTATTTCTGCACTGTATTAATGAAAGAAAACTGAAGACTCTTTGTTTACATGTTGGCCTCTTAAAGGACGCTGCAGCTTAATACAGTGTTAATGCCCCGCTGTCATCAAACTGTCATCTCTTTGACAGAGTAAATGTACAAATGATTGAGTGGGTAAAACCGTAAATAAAATATGAGGTAGGATGAGTTTTTGGCATTGCATTGCATCATACAGCTGGGCTTGTTATCAGAGAGTAACATATTTGAGTTTCTGGACCGCCTGGGAAAAGAAGGGTTTGACAAAAAGAAAAAAAATACAGCCTCTCGTCCCTCATGTTCTGCTGAGGTGCCCTTGATCAACACTCACAAAACAGCCCTTCGCTCCAGTGGAGCAGCTGAGTGGCTAACAGTGGAGGACCGTGGTTGCACCGGGCAACCCCCAGACATGCTGTTGCCTTGAATACACGCAACACTGTGAATATGGAGCAGGGCGTTGCAGGAAAAGAGCATGCATGATCACATGACATGGATAAAGGTCAAAAAGAAGGTGAAAAAATAATTTATTTATTCATGATATTCATATGAAAATGATGTCACAAGCCTTTTTCAAAGGCTCCTTGAAGTGGAATTTCTTTTAACATATATTACATATTATGTTATAAACATAAACTGGCTCTTGTATAGAAACATTTAAAGGACTACTTTATGTGGAACTTGTCTTGATGTCAGTAATGTATCATATTTAATGTACCGTCAGATGCATAATTTATTTAAGTGCTGAAACACGAATAACACCGAACAATTGATCCTCACATCAATGGTGTGGATTGAATTACCTATTTAACCTTGCCATCCTTGCCACCAGTAAACGTACAAAAAAAAAAAAAAAAAAAGCTCAGCTACACCCTGATTCACATTCACAGTTAAAGCACATTGACGTCTTCACATCTGGAAGCTGCAGCGCTGCGACTCAGCAGAGGTTGGGGGATAAATGCTTTGCTCTTATGCTCAACAGTCATTTGCGAGGGAGCTTTTCTTATATTAATACAGCCAGTTAGTCATGGGATTCAGTATGGCAACCTTAAGGTAATACAGTTAGGCCGAAGCTGGCTTCTGTGCATGTTGAAAAACATATTTCGGCTATTTTGAAAATAGGACTGACTTCCGAGGTCATTTTGCAATATTACTGCACAAATCCCAAACTATTTGGGGGCAGTGGGGGATTAGCAGTGAGATTTTGGATTGGAATATACAACATATGTCGGATAGAGTCCTCTAATCAGATGCACATAATTCCTCATCTATCCGCAGTGCATTTCCGTCAACTGCATTCATTAAGGATCTGAAGTGAGTGGAGCTTTGATCTCTTGTTGAAACAAAAATGCTGGCCAAATTCCATATATCAGATTTTGTTTGTGCATCTGTTTGTGTGCGTATGTGTGTGCTAGAGGCAGAGGGCAAGAAAGAAGGCAAAAAAAAAAAAGAGCATTGTGCCTTTGTTTGTTTGAAGCCAGTATTTCATTGATTACCTCAACGGTTTTAAAGGTAGCTGAGGATTTTCCTTTTCCTGCACTGCTTTCTCCGGGTCTCTGAGTGCACTCCAGTAACCTCATCCATAAATTTGAAGCAAACCTGCCTTACAAGCAAATCACAAGCTCGCGAGGCAAAATGGCAAACTCCATTCGAATGCAGAGGATGAATGTTGTTTTTATGCTGCTGTTGCTCTTGGCAGTAATGGAAATAATAAACATTCATATAGTAATACATGGTGTTAGCACTGCACACTGGATGTACTTGTCTTGTCGGAGAAACATTTAATGAAAATCAATCTTTTTAATATACAAAGCAACTCGATCATGTAACGAAACCTAAATATCTTCAGATAAACATTTCGTTTCTCATCGTATCTTTACTGTATTGTCATTTCTCAACAATAATCTATAAGTCTGGATGCCCAAATAATACTGGCACAAAAAAAAACTGCATTTAACTATTTTATAGGACAGTAACCATCAAATTAATTATAGAAATACTGAACGTGGTGAAAATCAGTCTAAAATGATTTTCCTCATACCATCATAAGCTGTCAGAAGTGCAAACATAAGGACACAACTATATACATGCTGTAGCTTCAACATTTGTTTGGGTGGATAGAGAGAATTAATTCTACCCCATCTGTTTTCTACACACCTACAGTATTAAACCCTAAAGCTCTCAAATGGGAGACGGGTATATCACACTTATGTACGGGGGACAAATCAAAGCGTGGCTTTGCTGACAAACTCAGATGGAAAAGTGCTGCCTTTGAATTTCTCCTATTAGAGAGGGAGGCTGTTATGCAGTGAAAAATCGACACTAAAGAGATATTGCTTTCTCAAAACAGAGTGATCTGCATTGGATTTTTTCAGATATGGAAAGCAGGCTCGGGGTCACTGAATAGATCATCTAATATATACAGCAAATGTGTTGTCGAGTTCGGTTTTGAGTCATTTTGCCTGTTTGCAGCTTCCACTTCTAAACTGCCAGCCACAGATGATGATATGTTTTCTTGGACCCTAACCATTTGCCAATGCATACTGATGAAACCACATCTAATATTCAGCGAGTAGAAACAACATGATCATGTCTTATATCACTTCCTGAAATCACACCTTTCACCACTGCAGCATAAAAACTCATTGCTGCGTGAGCACAGTCGCCAGCAAACACCTATTTGTGTAGCGATGCATAATTCCAGCAAGTGTGGTGTGTGGATCTGAAATGTTCCTGTTTCTAAACACTCAAACTACTGGAAATCTGTAACTAGTAGAACTGACCGTTCATACATTATTTGCATATAATTTCAATAATCAATATAACGTCTAAGAATAAATGGATCTGTAATATTAGGATAGGTAATAATAAACATCACAAACATGAAATTTAAATTCTTGCAAATGTGAAAATGTTTTAGTTAATCGACAACCACAGACCCTGCTATTGTAATTACAGATACAAATTTGAATTAGATCAATAATCTATAATCTTTCTTTGTAAAATAAAAACAAATTCATTCTTCCTTGGATCTTAGGATACAATAACATCACTAAAACATCACCAATATGCATTTCACGTATGTAATGCATATACCCCAAAATGGCCAAAACAGTCATTTTGACCATCACGGGTAAAGAAAGCTAAACTGTGGGAAAACAAACTGATTTAAAAAGCAATATTTGTTTTTTAGTGAACAAAAATATCACAATGAAAAGTCATAATGAAAGTATTCTCCTCTAAATGGGCTCACTTGAACAAGGCATTGGGTTGTTTTGGGGACAAACACCACACATCAATTTCACTGACACTTGTGGATCAATAACTCACAGTCAACACAGGTAATCTCTACCTTCCATGCTCAGCTCCCACACACAACCTTGTGACATTTGTCACAAGTGTCCCTTGTTTTCTATTTCTTTTTTTTTTCACAGTTTCTCCACACTTGGCACTGCCTTCTCCTCTCCACCTGCTGCTGCTCCTGCCTGAGTCCTGGCTCTCGCACAATCAGTTGTGTGGCTTTTGCCCTCACGTAGTCGGAGCGAAGTTCATTTGCGGTTTGCATTATGAAGTTCCTCTGTGACGTACTCTCACTGGTGCATTTCTTGAATAGGATGGAAGCATTTATCACAGCCAGGTCAAGGATATTATAGAACACAACCACTGGCTATCTACATGTGTGTGCTTTGTGGGTGCCATTTAATTTAAAACATCTACTCCAACCTTGACTCTGTTGTAGTATGTGATTGTCTCTGGTTCAGCCTTTTGGCCACTTGTGATGGTAACAGCTGTGTGGACAGTGCTGAGAATGCACATATTTTTCCTTGCTTTGCATTGATAGACTGTTAGTGTTGCGTTGTCACTTTTCAGCACCTCTGCGGTGAACAGTGCCCTTTGCTCCCTTATGCATGGGGGGAGCTCTCGTCTGCTCTTATTTACTGTGCCACCCAGGCTGGTTTTCTTGGCCTGTAGTGCCTTGGCCAGTTTGAGGGAAGTAAAAAAAGTTGTCAGTGGTGATGTTCCTCCCCGTCCCCAGGTAAGGCTCAACCATTTTCAACACCACACTGTCTCCTAGTCTCTGACCTGACCATCTTGTCTTTGCCCAGATATGGCGCACTGCTCACCATATATTTGGTATTGACATCAGCAGCGAGTCAGAACTTTATACCGAATTTATAGGGTTTGCTTGCTATATATCGGATGAAGCTGCACCTTGCTTTTGTCGGAAAGAGCTACTCATCAACAGCAAGCAATGCTGTTCTGGATGAAACTCTCCCAAACCTCGGTCACCAGGGCAAACTTGCTCTCTTGCAGGCATGTGCATCTGGTCTCCTTTTTGTTGAAATGCAGGAATCGCATGATTTCCTGGAATCTGTTTCAGAACATGGTCTCCTTAAAAATTGCATAGCCCCAGTCGGCCAACCAAAAGATCACCGAGTCCATGCTTTTTCCACCTTGCGCACCATGAAATTAGACTAGAGCAATGAAGGCCTTTAACTCGACTGTCATATCCCATGAGCCGTCCTCCCATGACTGTGTGTGCCTCAGCTATGATCAGTCCCTGATGTGCTTCAACATGCCATCATCAGCCAAACACAGAAAAGCGGTGACCGCATTTTCAGTGTTGCGCTTGGCGTGTGCTGTGAAGTCTGCAGCTTCTGTCATGACATTCTGACTTTGTCATATTCCTCTTTTTTCACCCGACTGTATAACAGTCCACACCGTTTCATGCCTCTCTGCTAAAGGTGTATTTAGTGGGACAGCCTCTTCATCCAGTGGCGGCCTGAGTGCTCTTGTGGCTGATATATGTATGTGTATATATATATATATATATATATATATATATATATATAACAATAGCCTTATAATATTATTAATAATAATAATAAGAAGAAGAAGAAGAAGAATCAGCATAATGTACCTGGAACATCATTAGCTGATGGAATGACAGCAGATGCAGAATTGGAAATGTCCAGCCAGCTTTTTTTGGAAGGGGAATTATCTCTGAATCACTCTCTGAGCCAGTGTCAGATGAACTTTCAAGAGACTAGGAGACGTCACTATCCAAACCTGCTCCTCCATCAGACTCAGCCTCATCAAGGCTCTGAAGCATGGCTTAAGCCTCCGTGGCAGTCATTCTCCTTCTTGCTGACATTTCATTCTGATATTCTATTTCTGTTCAATTTCATCATAATTTACTCTGTTCTGCCCTTTTCAGAGCTATTGTTTATTTGATTCATAAGCATTGTCTTCAATTATTTCAATTTGGTTTTGGCTATAAAGCTTTCTTTCCTCCTTGGTTTTAGCTCTAAGCAAAAGCTAAGTTTTAGCTTTGCAATAGCGTAAAAAAAACAACTAGAGAAAATAGTTGCTAGGCAACGGTGACGTGCATCTTCAAGAGCAGGAGAAAGGAGCAAACACTGAAATGATACACCGTCTGTATGACGTTATGGTCTCCAAGGTAGAAATACTCAGAACTCTTTTGTGTAATTTTAATAAAATATCAATGTTAGAATAAAATATACACATATTTAGGAAAGTCAGGGTCCTAAAGTTACACAGGTTTTATTTCAACAAGTTATTACATTGCAAAATTTAAAAAAGTTCTAGAGTTAATGATGCAGTGAAAGTGAAAAACTTTCTTGATTCTGTTTTAATCACATTCATACACAAAAATGTATAAAGATGTGTAAAATCAATGGTACTGTTTATGAAAAACACTCCCACAGAAGATATTGTTGCATATATTAGATCAGTCTGTGCTGAAGCAGTATTGACTCACTATTGCACACACATAAGTAGCTTTTCAATCTCTTACGTAGGGTTGTAGCGAGGAAGGCCTGGTCGATCATTTTGCTAAATCAAATTCCACCTAAAGTTTGACTTCTGTGACTAATGGGTAAGTAAATATTTTGATCAAACAGTGAAACTTCACTGCATGCTTCACCATGAGAAGTGTTTGTTTGCCATTCCGCACAAAAAGAGCCTTCTTGTTACTGAGTTTGAGTTGTCTGATATGTCAAAATAAAATCTTTAGGAAGGGTATCAGGTTACAGACAGTCAGTGAATGATTCATAGAGTCCGATTTATCAAAGGTAATATCAAACCAGTGTGAGCACCTGCACAGAAACCTGTCAGAGAGAGGGGAAGGGTTAAGTAAGACATCAATGGAAGATGTCAGTGGGGTTAGAAATGTGGAACTTCCCATCACTGTGTCCAATGGCTTGTTGAGGATTTGAACATCCAGTCACTGGAAAAACCTACAAATTGTCTCTGCTTTAGTGTCTGTGATTGTTTCTGATGCTTTTGTTAGTCTGGCTGTGTGTGTTTTATGTCTTTGTCCATTTTAGAGCTGCAACTAACAAATATTTTGATTATTGATTAATCTGCTGTTATTTGTCCAGTCTATAAAATGTCAGAAAATAGTGAAAAATAAATAATTCTCCACAGTCAAAGGTGACGTTTTCATGACCAAAAGTCCCAAACCCAAAGCTATTCAGTTTACTATCATGTATGACAAAGAAAAGTGTGAAATCATCACATTTGAGAATCTGAAACCAGCAGTTTTTTGGCAATTTTGCTTAAAAATAAAATGTGCTTATAATTACAAAATACTAAACTAAAACAATTAATCAATTATCTAAATATTTGCCAGTTCATTTTCTGTTAATCAACTATTCATTACAGTTCTAGTCCTTTGGTTATGCCCGGTTATGCTTGTTTTCTTTATCTCTGCTTTACTAGGGTCTCACTCACAAAAGGGATCTTGATCTCATCGAGATTACCTGATTGAAGACTATTGTGTTTGTACTTCAATATCTCAAAACCCACGGAGCAATTATTGTAGTTAAATACCAAAGTTTAACCTTGAAATGCCATTATTATGGTAATATAACAGAATCCGCTTTTCAGCTGCAGTGGTTTCTTACAATTACTTTTCATGCTAAAATGAAAGCTCATAGTTCAGCTGTGAAGCCAAATATTTTTTCAGAATTACTGTGAACAAAGAGTGCAAAACCTCTTCTGTAGTAATAACCTCAGATCATCACTAGCCAAGCTGTCTCTTAAGAATTATGTTCATATACTAGTGATTTGGAAATGCATTTGAAGGAAACACAATATCATCCAGAATTTTTTTTTCTTCAATGTAGAACTATTTTTTAATGATGTATCTGCAAAGTCACTGAATAAAACATGCACAAAGGTTTTTCTTTTGGCCATAACTGAACCTGTCTTCAGCCATTACTCCATCGCTGGGCTCCATGGTAACCCATGAAGTATGGTTTGTTTATTATAATTTTGATATTGACAGTCTCATTACATCAGCCAGAATGATGTGACTCAAGTTGTTTGCAGTGTGAATGCAGCTGCAATATCACAACCAAGAAAGGCTCAAAATAGCCTTTTGCTGGGGAGTAAAGGCGAAGCTGGTCTACTGTAGGAAAGAATAACAGACACATACAGTATTTTCATCTGGTGACAGGAGCTCAGCCCTCTTACAGATGCAGGAGTGTCAATCTGTGATTTGTAGCTGTCTAAGGATTTGCCCTTGAATCACAGGCATCAGACGACTGTTTGTTGATCTGTCTGAGTCACTTGTATGCCGAGGACCCTGTCCAACTGATGGCCTAATTCAATGTAAATACAGTCCCTCCTCAGCCTCCCAGCTGTTGCCAAAGACAGCTGTTCATCAGGCAGACTTGGCCTCTCGCCACTCTCCTCTGAGCTTTTGAAAACACCGTTAACAACATTTCTCACATGAATGAAACCACGAAAGGATGATTTGGGTTATTTTCAACGTCAGTCTTATTTTTTCTTTTTTCATTTTGAAGACTGCTTCAGTTCAGTTTGCTTTGTTGGAGACTTTTATGTACTTCCAGTTTGGCACACCAGATTTCCACTTATTCCCTCCCTGAACTGATTAGCATGTACACTCCTCACGTAACTGCTGTCATGTCATATCACACAGTATGTAGTGTAAACATGAACTGCTGGGTGTGAAAACTGATTCACAAATAATTTTACAGTAAGGATGTGGTGCAAGAAAGAAACACTCCCATTAGCAATGTAAAGCTTTGTGTTGAAGTGAAGAAATTAAGAAACAAGAAGTTATAGCCATGCTAGCAGGTGGTTCTGTGAGGCTGTTTAGGCACAGTGGTGTTTTGAGCTAAATGCTAATACAATGACAATGCATGCTGATATTTAGCATGTTTACTGTATTCACAATCTTAGTTTAGCGTGTTAGCATGCTAATATTTACTAATTAGCAATAAGTACAAAGTACAGCTAAGGCTAATAGTAATGCCATCAGTTTTGCAGGTATACAGTCATTAACCAAAGTACACTACTACAGAGTGATATTTTGCCCAGATGATGGTATTAGACACAAAATTTAAGGAAATGTGCAGGCTAGAGGAAACATCAGGGGATCACCAAAGTCAGTAAGAACCATCCTCTGGGAATTATCTGGTCAAACAATTTGGTGCCAATCCATAAACTAGATGTTATATTCATGTGATATTTTAGCTGATGAGTGAAAACTTTGACCTGCTGGTGGCAATAGAGGACAATTCAGGGAGGTATTTAAATAACCAGGATTCATCTCCTGGGCACCATGAATGTTTGCACCAAATTTCATGGCAATCCATCAAACAGTTGTTGAGATATTTCTGTTTGGACCAATGCAGTGATCATTGCCATCTTAAGTGCCAAGCCAACAGCATGGCTAGAAGGAGACAGTTAATTGTCATGATAGGAAAACTAGTAAAAAAAAAAATGCCCGAGTTGATAATAATTAGATTTATACTTCAACAAAAGCACTGATGTTTTTCCCTGAAAGAAAGCAGGACTAATTGGCCTATGGGATTGCAGCATTCATTTCCATTTTAAAAAGGATAATATAATTGATATGAATGCTGCTTAGCTTTTATATCTATTATTTCTGTGCCCTGCAGGCTGAACCTTCAACTATTACTACTCACGCTGTATTTCTTGTTTTCTTGTCAGAGATGACGGTAATTATTAAAGGTCAAGTAAGGTAAGGTCTTCAACTTATTATAAGCTATTCACATGGACAGCAGTATGTAGCAACAGCCTGAAATGTCACTGTTTGCCTGTGAAGTGTTAAATGTATTACATAGGTTAAAACACATAAAAATAGACCACATCAGTGATTAACTTGATTTCTATGTGAATCAGATATAATTGCTTAAATCTTGGCAAAAACTTGTTGTTTCAATGTTGCAGTAACACACTGTGTTTGGGAAATTTGTGTCATCACATAAAATATCATGTGTGCTCCCTGAGCTGTTCCTGCCAAGGGACAATGTCATAGCCACACACCCATTTGACATCATTTCCTTCATAACAGTGAAGTAAATATGACGACACCCATCCAACTGCCCACAAAAGCACTACACCCGTCTGGAAGATGTAACAATTCTCCTCCCAGGACAGAAGTAGAACGACAGACATTTAACTTTGAACACTCTGGTTTCATTTGCTGCAACTAATGAGCGTTTTTACAACATAGAGGTCAGACTAACAGCTATTTCTTCTATAGATGACCAAAATATTTTAGTCCAGTGATAAGGTTTAATCTCATTTCCACAGCTACTCTCTGATTTTAGCTCCAGGAAGGCCACTCGTTTGTTATCAGGAAACAGGGCCAGTGCACCATCACTATCTATCAGTCTCGGGGACTACCTGTGGGGGTCACCTGGCAACACACTCACCTCCAAGTAATGATACAGCCCAAGGCCGTAGACGCAGGGAAGCTATAACGCAGGCTGTTACTGGGCCGGCCACCTGCCCATGTATCAGTTTAATGTTCTTTATAACCATCACATACAAGCTAGTGTCATCCATCCACATCAGGCAGAGTTTATAGTAGAGGTGTCTGCATCAAAGACACGTATGAGTCAGACATTTTAGAGATAAAGTGACAAGCTGAAGAATGACTCAAAACTGCTCCAGTCTGCATATACACACTGTTTTATTGGTCACAAACATACATATTTACACTCTCTTGTATGCAGCTCGGAGAATTAGCATAATTGTGTCTGACATAGCCCTGACACTACCCTTTTCCATTCTCACTCTGTCGTTCCTCTTCCCTGGTAAGTGCGTGCCTCGAGGCCATCCTGCAAGACATGAAAAACACAATTGCGTGAAAGTGTTGGCACCGTTGACTGAATATAGGAAGCTTCTGACAACTAAATTTGATGAAAAAAGGGACCCTGGGAAAGATAATCACTGTAATTGTTTAGACACGGCAGAGAACAGTTTTTCTCACACAGGGACACAGGGAAATTTAAAAGATGTTTCCTGTTCTATTGACATGTATGTTGCTGGTTTTTATTAAATGTAGTTTGTTTTGCGCCCATATATCTGTAGTGGAAGAGAAAAGGCAGGACAAGTGTGTATATAAGAGCATGTTTTTGTCATGTCGCTATGTCATGATCATGTGTTGGAATACAATTTTTTTGCATAGTATGACATACAATGTAGGATATATGGAGAAGAAAACAAATCTTTGCTGTTTGTGGATAGTCTCTTCTTAATGCAGAAAAAAGGCATCTGATTTTAAATAAATCATTCTTAGCACATTCTTCAAATAAATTGTTGTATATCTCAAATAGTAGGTAACAAGGCACACTGATAACACTTTTAAATGCAGCGTACTCTGTTTCACTGATACTGACTGATGAATGCTTTTATTTCAAAATTGATTTTTAGTGGTTTGGAATAGATGATAACTCCACTTATCATCCACCAAAGAAATGCATTTGTGTAACAATTCCCAGAGTGTGTCTAGTTTGCCAGGCAAAGTGGAATTACATTGTCTGGATGCAGCTCACTTCTTCAAAGTCTGTCAGAACATTAGATATCAATGGACCCCCAATGAGGCCAGTGGGGCCTGCCCACCGGGCCTGGCTCCAGCACCAGCAGCAAATAAGGGCCCCTTCCATCTGTTGCCCTTGTTCTGCGTATGTGTGTATGTGTGTGTGGGTGTGTGTGTGTGCGTGCGTGCATGCGTGCGCTGGCCTACTCAACTCCCATCTCTATCATCTGTTGAACTCCAATGCCTCTCTGTTTTCCTCTTATTAGGCCTGAAAAGACGCACCAGATGGCTTGTGGGAAAAAATCATCCTCCTCCAAAAGGGGAAGAGGCACCACCCACAGCGCATGGTACGGCTCTGAAAGATTTAAGACATATATGGCATACTTTAAACACACACACACACACACACAAATACAAAGCACCTCATTGCTTCATGCTCAAGTTGTACAAACAGCATATGTCCCTAGAAAGGATTGACAGCGGCTAATAAATCAGACGATCAAGTCTTAAGGTGGATTCTTGATATATTGACCAGACACACATGACCTTCACTCTGCGGCTATGCAGTGTGTCAGCAAAGGCACTGTGTGTGCCATCATGTTCTGTTCGTAAGCTGAATAGTCAAATCAAGTTTATTTATAGCTCTTTACATGTTTCAAAGGATTCATATATCAAACACACTCAAGCTCACATTCACACTGATGGGTCATTTAGAGTCTT
Organism: Thunnus thynnus; assembly: GCF_963924715.1. Classification (NCBI taxonomy): domain Eukaryota; kingdom Metazoa; phylum Chordata; class Actinopteri; order Scombriformes; family Scombridae; genus Thunnus; species Thunnus thynnus. The sequence goes on from NC_089523.1 coordinate 10,201,580, forward strand.
CAGGACACCTGACCTGCACATGAGACCAACACCACTTCACGCAGAAAGAAACAAGGCTGTGATTGAATTCCAGCAAGCAACAATGTGAAGTCAACATGTTGCCCTAACAGGAAATTAATACTGTTGATCTACTGTATGGATGGTTGCTCTTTGTTGTTGAGGCATTTTTCATGTTCATGTTGTTGTCCAGAAAATCAGGTTTCCTGAAGGAAGAAGAATGTGCTGCTATAAGAAGAGTGTTTTTGCATCCAGGCAAATATAAAGAGTGAAAGGCAGTCAATCCTTTGCACATAAACTAAAACTGAATCCTTTCTATTTTACGATGTGCTTTACTGCAGTTTCACAATAACAGTAATACCAACACAGCTTGAAAATATACTGTATGACTGTCTATTTCTCAAATACACCCTGATCAGATCTGATGCTGAATCATCCTTGTACCATCCAACAGCCAAATTTTCCATGTTTCTACCTATGATAAAGCTGCCGTGGAACACTCATCGTTTCCAGTAAATTAATCTGTCAAACCCCTGTGTCACACGCTTGTGTTTTTCTTTTTTTTTTGATTCAGTAGCTCAAGTCATGAGAGTCCAGGCCGACTGACAGACTGAAGCTCAAAATACCACATGACACTTTGCAGCGAAATGTCGCACGCAGCCGTTAGATCATCTGAGGGATTTTCTTCAGGTTATTCTCCAGGCTTACAGACTCGTGCACAACATCATATTAGTGGCCATACTCTAAACAGCAATTTAGTGATTTCAAATCCCTCTTGGCTACTGCCTGTTTTTTTTTTTCATCATAATGTAAGGGCAAAAGAGTCTGAGGGGTTTAATATATCACACATAATTAAAAACACAAATGTGTAGAGATGTCTGTGTATTAGTTGGTTCATTTTCATGCATGTGATACACTCCTTGCCTCTCCCTGTGGTCTTATTTTTCCTGGTGTAATGTCTAGGACCGTAGTTCCCTCCAGCAGATGAGGCCACCTCCATGTTCCAGTCCTCCTGGCAGAGCCCCTCAGAGAGCCAGGTCTGGTCTCCAGGCTCAGAGGAGGTGAGCTGGCCAAGGTGATGTTTTTGATCCTCACACCAGACGCTGTCTCACCTCCACAGCAGACAGGCTCTTTATTCAGTGACGCCTGAAATTAGATGTTGCACTTTTCAGGGGATGGAAATGTTGCAGTGGAACTGGCATTAGGGTAGTCTCTGCCAATCACTGAAGCCACGGTAGCATCTGGAGATTCTGGATGTTCTATTATCCTGAACAACAATATGACCTTTGTCTGCGCATGCAGAATTTTGTTCATTCCACCCACTTTCCACAATATGTCTCTGCATGTGTGCTATTGTGCATTCAGTCATGCACACGGTAATGCTTTATCTGTGACACAGTTGCAGCTCTTCCAGAATTAATTCACCGCTGCCAAAACCAACATATGCTCTTGTCTTATACAGTGATTCTGCATATGTCCAAGCTGTTCTCTTCAAACGTCTTTATCAGGGATGAAGGATCTGTGCAGTGTGGTCATGTATGCATCAAACTGCAAAGGAAACTGACATGTAACAGGAAAGCTCAGTTCAGCGCAGTACTGTATGTTGCTTACTAAACTGACTGTACAGACATATTAACAAGGAGAAAACAGGAATCACAAAAAACAAACAGGGTGAGGTGACTAATAATCTTTTCCTGGACTTTTTCTTTCATTCTGCCTTGGACCACTTCTTCTTCTTCAACACCTCTCTCCCCATCATCTCCCTCCTCTCTCTACATTCCCATCTCCCTCTCTCTGAGCAACTCCTCCTTTCCTTTTCTCTCCATCCCCCTCTCTCTTTTCAGTGCTGCAGCCCACCCTGCTCCGAGCTTTAATGGTACATGCCATTAGAAAGCCCATCTCTGGAAGGGAAGAGGAGGAGGGGTGGTCTCAATCTCAGCTAAGAGGCTACTTTAGTCCCCCAGCATAAGCACATTCACAGATGTCTCTGCGCGCGTAGAGCCGTCTCACCCGTCACGACAGAGCATGCAGCCTGCTTCTGTGTGATCCAACGAGCCGCGGATAGAGAGACAGAGTGACACAGAGAGAGATACATACAAAGAGAGGAAGCGAGGAGAAGGGAAGGAGGGAGAACAAGAGAAAGAAGAGGTGAAGAGCCACAGAGCAAAACACATACATCGCTGCCACTCTGACGCTCACCCCCCCCAACCCCCCCCTCATGCGCCTGTTTCAGCGTGTGTGAGCGCAAGAAGAGGAGAGAGAGAAGGGAGGAAAATAAATCCTGGGAGCTTGAGTCCTCTCCTGGCTTTATATCCCTTTCTTTTTTTATCTCCATCATCCAAGGCATGAAGGCGGGTGTCAGCTGGCATGGCAGAATAAAAGAAAGGGATGCTTTGAATGCTGCCTCTCTTTCGACAAGGGACAAGGAAGAGGAAGGGGGGGACAACACACAGCAGGGACAAAAACAGGATTTCTAGAATGAATGGGAGTCCTTCTGCCGCATGCGCTGGGAATAGCAGTCACACACTGAAGTCTCTGAATGAGGTAAAAAATAATAATAATAATACCACTTTATCTTCCTTTTTTTTTCTCTGCCTGATTGGCCGGCAGGGTTAGATATACATCCGAGAGGCACTTGAAAGCATGCACATGAGCTTGTGACAGAGATGAACCAATTTCCATGCTGATCAGGCTTGGAACAGCAGTGGGGAGATTGCCATCTTTGTCCCTGGGTCGCTGTGTACAGCAGCTCGGTGGAAGTGAGAGGGAAAATCTATGCATGTTGCATGCTGCAGAGAGGCAGTGTGAGCTGGGGGTAGAAGAGGAGTCAGTGTCGGACTGATGAAAAGAATTGCTGATAATCCTCATGATGAGCATTTGGGTGCTGAGATAGCGGAAGGGCACAGAGAGATTTTCTCTCGACTGACCAGCAGAGCTGAAGAGAGGCTCCAATTAGAATTTAGATTCAGCAGGGTTTAGCTGATAAATGCAAATTCAATTCGCTTTTTCATAAAATATGAGTTTGATCTCCTATAGAGAACATTAAAAAAATCCTGTGAAAGAAATAAAATATATGAAGACTCAAAAAAAAAAAAAAGAAGTGAAATTGAGGGATAGAACAAAATGCAGTGCGTGTTTTCTCAAGCAAAGTCTGACAGAGCACTTTCACTGGTGACCCTGGGGAGCCGCACTCTACCTTCCAGATAAAAAATAACAACTTGTCCACAGAAGCGAACAAAAAAGGGTCATTGGGTTGAGAAAAGGAAAGCTTGAGTTGAAGTTAAGTGGGCTGTACTTTCTCATTTCTGACACCTACCTACTGTTGGAAACCACGGCTCTTTGCGGTGTTAGTGGTTGTTCTCTTGACCAGTACAGGTGCACAAGCAACTCTCCTCCCTATTCATGGAGAGAAGAGACAATAGTGCATTGTCTCTACTTTCGTGATGGCATGTTTTGGCTTTTATGATAATTCGGGTGTGCATGTCAACGGTAGGAAACACAACAGTAATATTACTGTTATGTCAAACAGAAGCAGCAGTCTTTGTGTGCATGTTAAACGTGCGTTGGCAATATTGATATTGCAGGGTTCAGTGCTTAATTATATGTACTGTATTTGTGTAGTGAGCTGGGTCGCTCAGTAGTCCCAGTGGAAAATCTTGCACAGTGTGGTTACAGTGCCAAAGGTCTGGGCTCCAATCCTAAATCCTTACTCATGTGTCAAGGCACATCAGACTAACTCTGCCTGGAAGTTCTGACTGGTCCAGTCACAGCACGCTGACACCCATCATGACATCAGACATATTGCGTAAATATGGTTTCTCTCTGGCTCATATTTTCACAAACAAGCCTCTATGTCAGAGAAAAGCAGTATCCAAAAACGTTATTTTGTTACTCAAATGATCCTAAACCTGTGGACACTGCAGGGCTGTGATTAATCCACACTGGGAAATATATAAGACGCTGAGTGACATGAATTCCTCCACAGACAACTGAATCGACTGTTTGTGTCCCCCCCCCCCCCTTTTTTAAACTTCTCCTCATCTGTTCCACGGTGTTCCTACAATACATGATGGCAGCAACACCTGGTGCCTGTTTCTCAGCCCACAGTAAGCTATACTCACATGCAATGAAGCCGTGTGTGTCCCCAGCTGTTTCTCACATGGGTGTTAGCATGCTTCTGTTGCACTGCACTCTTTGACCATGTATATATTTAGTTTATGCTCAGTCTGGCAATGTCAGCAAATAGCATACAGATCTCATTTATGGAAGCGGACGGCTTGTCATTTCGTTCTGTGTTCATGGATACCCCCTCGCCTCGGCCGTACAATACACAATGTGCTGAGGGGCCAGAAATACACACATGATGTGGCTGTATTTATGTCACTGTAACTCATGAGTTACAGTATGGAATAGAATAAAATAGAATGGATCTAAGGCATACTTGTAACATGTTTATGATTTGGCACAAATTCTTTAAAAAATGCATGGTATCTAGGGCTGCAACTAACTATTTTCATTAAATAATCTGTCGATTATTTTCTTTATTCATCATTTGGTCCATAAAATGTCAGAAAATGGTAAAAAAAAAATTTGATCACTGTTTTGCAAAGCCCAAAGTGATATCCTCAAATGTCTTGTTTCATTCTGACCAACAGTCCACAACCCAAAGATATTCAATTTACTATCATTGAAGACTAAAGAAACCAGAAAATATTCACATTTGAGAAGCTTGAATCAGATAATTTGAAAGTTTTCTTCTTAAAAATGAGTCAAAACTATGAATCAATTATTAAAATTGTTACCGATTAATTTAATAGTTGGCAACTAATTGATTTATGGACTAATCATTGCAGCTCTAATTATAACAGCATATTATTATCTTTAATGCATTAATAAAGAAACACCATTCAAGCCTACAGTGAACACCATAAACATTATAATAAACATACATTATAAAACGGGGATACATCTTCTGGATGCAGGTGTTGCATGTCCATACATGTGGAGTACACATGTACTGTTCATCACTGATAGTTGAACAGCATTTCACACATCATTGCACAGTGTAATAATGTGTATGAAGCCTGACAAGACGGAGGAATTAGGCTGTGCACAAATGTTTTGAAAGCTATTGACAAGGCTGCGGAGGTTTAGAAACAGAGGGCAGCGTGTGGGTGCGTATAAAGCACATCTACCTACACTGAGAGTTCGCAGATACAGTTTTTTGAACCTCACTCAACTGGGCAAAATTCACTTATGTTTGATGTCGTTACAGTGTTTGAAGGTAACTGGGCTGCTCTGCAGATTCACTCACGGAGCTGTCCAGCCTTAGGCAACAGAGGTGCGAAGAAGTAGAAAATAAAGCATCGCCTTTATCACGCACAATAGATAGTCTATATGGCTGAACAACCCACAGAATGAAGTGTATACAGTATGTGCTTAGTGTAGGATAGTACAATACAGTAGGTGCAAATAACTGGAATAGCTGACACACACAGCCTCTCACATCTTGTAAATGTAGGCATTGGAAAAGCACACTCCACCTCAGGAACCACTCTCTGCTGTCATGTGCAGCATGTGTAAGGAAAACAGGTGCAGTGATTACTGGAGGAACATTTTCCCCGGTAAATCTTCATGATCATGAATATTTACCACTGACTGCTTCCTAGAGTGATGCCACAGCAGCCTGATCTTTTTGAGGTTATATTACTAAGTCTTCTACAGTCTTAACCTGAATCATAAGGGTTGCATGTTGTCAGTAGACAAGTGCTATATAATATAGTTTCATGTATTCATGCTGTCTGCTGCAAACGCATGCAAAATACTTACATGGAAGTATTTTTGTACTACAGCATTTTAAACTCTTATATTAGGAAGCAATGATTATTATGTATTCACAGTGAAGCGTAGATTGGCTGACTCATACCAAAAGGATCAAGATATTGCATTCAAAGTGCTTAATAAATGAACGTTGAAACTTTCAGTTTGATCAATTTTTATTAAAAAATATGAGGACTAGAAGACCAGATTGATTAAAATGATTTTATACCCCCATGCATCCAAAAGTTGTTGCTTTTCCTGCAGCATCAATATGCATATCATGCAGTTTATAGTAAGAGGTCCACTTGCAACAAGAACAACTCATAAAATGCTTTCGGTAATAAAAAGTAAAGAGATTTTTTTGTTTGTATGTTTTGAAAAGTAAAAACCAAAAATAATTGGCTCTTTAACTTTTATAAATTTCTCAAATGAGTTCCCCACCTCTGCTTGCGAATTCCCTTAGAAGTCCTGGATGTTAATGATAAACTATTATCCTCTTTCACGTGTTATTTGATTTCGTTCAGACGGTATGAATCAAAATTAGAGGGAAGCAAGATCATTAATAAGGAATGGTTGCTCGTAACAAACACAGTAAATATAAGCCATTCTGTCAAAAGCCAGAGTCTAAATTGTATGAAAGTATGTGATGGTATGGCTTGACTGCAGCCTGCAGCGGTCCTAAAGGCAGGGGCTTAAACCGTACTGGGTACATGCCCTCTCTAATGGACAGCTAAGAAGCAAAGTTAAAGTACAATGAAGACTAAGAACAATCTGTTGGGCCTTGCAGCAGTGTTGTTGTACCTCTGTGGATTACACTCCATGGGGCGCATAAAATCTGTCTGGCTGCCCATTAAGACTGCCACTATCCTGGCTCATTACTGTCCTGCTGAGGAATTAGAATAAACTGCGCTCCACAGACTCATGCTGGCAGAGGCTCCCTGCCTTCTCTCCGGCAGCTTCTTCCCCTCCAGGGACAGCAGTTGTTTGCCCGAGGTACGTCAGAGCAGCTTGGAGTGACCGGCAACACAGGATAATTAGATGTTCAATTCCGTCAAACTGCTGTGGCTGTTGAATTCATTCTGACTTGTTTCAGCAATTTCAGCAAGGTTGCCATGTATAATCACAGTGCAGGACATCACCACTCACTTAAATGGCAAATTAGGTTTGAAAACCGTGGATTATAAGAAGGGGATGGGTGGGATACTATTATGAAAGTCGTGAGGCAGTATAGGAGTCGCGATCAACCACATTAAAATCAGAGGCATGGTGTGATTATAGTCAAATTCAAGCTGGATTTGAACAAATGTTTAGTTTTTCATTGTTTCTAGACTCATAAGTGAGCGTCTGTTATTCTGTTTTGGTCAATCTTCTATTTTTCTGCAAGATTTGTTTGAATTTGAGAATTACGCGGCCGTTTATTGGTGTGTCTGTCTCTTTGTGCATGCTGTTTGTGATTGCTTGTGTTATGACTCTGAACAATCCACCTCGTATAATTCAAGTCAAACTCTCTTATGAAAATTAATTCAATGGAAACACCATGTTAAAAGAGCCAGAAAGTCTTCTCAAATGTTATTGTTCATTTAAAACTGTGAGCAATGTGTGAGTGAAGACTGTTGGGTTTTATTGCTCTTTTTTGTTAATGCTATTATGATTTCCTCATGGCCATAAATAAATTCAGCCAGCAGACCCCTTCCTCAAATGAAAGCTGAAATGTCCTTAGTTTTCTGTAATTTGGTTTTTAATTATTTAAGATTTTATTGCAAACATGTAACATTTCAGCAAATGACTACATTTGCTAACAATTTCTGTTTTGAATCTGCTGAACACGTTGGTCTGAACCTCAATCGAATTAATATATATTAATAAAATATATAAATCAAATGAACAGCATCGTTTTTGTTTCACAGGGATTTGTTGCTAAGGCTTGTAATGCTGTTTACTGGTTCAATCAGTAATGCTGAACGACTGAAATAAGTTTCCCCTTTTTCTTGATGAATTTTTTTTTGTATAATCTCATTATGTGTATTTGTGGTTACCCATGGTCCCAGGGGGCAGCCTGCTATGTTAGAAAAAGGAGGTATTTGGGACAGCTGGCAGTGTGGTATCAGTTGTGCTCAAATTCATCAGGCCTGCTGGAGAATAGGAGACGGAGCAAAAACGTTACTGGAGGCATATATTATGTGCACTGCATATACACAGGCACAGACACACACACACACACACACACACAAAGACGCAGTCTACAATATCTACAGGCATAAAAAATAAGCCAAGCTGCCTGAGCTTTACGTCCCCCATTGTCAAATTACTGTACATTCTGCCACACACAGTGACCGAGAGCAGAGTGGAGACTTATTTCCTCTCTCCACTCTCACCTACCTTCAGACATTTTCTTTGAGTGTTACAATTACATAGCATAACAGAGCAGACAGGAAGAGCTCTACTCTGTCCTTCATGGCAAAATGAGCTTAACCTATAATCAGCGTGGTGGTGATGTCGCAGCTTGTGTCTACGGTGAAGTAGGAGCTGCATGGAGCTCACTGTGAGGCTATAGCGTACTGTGTTCTGCCTAATATGAGGTGGGTGAGGTCAGGAGGTTGACACGATCATTTCATGTAATGATAGAGGTCTTCCCTTATCATCGCTGTCCTCACAATGCTGATGTGACTTGACAGAACACTGCTGTGAACACTGTGGTTGACGTCTGTTTTAGATTAAACAGGGAAACGCAGTACGCTGGATGTGTATGATGTCAAAAAATCTCTGCTGACATCCAAAATAAAGTAATACAAGATGTGTGACTCAGATGAAAAATGTGCACAAAAGTTACCAAACTTGCTCTGCAGTGATTTCTGTGTCAGCCAACCTGAAGACCATTGATGATTATAGGATTTTTCTCGACAAAGTCAGCTCTATCCACCGCTGAGTCTACCGAATATGTAGAGTTTTGGCAGTAAATCTTTCTATGAGCTATGTTTTGTGATAAACATCCAGACATTCTAAGGATCGCTAACATAATTACTCACAGATTAGGCAACAGCGATGGCAAACACGCTGCACAACAAAGAAATAAATCCTGGTTTTGAGGCACAAACAAGCTCTCTCAATTACCCTCTTGAGAAAATCCTTGAGGCTTTGTTGTAAATCCCTCAGCTTTAACGAGAACTAAGTGTCCGTCCACCCCTATGACGATCACCTTATGGACATGCTGGGATGTTATTCCAGTAACTTCTCAAACACAACACTGGCCAATGAAAGAAATCACCATTACCCACACAGTGTCGTTCAGCGCGCGCACCCACCCAGTTGCACCAGCAGTCCAGGTCGATGTATCTGACATGAAATGTGCTCAATGAATCAACGACTGGACAAAAGTTTACATCTCAACACCTAGATATCCAACTCCTGAATAAAGAAAACATAGCATAAAGACTATTTCTCTTAATCAGAAACACAGAAAAATATGATAATTCCACCTTTTATAATGTAAATTTACTCGACTCAAGAATTTTCTGCAATCACATCTTGATTAATTATTTCACTAGTATCAATGAGATGAAGAGTGCTGCCCTGCTTTCACTCTGTTATGAAAAATGAGTGAATCTTCTCTCCTTGATAGGTTGATACTGTGGTGATGCTCCTTGTGTTGTACAGACATCGGTTATAGAAGTATCGACTTTAGACATGTCATCATTGTTCACCCTCAAGTTTCAGACACATAATGTATCACAGCACAGACTTTACTTTTTTTTGTAGGAAGTTACATCTTTGTTTTCATGATGTATTGTGTAAATGTCGAGCAGGGCGTTGATGCCCTTTGGATGTTTTAATTGTCAGTGATAATGATGCTGCCAAGGTATAGGAATTCATCAACAGACTCAATTTCAGATTCTAATCTTGACAAGAGGAACTGTTCTGGTGTTATTACTGGAACATACAGGATCTCTGTTTGTAAGACATAAATTATGTCTGTAGGCTCTCTGGTTTGGATGGATGAATGTTTAGATAACTACTTGTTATTTGATAGTCGAGTTCATTGAGATGTTGAAATGGGATGTACTTCTTAAAAGGTTTGATGTTAATTGTCAAAAACACAGAAATCTTTAAGAGGAACAAGAGAGGTAATTACACCCCATTTCACAGTGGTAGACAGTTGGAGAGAGTGTTTTTGTTTTTGCGTTACATGCAAATGCCTCTAATTTCATTAAAATGGTTGTAAGCATCATGTCTAACTAGAGGCACAAGCACACATAAGGTCAATTTACTAAAGAAATAAAGTTATCATAGGATTTATTTCCCACTTTCTCTCATGATTTTGAAATCTAATAAAAGTGATTGAGGGACTTGTCAAGGATGGAGGGAGTTGAAAGTAGTTTATAGTAGAGCGATGCATCCAAATCCGACTGCACACCTTCCACTCCTGCATCTCAGTCCGCCAGTGTTGCGTAAGCTGTACCTCTAGACCTCTGCAAAGAGCTGATGACTGCAAAATAAGAAGAAATGCCAGGGTTAGTGCATTACAGCATCCATTTTCTAAATGATTTTCTAGATCTGAGACCAATCTGATTTACTAATCTACCCCATGAAAACACTATTAAAACCATGACAGTTTTTTTTTTTATCCATCGATGCTGAATGTGCTGAACTCATTTTCTGCCATGGTGCAATCATCCTTGTTACACACTATGAAATAGGATTGGCACAGAGAGGGCTGTCTGGTTTTCCTATTTGGAGTTACTAGGTAATGTAGGCAGCAGTTGTGACTGTTTTGACTGAGTGAGATGGATAAACACTCATTTGCGGCAGGGAATTACTCTAGATTAAATATTAATAAATGTTTTTTTCTCCTTCTGTGTTATATTTACATTTCCAGACCAACAATACCAACACAGCAAAGGCGAAGCTCAAATCAGAGCAAATAAAGACAGAAATGTGTCAATGCAGCCAGAGGAATTTATTTATATTCCACTTCAATGCTGCGGGTCTTGTTTAGTATTTCCAAACATCCAACTCCTGTCAAGGCCATAAATTACCTAAATTAATTGCGTGGAAGTTTAAAGGTGTGTGACTGACAGGTGGAAGCGGTAGGAGAATTGAATGTGCAAAAGAAGCCTCAGCATTTCTGCACTTCAGAGCTGCCAAACAGTGTCAAGAGTTGTGTTGAGGCGTGAGAGATGACAGGCCCTAGCTAGCCGGTTGTTATTGTTCTTGTCATTGTTTGCATGACATTTCATGTGCACCAGGCGCCAATTACCTCACACTCTCTGTGTTGCATCTCTGAATCACACAGGCACACTGGCAATGAAGGCACAGTGTCCCTGTTTTCCACATGAATGCCAAGAAGTTGTGCTAATATACCACTAAAAAGTGTGTTTAAACCAGTGCAGTCTGTTCTTATTTTCCTGGACTCCCAGTGACATGCATTATTTTCCCTGACAAACCCTCTCAATCCCTCCTGCTCATGAGGAAAAGGAAACCTCTTCGATGTGCCTTGTTGTGTGTTTGGATGTCAAAAATCCAACAAATTTTCAAAGTTGATTTAATGTCAAAAGTTTATAAAGAACAAGGTGACCCTATTGGAGCAGTACACGTGCGCGTTTATCTTCTTTTGCTTTAGGCTTTAATTAATAGTTTTATAAGAGTGAGCAGCAAGACTGACCTGCCCTGCACCATCATTAATTTGCTAAGCCATAAGAATTAATTACTGTGAACGAACTGTAAAATACAGATTCATAAAATAGAGCTTAAACAGTCCATGCTCGTAATCGTTTTCATAATAATTTCATAAATAATGTCTGTGTACCAAAGAAATTGTGAATAAGGTGGACTTTACTGAGTGGTTTCCTAAGTTCTACTGATAGAGTGCACACACAAGACAATTTATACATTTAAATAGAAATACATTTTGATTTTACAACATTGCCAACTGACAGATGCCCATCCTCAGCCCTCTGTATTTAATGCTAGCCATCAGTTTTGATATGCAGTTTACATATGCAGTCCTAAGGGCTGCATCACGATGCCCCTTAGGCTACAGCTACTGAGCCTGTCTGTATCATCTGACTATATGATGGCTGTGAACATTATCATAAGATAGTATGTGGGAATTAGTAGAGCAGAAGTGAAGCAATAACTTATGCATTCATTGTACAAAATCTGTAGCTTGTATCAACTGGGCATTAATGCTTCCTCTAACATGCCCTTCATGTTCATATTACTGTAAGGCAAACATTTGAATGCACGATATGTAATTGGAATATGGATTCACTGCTTGAATCATTGTCATCCTGCTTTTGGATGACCTTTAAAATTGGCTGCAGAAAGATTTTGATGCTGTGATTGATAAAAAAATAAAATATAGAGACCTTTAGGATAGGGCAGTGGTGAAATGGTTACCATTTGCAATCAAAGGGCTTCAGATAACAAATAAGTTAAATATCATTAACTGCTGTAAAACCAGCAATAAGTTTTGCCATCAAAATGGATTGAACTTCTTCCATTTATTTGGTTGTCCTGATTCATCCATTTGATTAGCACTACACAGTATCTCAGACACTGTTTATCAGGTTGAAGAAACTCTGTGATGATTATCCTGCGGTGTTTTCAGACTAAAAGTGCACTGATCTGACCCAACATCAGCACATTACAGGCCAAAACTCAATGATATAACTATAAGCTATCAACACCAAGTATTTCAAGTATATTCATTTCTCTGTCTGACAATTGTTTTTTGAATGACTATCTAGTTTTGTTTTTAACAGAATGACACAGCAGTGCACCAAGGGACCCATTACATTGTCTCCCTTCAAAACTCTAGTACAGTTTGAGAGGATTTCAGTGAAAATGAATCAGTATTGTAATCATTTTGCTCCCATAAGAGACTGAAGTGAATGTCTTGTTTATGTCTACCTCATCTTCATGTAGTGCAGAGGGAACAGAGCAAAAGTATGTTGCCAGAGACACTTGTTGCAAATTGCTACTGTGAACCACTGCTGAGTAGATGAAGTGGTAGTTCCATTAAATGCCATTTAGGTATCTCCGACAGCGTAATAACTGTTTGTCCTGCCTGGTGATGCATCTGTGTGATGGGTTGGTTCGTGTAAAGTACTGTATGGTGATCAAAGTGGCTCAGTGAAATTGGCAAAGGCAGCATTAGCTCCTTGGCCTGAGGCGGAGTCCCTGCTGTAGCCACGCTGAGTTTGATGGTATCCAGTGCTCGTACATCTGTGGACCTGATAGGACTCACAAACACAACTTTTGTCAACTAGCAAAAACACTTTAACTGAAATTGGAGTGATTAATCCTCTCAATTCTACCACACTGATACCTAATTTTGCCATTTGCCAACTTCAGTGATCAAATTTGTTATGATATTACCTCATGAAATAATGGGAAATGGATGTTAGCTCAAGCTTTTTGGGATTTAATGAACAGAATAAAAGAGGAAGTTGTTTTTTAGGGTAGTGCAGACACAATGCAGACACAATGAGCACCTAGTTAATTACTCCTCTGAGAGCTGATTTCAAATTTTTTAAATTTATTTATTCATTTTTTAATAATGAGTGCAGGTGTGTGTCTGATGTTTTCCAAATATGTTTTGTCTTTTGTACTTTGCCTGCACTGACATCATAAAACTCAATATCATTGAATCACTAGATCATTTGAATGAATGCCAGTAGGCTCTGCTCAGTTACATGCAGCTCAGTGTAGCGTCATTGCTAAAGATAACTGTAGACAGAACAATGTTCACACTGAAAGAAGGGAGTTGAGTTATAATACGCAGTGGGTTGGAGGCCCGAAACAAATGCCCTTGTGTGATTGATTACACGCTACAAGCTAATGAGATAAACAGAGCCTGAATCGATTCAGTCGGGGAGGAATCATGCCAGAGGGGCATATGCAGCCGTGTGCAATGGCTGTATTGACACGCTCATATTCAAAGACCCAGAGAAAGAGACCAAGCTGCGCTTTTGGCTGAGAACAGAGCTGTGTCCTCTTCTGATGCACGGAGCTGCTTCGCCCACCACTGCAATCAGGGTCAGTGCTTCTCAAATCAAATGTTGGTTATGGGATCTGACAAATTGGGTACTTACCACTTAACAATCACTGCTAAGAAAACCTTTTTCCAGTCAAAGACAAACAAGACAAGGACTGTGTAGCAGGCAGTCATGCATTAACTGATGGGTAATGGAAGGCACCTTTAACTGTAGTTGGTGACAAAGAAAATTACAGTACGAGCATGGATGACCATCAGCCCAATTTAGGGACTATCTGCTGTAGCTGCCGCGGTCTTTGGCTCATTGGCTAATGACGGATCCGCTGATATTCCAAGTGCTGTGGTTAACCAATTAAAACCTTCATGCTTCACCAAGATGACTGTAAGAGGATAAGCAGGGCTGGACGCCATGTGTGATGTTGAGCATGTCTGAGCTGCGTGCAGTGACTCAGAATGAATGGAGGGCAGAGAGAGCGCGGGGCTTTGAGAGGAGGTGACAGTCTGGCCTTCTTCTCATCACATAATCATTAAGATTGCTGTTTTACTCATTCATGGCAATATAACATGCAATTTTGTTCTTCTGTTGAAGTTCAACAAAGATTTTGCTCATAGGCCCATAGTTTCCTGATGGATTAGTTTAAAGTAAAATACTTGTTTCAGGCACTTGGTTACACTTTGACAAAAGACTGCCATCCAGCCAAAAGAGTTACATTTTGATCACGTATCTTCATTTTTACCATGGATTCCAGCGCTGACATTTTTTTTAAACCTGGATTTACCACAGTCAAAGCTAAGCCCTTTGGTGCTCTCTGCTAAGCACAACAGCAGGAAAATACAAGTGGGATCATTGGGGACATTCAGAGGAGGTGTGTTTAATTGATTGCTCTATGATTGTGTCACTCAAGTCTTGTCTGCACACCAAAGGGCAGGAGGGGGTGAGTCATGGAATGGGGAAAGGGGGAAGTAGAAGAGAATCTGGCAGCATTTTTTTACACAGAGGACAAAGGGACGGCAGTGCCTGCGTTGCTTATGTGCTACTAAATACTTAGAGGCAAAACACCACATTCTATCAGTGTCCAGTTGCATAAAATTTCATTTGTTGTAGTGTTTGATCATAAGCCCTTGGGCAGGAAGGCAACAGGGGAACGGCAAGGTCGTCTTAATTCCTCCACAGACGAGCGTTTCACAGAAAAAGACTGGCTTCTGTTTTCATGTGCTTCCAGATTTGCCCTGTGAGGGTGACATTTCCTTTTGCTGCAAAGGATTTAGTGTGTGTGTGCGTGTGTCAACATTAGTCATAATATTTTTATATGCTTTTTTACCATTGGTAAAATAAACTTGAGAGGCATTTATTTAAAGGACTAGTATATGATTTAGTGGGATCTATTGACAGAAATGGAATATAATACTCATAAGCATGTTTGCATTATTGTATAATCACCTTAAAATAAGAATCATTGTATTTTCATTACCTTAGAATGAGCCCTTTATATCTACTTACAGAGCTTGCTATGTTGCACCGCCACATTTCTACAGTGGCCCAGAATGGACAAACCAAACACTGACTCTAGAGAGGGTCTTTCACGTTTTTCACTAGTTTGGCAGCCACCATAGGTTCTCTTGCACACTTGGAAGGGGAGGGGATGCCACTAAATCCGACACACTGGTCCTTTAATAGACAAGAACAAAAAATGCGCGGTCAATTACTGTAAATAATCAGTTAAGTTGAATTAAAGTTGTTAAGTTAAATATGTAAAAGAGTTAAATACAAGATTTTGCTACTGCTGCCTTACATTTTTCAGCCCAATATTTTAAACAGTGCTCACAGGAAGTCAGGCTGAGTGCTGTATAATTGGGCTAATAGCCTCCACAATGAAATCTCTGGTCTTTGATAATGTTTGATAAGTGATTTGCTAATGCAAATAGTTAAATGATGAGTTCATAATTCAGTGAAAAGCACTTTGTATAATTGTTTAAATAATATCCTCTTTGCTCATGCTTTTTTCAGTCATGTTCCAGGTGGTTAGTTTAAAAAAAAACCCACATAACAAGACAATGATCAACAGCTTGTGGTGAAAATCATTCTCAAATAAAACAAGAAGTTGTCGACTCCATGGCTCTTTGGCTGTTCACTATAATAGTGACATTGGTGATAATCATTTGATAGGTAGGGTCCAAATGTGGTTTCTAACATAGTGAATTCAACTACAGAGAGAGAAAACAAGCTCTTACACTATGTACAAAGCAGGAGAGAAGGATGAAAATCAATATGACTTCAGCCACGCCGTACTGCAAATGAAAAGCATGCATGCCACGATAATGGATATAGATTTCTGGGTGTGTGACTCATGTTTTATTCCCATGCAGGCAGTGCTGAAAAGATGATTGATAAGTGCTCGGACAGTGAGTGAATTTCTACATATTGTGACTTCCATTACAAGATGTTCAATCATTGTGGTAAGGCTAGAGAGATAACCACTTGGATCAAATTTTTTTGAGTGGACCATCCCTTTAATATAGCACAGCTACACATGCACAGTACTGAAATTGTGGTTTTCTTGAGTTTCAAATACCACTGCCAGAGCTGCCTGCTGCTATTCTTGTATAATTAGTTGCTGTCAAAGGGCAGGTAAAGACAGAATATAGATGAACTTTAGACTTCTGTTTAAACGGTGGGTGAGAAATAGCGAGAAAGGCAAACACTGTGTGGAAAAGGCAACAAGGAGTAAAGAGAGAAAGAGCAATATTACAATATTTACCATGCTGAGAGGAGCAGGATTGCAGCCTTGAGATGTCTCACATTGTTTGTAATCAGTAAGACACCCGCTCTGTATCAGGTGCGCTTTTATGTGTGTCAGCTTTTCATGGTGGTGTGTTTGTGTGAGGGTCACAATAATGTACAGCTGATACATTTGCAAGTTGTGTAAAATTTGAGGCTGTCTTGGATGCTGTTACCAGGATGATACCTGTGGTTGTCATAGAAGCTGTCTTACAATAATCTGGTCAGATGATGAAACATGGAAAATTAGCAATATGATGAGTTTTAATTTTCCTTATATTTCACAGGAATTCTTTTGACCACCTCAGTAAATTGTGTCATTGTTTGCAGCACAGTGGCTTTTTTTTGCTTTTTTTAAGTCAGCCATACATAAAGCAGCAACAACACTGTAGGTGTCACAGCCCTTGGCCTTTATCATCATTATTACCTCATCAGTTTCAGTGTGGAAGCTAGTTAGCCTAGCTAGCTAGCCTTGACTTAGAGCGGAGTGGAACACAAACTTAATGCCACGATGGATCCTCCCAAACATTGAAGGTTGTTAAGGGGCAGATGTTTGAAATAATAATCATATATAACCCATGCCATCTTGTTGACAAAGGGGAACAAAATTTCTTGTATCAGCATTTGCAGACTATTCAGGGCTATGATGCGCTCCACTGTGACACATTTCCATAGCAGCTTTCCATAGAAGCTTGGACAGCATTTCCAGTAATATGTCAAAAAAGTTTTATTCTCTTTTGAAAAAGGGAAAAATGTGCCCAACAGCTGCAGTATCATTATAGTTTATATTTCCATACACAAAAGAGTGAGAAGAAATTTCAATTCAACTTTTAAGTTTTTGATTTGAGAAAATATATTCCGTTGCTTCTCAACTTTGTTTGGGATGAAATTATGCTCTTTTGTGGCCACTGCACCATGGATGAATAAATTCTGCTCTATCATCTGCACTCTGAATCCTCACCTCTGTAGTCAGAGATAAAAATGTGGCATCAGCTTTGTTGCATCAAATCAAATAGATTGAAACGCCATCTCACAGCTGATCCAAAAGTCAAGTTCCCTTCTCTCTGCTTTCTGGAAAGAAATGTAAAACCCTAATTCAGAGGAGAATGGCATCAAAAAGAAGAAGTGTGACTACTTTCTTCACACAACATTTCTAAATCCCAAGTCAGAAGCTATATTTTCAAAATTCCATCAATTTTCAGTGCATTTCTCTTCCCTTGGATCTCTGAAAATATGAACTAAATAGAAGAATTTGCTATTGTACTTGCGTTGGCTGGACTGTTAACCATCAGGAGCTGAGCCCAGATTCCTCTCCATCAAAATAGCTTTAAAAACATGCTCCTAAATAGACTGTTTTCATGCATTTTTTCTTGCATGTGAGGGCTACACATTGCTTAAAAATGTGAAAATTGGAGAAAGAGGGTTTGGATTTGATTTACCATATAATCTGCACATGAATACTCCAGCCACTAGAATGTCTAAAACCAAAGTGAGCATCATATCAGATACCTACTACCATTATTACTAGGCCTACATGATGGAAAATCCTCAAAACCCTTCATACAATGGCAATTTCACAAATGAGATTTTAAAACAGCTAAATACTCAGATTGACTGAGTAAACTGTCATAATTTGGTTGCAAAATCATTGCTGATGGACTTACTTGATATCAACCACATGACCACTATCATTGACACCTGACACTGAACTACAGTGATGTGTGTGTAACATATCTAAATCATTTAGATTCAGTGTTTATTTCCTGGTTTAATCTGAGCCGACTTTTTAAACTGACTAACATTATCAGCTCAGGTAGTAGCCTAAAGTTTTGTTTTATTGAAGCTGTGGTAACTTAGATGTCAATGTATCACATGATCAGAAAAAAAATTGGATTGGTCATAAAACTTGCCTTTGGTGTTATCACTGTTTGTAGGACTACCAGACTGATAAAAAATAAAACTTTATGGCTATCTAACACAAGACTAGCCTAGTTTGGTGTCGCTAGCCAAGAGGAGGCACAACTAAGCTATCATGATTAACGGTTTAGCTGGCTACAGTGCAATGCAAACTACGTTAGCTGTATATCACTTATGCTCTGCTCATATCATGTTCACATAACTTGGAACTCATACAGACATTTATACACCTTGTTTTCCTGGCTCAGCATGAGAGGATGTTTGTGCCATATATTAATTTCAGCGCTCAGGCCAGGCGACATCCATGTTTGTTTGTTTGTTGTTTACAGTGAAAAGACTCACAGGATGGCTTGTACCTTCTTTCTGTCAGTGTGCCCTCACAACGCATCGCTTTATCACTTCAGCCATCTTCATACATTTCCATTTTGACTTTGTTCAAACTAATACGTGTTTTACATTTTATACTGCTTGTTAGAAAATGTGCAGTATTTGCAGATTTTCAGTAATTACAGTATCTTTGCAATATTTTATTTTATGTATTAGTCATTCAGTGCAGTCAATGAGCACAACAGCAGAATAATAACAATACAAGAACAATGAAATCAAATTCTGAATCTGCAGGCATAACATCAAAAACAACAAACATTCAAACAGCTGCTGAGCATATTAAAAGTTCATGATACACGATGTAATGCCATGATGTCATAAAAGATCCTGCAAATAAAAGAATATAAAGGGGAATCGAGGAAACATTTTCAAACATTGTACCTCATCTTACAAATAACTATTTTATCAATGATCAGTCTTCTGTTGCATCCCTATATATGTTCCAATCTAGACTGATAAATATGTTTCCTTCAGTTCAAAATTTTACCATCAAAACTGCTATCCCAAGCAAAGGAAAGACCTTTGGTTGTTTAATTTGGAGGACTTGTTGGAGAAACTGCATGACCTAATACTGTGTACCTCGTGTTGCCATACAGCTGCTTAAATGAATCTTAAAATTTCTGTTGAGTCTTGGTGCTTTGGTTTGTCCTCAAAGCTGTGTAATGAGAGGTTAGTGAGGCTGCACCCAGCGATAGCGACAGGCTACGTCAGCCAGGGGGGCTAAATCTAAGAAGGTTTAAGCCATTTAAATAAAGAGGAAAGGGTATCCTTTAAAGTGTGGCTGGCGTTAAGCTTCACACAAATCTGATAAGTGCGCTGTGCCCAAAGTAGCTTCGCATAAACCGATCTTATGGCAGCAGGCGGGCATAATGTGAAATGCTCCAATGTGTTATGATTTTCTCAAGCAAGAACACAAGAAAGAAGTGCCAGACACTCAAATACAAATACAGTATTGATCATTAAGTCAGTGCAACATTATAGAACCAGTTTTAGAGACACCCTGTCATCTCTGGAGACATGCAACAGCATTCTGCTTTGTTAACCGCCCAATCGATAAAATCCTATTCACACTTTTTCTTATCGGTGACAGGCAGAGGTAATTAGTGTTGTTGAGAGCTCACTGGGATCTAACTAGAATATAACAGAATATTTTTCAGCCAAATTGTAGCATAGGTATGAAATGAACGATTAAGAGTGTCTATACAATAAAATTAAATGTGATGCATCCAGTGATTTAGGTTTGTTCATGTATATATTGAGCTAAATGAGCCTTATGCTAATGAAAGCTGTTAAAAATCACATGGAAAAAAAACTGTTCAAGCTTTATGGTTTTTTTGACTGATTCTAAACACTAATGACTCATTGTTTTAATGTGTCTCATCCTGAACCTGACTATTTCTATTTAGTGTGGTGCCCTGTCACATTTGTGTAACCTCTCTTTTTCATAATTGTGCAGTCATGAGTCACTAACACCTACACAAGAGTGATCAAAGATAACATTGATAATAAATATGAGGCAGGCTGTGAAATGTGCACCTATATCCCAATCAAGACAATAAAAAACAAATAAGCCCTCAAAACAGTGTTTATTCTGCAAGCAGTGACTGTATGGTATTGTGAGAGCATGGCATGAGAGGATATCCCTTTATCAAAAATCCCTGATGGTACAAAGGAAGAAAAAAGACAAAGGATGAACATTTTCCTCCGGCTCAGATTAGCAAACACAGCACGTAGCCTACAGAGATACAAACACAGAGTTTTCTCACCGTCGAATTATGACAGGAAATGTTAACTCAAATCTATTTGCCCAAGGTAACATCTCAAGGTTAAGAGATGCCACACACAATGTCTTTATTCTGTAAAAGAATGCCTGCTTCTAAAGACCACCTGAGCCATTTCTTTTCTCCAGGGCATCAACCTACATCCATCCAGCCTTTCAATAAGACCAGCAGTGTGTATGGGCCTCCGTTCTGCCTGAAAGCGCTGAGGTTGATTCAAGACACAGTGTCAGCTGCTGAGCCTCCTGTGCACTGCTGTTGGAGGTCATTGTGAACATGCAGGTGTTTTCTCACATGGTATCACCTTGACACAGGCATCCCTGATTTCACTGGGACATAATGTAATTGCAACATAGTCTGGCGTTAGGAAGACATAGCTGAAGCAGGGGATGAACAGACAAGAGGCAATACGCCCAGACCCTATTACTCGGGCATAGGGAGGAGTAGAGAGTAACCTTATCTGCAGATGAACCTTTGCTAGTATGTGAGAGGTTAATTCAATGTCATGCCAGGGAGATAGACAGGGTCCATTCCATTGCCTCATTTGGGAGATAAAGGAGAGATGGTATCGCTTCTCATCGAGGGAGAAGAAAGGCAATTTGTCTATGGATTTATAGCTAATTGTAGATGCATGAAATCCAAAAGAAAGCTTACACATTTCAAGTTGAAAATGAAGTGCCATCCACAAGTAATCCTCTGTTTCAGAAGTTTCAGAATAACAAGCTCAGAGAAATTTATATTATTTTTTTTCACAGCTTTTTTATTATTAAGGGATTGCCATGTTGTCTATAGATTATGATGCATTAATCTAAATTACATTTACAGTACTGCATTCATTTCCCAAAGGTGTGAGAAACACGTAACATAAGCCGGGATGCTCAGCAGCTCCAGTGCTGAAAGAGGGAGAAGAGATGAGAGCCTCATTTGTGCTCTTCTGTTCCCTATGAGAATAGACTTCTGATGCGTTAGGATTTCTTCAACCGCTGCAGCTGCAAAACACATCTGGGCTCCATTTTTTATTGAAACTGCTGTCAAAGCTGTGCAGCTAGTATGTAATCTTGACTTATATTTGACACTTGAAGAGAGGTTGAGTGTGCAGGGCCAGTGTGTCCAAAGACCAAGAGACTTAAAGTCTGCACAGACCTGAAATATCCAAGTCTGAGCTGTCACAAACTTTCCATCACAGGACCCCAATCTGACAGATTCTGTGAAATTTTTATCTGAAAGCTTGTATAGTTATTTTGAGTAACATTTCCCTGAGAAAATCTTTGCCACTCAACTCCTGACATATGTTTAGAGCAGTGTTGGAAGAAGTATTCAGATCCTTTACTTAAGTAAAAGTACCATTACAGCAATGTAAAAATACTCCATTACAAGTGAAAGTCCTGCATGAAAAATCCTAGTTAAGTAAAAGTACATAAGTATTAGCAGCTTGATGTAGTCAAAGTATTGCAGTAAAAGTAGTGGTTTCATCCCTCTGACAGATATATTATTATACATGACATCATTAGATTATTAATACTGAAGCATCAGTGTTTGAGCAGAATGTTACTGTTGTAGCTGCTGGAGGTGGAGCTAGTTTGAACTACTTTATGTACAGTTAGCTAGTTTAGTCCAGTGGTTCCCAACCTAGGGGCCTGGCCCCTCCAAAGGGTCACCAGATAAATCTGAGAGGTCATCAGATGATTAATGGGAGGAGAGAAGAAAAAAACAAAATTCCGATACACAAATCTGTTTTTGTTTTTTTGACTTTTCCCTAATCTTTGATTGTTGTTGAAATATTGGATCATTTGAACTTTTATTGAAATGAAACCATGTGAGAAGTTTAGAGGGAAAAATCACTATTTGGTGGAGCTGTTAACCACTCATAAACATCTGAAATGTGACCTCGACTACACACTACTTTTTGTAAGATGTCAAAAGCCAAAAACATTGGAAACCACTGGTTTAATCTTCAACAATGTGTTGTGTTTTAAAAGCTTGTTATATTATCCATTGTGTCAAATTTTCATCTGAATAGTAACTAAAGCTGTCAAATAAATGTAGTGGAGTAGAAAGTACAATATTTCTGTCTGAAATGTAGTGTTGTGGAAGTATAAAGTAGCATCAAATGGAAATACTCAAGTAAAGTACATGTACCTCAAAACTATACTTAAGTACAGTACTTGAGTAAATGTACCTTGTTACTTTCCACCACTGGCTTAGAGCCGCTGCCAGCTAAACAAAGATATGAAAAACTAACTTATATAAAATGACATGTTCTCAAAACCTGTCGTACTGTTGGTGAAAAATGTCTGCTACCTTTCCTGCAAAAAGGAAGTATCTGACAGAATATAAAAACTGGCCAGCATGATTGTTGTCTTTTGTAGATTTCATCCTTTTCAGATTACTCCACATAACATTAATCCTAATTCACTTGCTTCCGTTGGTGCACTTTTTTAAAAAGCGGAGCCTGTTCCACAAATTACCAGAAGATCAGTCATCAGTGACATAGGGTAGTACAGCTTGTATTTAACTTTTTCCTCGACAAACATGGAAATTTATACAAGTGAGCATTGATAAATGCATCACTTGGGCTAACATGATCTCCTGGAATATCCTGTCTCTTTAAGGCCCCACTCCTGATGAGCCCACTCTGTTCTGATTTGGTAGCTTCTGGAGGATACTTAAACAAACAGTTTTAGTAGGATTTTGCTTCTTTTTCTCGTTCTCTAATCGAAATAGAGACGTCTCAAATACATTTACTATAATACTCGATAAACTAATACTGTTCGAGCAGAGATCTGATGAAATATGTGAGTGGACAACCCATGGAGCAACCTTAGCATCAAAGGCTACAGAACAAAGAGCCATTTCTGGTCATGCACAAACGATATAATGTCGGTTCAATGGGAAAGTGTGGTAACTTTTGACTTGCAGAGCATTTTTACATGTTCACCTCATGTTTTGGGACTTTGACCATGTTTAACCCCTGGGACACACTGGATGCGTGAGCAGCGCGTGTGCTTTTCATGCTTTTCATTTCGGCGCCCATGTTAACAGGTTAGAGCAGCTGCTGCGTTGCTTCATCTAGAGATTCGAGGTCTCGCCTATTTTCTCCGTGTGACGCGCGGTTCTCAGCAGAAATAGACAGGGACCACGATAGAAAGATAGGGCTGCCAGTGGCAGAAGCACCGCAGCAGACACGCTTCCAGTGTGGGCGCTACAAGCGTGAGAGACGCAGCAGTTCAGCGACGCACACGCACTGCTGAGGTTCACGCATCCAGTGTGTCCCAGGCGTAACATAGACATCCGACATTAAAACAGTATATAAATGACAGAAAATCACAAAAAGCATGTTACATCCCCTTTAAAACTCTAAGAATCTGGTCCTGTCCATATTGGACATGGTGCCAGAGCTCTACCAGAGCTGCAGCCTGTCCAGCAAGACTTGTCTGTCTTTTGTGCTGTACATCCACAGAAGCTGATGGATGGCGGACTAAGGACAGAGGCCCTCACTCCATTCATCAAAACCAGACAACCTCTTCGGGTCTGGTGGCCTCAGTGACAAATGAGCACCTCCTGGGGGGGTGAGAAGGGTAGGAGCTCTGGAAGAAGTCCCAGCTTGGTCAAACAGGAGAGACCGCTTATATTTGATCCATATGTTCTCCCCTGGACACTTATTATGCTTACAGTTCATAAAACGCCTCTGAACTTTTTTGTCTTCAGCAGTGAATTGCATGACAAATTGCTCTTTGCACTTTAAGCTCGGTTCAATAACGCTTCAAATTGGTACTTAAAAGTGTGCAGTGAGAATGAGACAGATGTGGCTGAAGGAGGCTGCGGAGACTTGTGTCCATGGAGACTTATCTATGTAAATCACATTTTGTATTTAGAACCGTAAGGAAGCAGGCAGTAGGGAGAAATGATTCTATTTGAAGCCCCGTATCAACTGGAGGCTCCGATTCATGTTGTTAGAAGTCTGTTGAAATGGGAGGAGAGTGCGCTGGTCAGAGGGGAAGAAAAGACCCATTAAGTTACACGTCTAGCCAGGAAACAGGAATAATGCACTTTCCTTTCAGAACGCTGTAAAGTCCTCTGAAAAATGATTGCTTTTTTAAATATCCTAATTCACCTATTATGTGCGCTACACTGAGCAGTAACAGATTTGAAATGTAGCGGAGCCACTTTTAAACCTTTGCTCAAAAATAATAATTTGCTCTCTATATATTTGTATACCCTCAGAAGACAGATTACTGTATTGAATTAACTGCTAAACCTTATAAAACTGTCCATTTTACACATTTATGTAACAGTTTCATATAGCTCATAAATACATTTTGGAAAAAAAGTGATCATTCAAGGGGCTTTATGGCTTTCTTTACCACCAGACAAATGTGGCTCTGCCTGGAAATTAGATTGTACATTGTGAAACAGCAGCATAGAAGCTGTCGAAGTGTTACATACTGTAAAACTACAACATTTCCTTAGTGCTCCAAGAGCTCCATCCAACACATTGCACGTCCACACACAGAGAATGAGGCCACGAAGATTGAAATGTATGATGTTCAATTCAGTTGCTGTATGCACAGACAAGCAATAGAGAGTATCTCATGTTCACTAAAAGCTACATAGTTTAAATCTTGTTGGTCTGTCAATATTTGTATCATGCACCAAGAAATAGCACAGAACAGCAAAAGGGAGACACTCCATTATCACTTACATATCTTATCCAAGGGCACCTTGTTTGTGATTGATGAGGGAGCAGTCCGTTTATTTGTCTTGCTCACCATTGTTATTACAGCTACTGTGTGGATTCTCATCAGTCATGTGTTAGTCACATTTTCAATTCTTCATGCCTCTTAAATTTACAAATATTTACCGTAAAATGAAGATTTCCATCGCTATGGCATTTTATAGCGTATTTAATGTGCTGTTTATCAGTCTTGGTTGGCAGTCTTTCTTATAGCTTTACCTTGTGAGAGTATCTCCATCATGCTCCGTGACAGCTCAACACTCAAACTCGATTCTATTATACTTTTATCTGTATAATTGTCTGCATATTTTATATTTTTATTTACAGGGTGGCTGCTGTTGACCTAGTCAAACAATTGCCCACTTTCACATTCAGCAGGCAGATAATTGGGAGTCGTTTTTCTGGTCCACTGAGGAATGTCAGTCCAATACTCAGTTTATTTGTAGCTGTGCTATAGTCTCCACCAACTACTGGATGCTAACTTGTGATGCAAGTAGTCAGACAAACAAAATTAGTACCTTGTCAAAAGCAGACCGTCTGGGCAAATAGCGTACAGTAGGTTTTTCAGAGCTGCTTTGCTGAAAATGTCTCCCAACAGGGGTTAGGGTCATTTAGAATAAAACCTTAATAATGAAGTAGAGGAGAGAAGAGAACTACTGGCTGATAATTCTTATTTTTGGCATTATGAGCAACCTTTTCACATTAGTAATTTCAGTAATTTTACCCAGCGTTCAAAATATTGATTAATAAAGGTTTAAATTTATATTTGAGGGATAAAACTTGTCAGTGTCTCTGGCTTCACAAAGGCTGAGCTGATCCGCCTCCATTTACATGTCAAGAGAGGAGCTGTGTGTGCACATGCACATACTCACACACTCAAGGACATACATCATGCACGCACACACACATACACACACACACACACATACACACACTGGCTTAATTATGAACTGACTTTGACTCTGACTTTCATTTTGCAGCTTAAGCCATCCGTGCCCCAAATGCAAAGGAATCCATAAAAACTCTTAAACTTCCCAAGATAATTTTATAATTCTTATCACCAGTGGCTGTGATGTGTCTCTGTGTAGTTATAAGATATTTTTTTTCCCTCTGCATTTGTTTTATGAAGACTGATTTGCAAATCTTGTTTGGTCTGATGTTTGCACATGTTATTGATTTTTGCTGAGTGCTCAGGGTTGTAAATAATCACAGTGGATATATTGCCTTTGATGCAAATTTAGCTTTGTTTACTGAGACAGAGCTGTTTAATTGCACTTTGTGCTTAGTGCTCACAGCTGTGTAGCTTCATATGGAAATTTATTGGATTTGAGAAATTTGTTTAGTTTAATTGAATTTTGTGCTTGGCTCTGTTTTGTTTGATAAAGATTATTAAGAAACTGCATTATCATTAACAATGTATGACACAGCATTTACATCATACAGTACTTTCTGACCATAATGTTGCACTTTAGTGTTAAGATTCTGTTTTTGGAAGCATTTCATTTTTTTCTCTTTTTTTGTTGATGACTGCACAGTTTTATAATGTGCATAAAAACAACTGCAGTGTAGTGCAATCTAGTATTGGGAAGAGGAAACCAGCTGAGAGGAGCCAATCTTTCTTCATAAGATGAAATGTATCTCAGAGTGATTTGAAACTGATCGAAAACTCCAGTTGTTTGTTAGTTGCCTGCAGACCCTCTCATTTTCACTCCTGTTGTGCATCTTAACAATAACTTTGTATGCTTTTCAGGTTGCCTCTCATTTTCACTTTCACAGAGAAAAGTTTGAAATCAAAACTGATAACTAGACTCCCTTGCAACTGCAGCCTGTCAGTTGTTTTCAAAATGTTCAAGGTAAAATTTTCAAAGTAAGTTTCCCAAACCCTTGGAAATGACAGGAAAATGCTTCTGTTGCAAGAAATTTAAAGTTCATGTGTTTGCCAAGCTTAAGTATGTGTGAGCAGACTGTATTATATTGGAAGGAGTACACTCCTTACCTGCTGATAAATGTTTCCACTATGTGCTGCAGGCACAAAAAATTCGGAAATGGAGGCCGAACACCACAGTTACCCCTTTGAGATCAGATAAAAGAGTAAGCTTTAGACCTCCATGCCCTCCAATTCAATGTCAGTCGTTCACACTGAGGCCAGTTTTTCTGCAGTAACACTGTGGAGAATTCTAGGTCTCATAGCCACCGCCACAGTACATCCTATCAGTCACTTCATAAAGCCTTTTTTTTATTTTTTTTATTTCTTCTTCTTTTTTTGCCTTAAGCGAGTGTTGCGCATGGTTGAGTGTCCACAGGGAGCTTCACTGAACATGAAGTCTCGGTGTGACAGGTCATTTCCTAAATAGAGGTTACTCTCCTACAACACTTAACCACTGAAGACATACCTGGACACGCTAGACTTATAAATACATACTGCATGTCCATATATATGCATGCTGTATATTCTCATGCATTCATACTGTACAATTATTCAAATGTATTTGGATGAAAGTAAAGGGTGGAAAATGCATGTGAGGTGCACAGTGGATAGGTAATTGGATTCAGTAAGATAATCAAAATTGAAATCTCTCTTGCTATTAATCTGTTCAGTAAAATATGCTGATCATATGATTTATCTTTTCTAACATCGACACTTTGCAGATAGACTCTTTACCTCTGAAATACATCCAACAAGCTCCCTTTTTTTTATCCCAGGCAGTAATTACACCACATTTCTACCTCCAATGTTTGTAATGTGATCTGCTATGTCGGCATATCCCTCCCTTCATTAGAGCTGCTGTCTCACGAAATACTTGCAATTACTGTAGAATGAGGATCTTCGTAATGGCAGGAAAACCTCATCCTGCAAGTGAGACAGAAGCAGTTTCTTCCTAAAGACCAAGCTGACGTATTGCAGCTCTGCAGCAATTAAATGAAAGGAACAAAGAAACCAATACAGTCATTTTCTGAGGCAGGCTCTCCAGGAAAGCAGGCAAAGGAAAGGTGGCTTTGAGCACAAATGATGATCTGTCTTCTGGGTTTGATCACTTTGAGCGTGGCTTTAATGGCTCGCAGTCCAGAGATCACCCATCTGACAAAAACCTATACGTTGATGCCAAGAACAAAGGTCTCGACCGGCAGTCCCCACAGTGTATCAAATCAATTAACAGATCTCTCAACAATCCCCACAGGGTGCATTTTTATGATTTTTTTTCAAGATTATATAGAGTAGAAGCCTTGTTATGAAATGGTAAAATCCATTTGACAGGTTTGCAAAAGGCCTTTTAAAAGACTTTCAGCAAATAGATCCTGGGGGGAGCATAAAATGTGCTGGGCTACACATTTTGAAAAGTTTTAGACACCGTAGCCTCTCCCTATGCTGCCGAATCAGCTATCAGATAAATGAACTCTACTGTACCATCAAATCTCTCAGACGTAAAGATTCAACCACATCCTTTCTGCAAAGTATGATATTTTGCCCGCTCCTCAGTCAGTGGACAGAAAATGTGTCCTTCGCCAAGCGACCGTATGCTGCATCAAATCGAGATGAGATGCCCCCGTAACTCTCAGCAACCTCGACTCGTAACACCCGCTGCCGTCACCAACGATGACCTGTGTTGTTGTGACTACGGAGGAAGCATCATGTAATAAGAATACAGAGGTCAAAATCCACTGATCGGATGTGAAGTAGTGCCTGGGAGAGCACTGAGCGAAGCAGACAGTGCTCTGTCAGGCCTGCTGACGGCAGATGAGGAAGGATGCCTCGTCATTTGTCTCGGTTCTGATCGGACCTGTCAGTAGAGATTCATCTAGTGAGAAATCCGCTGTCTGCTCATGCAGCTTCTATCACAGGTCTCCAAACTTGACTTGAGTAAAAACTTGTCTTGAGTAAATAATAGATCGATAGATAGATAGATAGATAGATAGATAGATAGATAGGTAGAAGTCTTTTGTCTTGTCTAGAAATTAGTGTTTACATCTCTAACTTGCACATGTACGTTATTTTAGCCAAGCATTACATAAAGTCCATTGTTATATATAAACTTGGTGTAGGAGTCATCATTCTGCTCACACTTCTGCTTGTCAGACGATGCCGTGAGGGAACTGTTAACCATGTATTTATCCACACGTGGCAAGTTGTCCAAGCTATGCAGCAGCACTGATCCAACAAGGACATCCATGTTCTTCTTAATGCCTCCCCTCTCACTAAGATTACTTAAGCCCCCAGTTTTATGGGTAGTGGAGCCCTTCAATTTCCCCAAGCTCCTGTAATTATGCAGACTAGGAGTGTGAACCATGTGATTGTGTTCTACAGCAGAAGGTATATTACCTTTTTAGGGTGTCAAGGAGTACCCCGGGGAGTAGCACATAATTGCAGCTCACACAGGATTCAATTGTTAGAGCATGTTAGAGGGATTTTCTTATTGTTTGCTTGACTGCACCGGCGGGTACAGGCGTGCTCAGACTGTCAGGTACAGCTGTGGAGTGAAACACGTGGGTAATATGATACATGATTAGTGGTCAGCTCTAATGTGACATTCACTGCAGTGCAATAGCACACTTAGACATATTTAGGTACTTGAAAAGTTCACCAAAGTAACAGGCATTCATGCACCTCATTACATTTCTGTAAACTGAAAATAGGCTGCAATTTACTGTAAAAGATAGCACAAAAATATGGGAACAAGATGACCATCATGCGAGTGGCTTTGTGAGACTATGTGACCTGATGATTGAGCTTTGTTGAAAAGTTAAGGGCTCACCAAGGTTATTGCATATCATCCTGGGGGGGAAATGAATGTGTGTAACAAATTTCATGACAATTCATCCAAGAGATGTTGAGACATTCCATTCGAATGTAATGGAAACCTCATTGTGGTGCTAGATGAAAAGTCAAGGGATAACCACAGTCATTACTTTACATTACTATTATACATTGTCTGGGAAGCACAACCATCTGTCCCAACTTTTGTGCCAATCCATCCATTAGATATGAAGTCAGGAGAAGATCACCAAAGTCATTGAAATGTATCCTCTTGGCACCATGGATATCTGTACAAAATGTCATGGCAATCTGTCCAATTGTTGTCAACGCATTTCACTAAAAGCCCAAAATGTCTAGATGATAAATCATATCACCAACATCCATAGACTTCATCCTCTGGGCACCATGAATATCTGTACAAAATTTCATGGTAATTCATCCAATTGTTGATTCAAAATGGACCAAAATGGTGGATTGACTACTCGACCAACAGCCTGACATCACCATCCCTTGAGCCTTGCTGCTAGCATGGCTAAAACCAAAAGTGAAACATTATCAAAGCCTTGCAGTTATTACATTGGAATTTCCCAATAAAGTTCTTTCAGCTTCAAGGCAAGTTATTTGAAAATGAAATCTGAAATATAATGCAGCCTAGCCACGACTTCTTACTGTGAGGCATGAGCTCAAGTGTTACAGTCAAGAGTGTGGATAACAAGTGATGAATTTCAATGCATCATTAGCAGCAAAGATCTTTCATGCCAGTAACTGACCTACATAATTCTTGTGATGCACACTAAAGCACTGAGGTCAGCATAGGTGTTGTGAACAATAATCACATACAGTATGATACTGTGAAAGGACAGCAAGGGTTGTTGTCTCTCTACAGTGACTCCCACAATTGTGATAATAGCAGCTCATAAACATTCAGTGCAGAGAGGCAACTAAACTCCAAGGCCAGGGCATGTCGTCACCTCCAATGTTGCCCAAAGTGTCTGGTGACGCTCACTGCTGCTCTTACCATTCTGCCAGTGTAATGATGAGACATGAGGCGAAGCTGCCAAGTGCAAACAGCAGCAGTTACCTACCTGCTAGCTGAGAGTAAAAATGACTCCCCCTTGACCATCTCTCTGGGATCAATTGAACCCTTGCAGAAGCTGCAAATGACCTGGGAGGCTGAGCGACAGCTGTGAAGATGAAAGGCATCTTGTGAGAGGTTGCGGTCGCTTCACTTTGGAAGTGAGTGCGCTATTAGTGTAATGGTACTCAAAATATCAACACCGGCCAGTCATATCAGCCTCTCCAAGGGTAAAGGACTATAGAGATGTACTGAGCCAAGAGTTTCTATTCACACAAGTTCTGTGAGACTGAGCTGGTCATTGAAAGCAAAAAATACATCTCTAAAAATGTTAATAAATACGTAAATAAACAGGAGTAGCTCTTGTCATTATTTGAAATAGAGTGGTGCTATGTTCC
Source organism: Thunnus thynnus (assembly GCF_963924715.1). NCBI lineage: Eukaryota > Metazoa > Chordata > Actinopteri > Scombriformes > Scombridae > Thunnus > Thunnus thynnus. The sequence goes on from NC_089523.1 coordinate 10,233,215, forward strand.
AGTAGGACAAGACCAGAAGCTTTTATCTATTTATACTCCAGAGACCAACAGAGATTCACCCAGCAGCACCTTCAGGCTGCTGATGTTATTCCTGTACAGCTCCGCAGCTCTGGCTCAAGCTAGAAATTCTCCACAGGGATCAGTGAATTCCAGAAATGGTGTGGGTGCTGGTGATGGTGGTGGTGTGTGTGGCAAGAGGAAGATGGGTAATATTATAGGGGGATTGCCTGTAAAGCCCCAACCTTCTGCTAGCTGTCCTCTGTCTCTGTCAGAAGTTCTCCCTGAGGGGGATCAGCCGGTAGCGTCAAGGGAAGGCTGTTCAAAAGTATTTTCCTAACTCCTGGAGGATGAATGTTGCTCTGAACCCCTGCCGCAATACAAAAAAGTCCATCAGTCCATGTAATTTTAATGTTTATCTCAGTAGTAAAAAAAAAATGTAATCTGCCAGTGGTGTGAGGAAATGCTATACATATTTTAAACATATTTCACTGCATTTACAGCTAAAATATGCTTGGATCATAGCTGACACTTGAAACAAGTTAAAATTATCTCACTCCATGTTTCATTTATTGAAAGAAAAAATATTTGTAGAGTTCATTTTAAAGTCTAGGAAGAAGCTTCCATTCTGTATTTTCTCTGTGGGTGTAATTTGGGGGAGATAACCAAAGGGAATATCATGCACAGTCTTTTTAAACAAATACATGGTGAGTGTCTCAAAATGTAAAATTTTCAATACTTTAAGGTCAACCAAAAATACATAAAGAAAGGATTCAGTATTTCCCCACCAGTTTTGAGCCAGCATTAGACCAAGTTAGGTCTGAATATAAAACAAATACAAAAAATGTAATAAAACATCCAAACAGATATCCTAAATCCAGGCTATGACCCTGCCAAAATTGCCTGTTATCTCTGTGGCCATAGTCTGACTGGTTTTATAGCTATGGCTTTAAACCAGGGTGTGGAGGGGTGTTGTCATGGTCAGAGCCACATGAATTGATGCAGATACAATATTACCGGTCACAGGGCTGAAACCCTACAACAAGGCCTGATTTTGGTAAAGAAATTGAGCAATTCATTGATATTTGGTGCAGTTTTGTGTATTATCAGTTGAACTATCGCTGCATAGACTGTTATGTTGTTGTAATGTGAAGTCTGTTGGAATTTGAGGTAGTCTGTGTTGAAGTATCAGTTTATTTTCATCCTTTTTTAAAAACATATTATGTGGAACTCCTTAATAAGTAGAAAAGGATAATTGAGAAAGGCAAAAAAAAAAAAAGAAATATGGGATGGAAGGAAAGCGTAAAAAACAATAAATATATATATATGATTTTCTATAGGTCTTCTCTTTCTTTCAGTCTGTCTAAATTCCCTCAGAGTCAATGAAATGCAAATGGACAACAAGATCTTTTAAAGTCACAGTGACTGTCCTTTTCATGTTTTGCTGTTGTTGTCGTAGCTGCCAGCAGGTTCTAAACAGAGTCAACACACCTCTCTTACTGTAATACATTAGGTCCGACAGTAATAAGGATAAAGATATAAGTGCGAGTGAAATAAGTAGTTCTTTAGATTTAACCTCTGCCAAGCTTTTGTTACACGCCATCAGTCCCAGCTGCCGCTCGTTGCCATGACAACCAATGGTCAGGCTGAGCTCAGCACAGTATAGTTTTGGTCTTGAGAAAACCATGTACACAGGGACAAACAAAGACTGCTCTCCAATAGCTGTGATCGCGATATTGACACCAGCCTACGTATTGTCACAAGCATAACAATGATCTTGCTGGTGAGAAGTCTCTGCTGCATCCATCATCCACATCTCATGCTATTTCATTGTGTCGGTGCACAAAGTGCGCAGTTATATTGTATACTTCACAGAATGCATTAGGGTGTTGAGAGATTATTTCTGAAATATCTTTTAAATAAATCACCTTGGAGATAATTACATCACATCATCGCTATTAAGCCTCTGACATTTCCTTTATTCTTTAATGTGAGTATAATGAAAGGCTAACATTAAATTCAACGTGCTTCTATCAAGCTGATAATCGACTAAATGGGTAATTATGATTTAACTGGAGGGCTGAGAGTTCTGGGGGCTCGATGGTGACCTGTACGCCTGATGATTGTTCTTGTAAAAGGACATCCTGTGCTCTGCGGCTTGGCCTTCATTGAGCTGTCAGGAGCTGTGGGGGGTGCAGCGCTGTCAGCCTGCCTGCCCACCTCCACCATCCATGGGATCGATCATGCCGCCGCCTCCTAGAGAAACCCAACCACCACAGCTCCTCCAATTACTGCTGATGGGCCACATCTTTCTCTCAGAATAGGCGTCAGAGCCATACTGCGCCTTTCAGGGCCAGGAACAGAAAGGGAGAGGAAGGATGGAGAGGCGAGCTTGCTGTGGAAAAGAAAGAGTAAGAAGGGATGTGGTGACAAGCGCGCGCAGCTGGTGAAACCTTCCATGTTGAACTTTGCCAAGACGGATGCTGAACTTAGACCCGCGTGTGCATTATTAATATTGACCACTTATGCGAGAATAAAGAAGCATTTACTCACCAACTGACATGCCTGAATTAATCATAGAGCCATACTCAAAGGCACGATGTCTTTTCTTTCATAGCAAACCTGGCAATTTTCATGTAAATGACAGATGTCCTCAGAATAAAAAAGGCCATCAGCCCTGTCATTATCTCTGGCATTATCTGATGCACCATCAAAGATTCAGCAGAGGACAGGCTTTGTGTTTTTTCTCAGCGGGGTATTTCCACTCAATGAAATGATTCCTCAGTGGTCATCATACATACATTAAAAGAGGAATATCGCTATCACACACATAAAAAGAGTAAAAGTGATGTAGGGATGGGGTTATAGTATGCCTGGTGAATTCATGGAGTGTAGTCCAGCTTAGGTCTAACCCTCCAAGGATGCAAAGATACATATAAAACATTATTATGATAGTGACTTCTGCAGAAAATTAGTATGTGCTTCTCCCTGCCCATAGTGCAGTGGATGTCTTTCTTGCCGTGGGCAACTGAGCTAGTATGTGTACTGTATAGTGGTGTGGGTCCATATACTTTAACAGTGTGTGTGTGTGTGTGTGTGTGTGTGTGTGTGTGTGTGTGTGTGTGTTTTATACTGCTGCCCTGCACATGGCTCCCGATGGGTCCATCTGGTGGGAGCAGATTTAGGAAGGATTGTTCCTTCAGGGCTTCTCACAGCTTCTCCTTCAGACTCTGTGTTAGATTATAAAGTATATCCAAACTCATGCAACATGTCGGTACGTATCGAGACATACATCACAATCAAAAGTGCATCAAGGAAGGAAGTTACATTTTTTTATGTTTATTTTATTCAACATCTGCATGAGGCACCGTCTATTCCTGATGATGGATGTATGCATATGTGCAGAATATACAGCATGTGTGAAAGTAAGTGCAGGCTCATCTCTGTTGTGATGGGTTACATTAGCACGTTTGAAGTCAGTCAATACCGACACCACCCTCTCCAGTCTTTTTCTCAGCTCCCTCCCCATCCAATCCTCTGTCTTCCTCTTTTGTCCTCCATCCATCACTGTCAGATGCACGGACTGACATGGTCGCAGTGGTCAGCCCACATTACAGAGCCACCACAGCCCGCCATGCAGTATGAGCTCATCTGAAAATTGTGTGAATGCGTGCACACACCCACGCACATATATTAGCCTGTGTTAGCGTTTAAGTGTTCAGTATCTGGTCATAGAGCAGAACATGACAGAACGGTGGATAAACAGCGTTATCCGCCTGCTGCAGTCCACACACTCTGAAAGTCGGGGGGTTTGCGCCGACACAATCCTGAAGGAGTTCTTGAGTGCATTGCAGATGTTAATGACTCATGAAATGCATTACACTGCTGCCGGGTACAAACCTGATGTCGCCAAAATGTGAACTTTCTAGAAGCTGGGAAAAATGCGGAACTAAATTTTTAAGCTTCATCACAGATCAACGTCACATCTGAAGTGAGGAGGAAAAGTGAAACACAGGAACTGCCTGTATCAGAAAATATTTTATCCGAATATGGAAACAAAATAAATTGCAAGTGTCTTAAGTTTCATGCGTCTTTTGTGTTTACATAAGCATTGCAATTGCCAAATCACCATTACAAACTGCATTTACTGCTGTAACTTTAAGGGGTATTAAAGAAAACAAGATTTTCCTAGTCTTAGGTTGGATTTTGCTCTCCGAGGTGTTTTTGAGTACTGTTAAACAATTAATCTAGTCCTTGTTATTGTTTTACAGTTTTTTATAATGTGATGAAAAAGTGCTGTTTGAAAAAGCCATTCAGAGCTGCACCTCAATGTGATGCCCCTCTGTGAGAAAATAAGGACATTAAATTATAGAATTATTAAAAAAAAAAAAAATTCCTCCTTTTCAGTGTGTGAATTTGTAGATATGGATATACAGTATATATGGATATATAGCAATCACTCAGCCAGCCAATCACAGTTCATGGGTAATGGTCTTGATTTTATAAAGTTTGTAAACTTCACATTCTGTTTAACATAAAGATTAAATAGTATGGTAATAGTATGTCTGCATAAAATGTTTAAAAGACTTTTAATACACATCCTCATTTAAAATCTATCTTGAAAACTATCTTGTGTCCTTTGCGCACACCTCAGTCAATTTGAATTCGGTGTAGTAACCATAGTTACGCATAGCACAAAAGACACATTTTGGGTAAGTGCCTGGTTTTATCTCTGAGCTTTTAACCCCTGATGAGCACAGGCACAGCTTGAGATCCTCAGCCTCCTTTGGTCGCTCCACAGTCTAAGTCTGACAATTATTGCTGTTTGAGCTTTTACCATCATGGTCCCTCAGCGCTGCAAAGACCTGCTGGGCAACTTGGTGTCCTTTAAAATATTTTTAGAAACTTCTCTTTGTTTGTGGGGTTTTTTTTGACTTGAACTCTGATCTGTTTACATCCTAGTCTGTACTGTTTTTATGTTATTTGAATTATTTCATGCATTTCCTTTGTGCAGTTTAGTATATATTTTTTTGATTTTCATTTATTGCCCACGTTTTTGTTCATGTCCTAAGTGATAAATCATTTGTTTATGCATTGTTTATTTGGTGAGTTATTGATAATATACTTAGAACTATTTCTCAAATTGCTATGATTCAGGGGTATACTGTACTGGCAAGGTTTGAACAGCAACCTCAACTGAACCTCAACATGCAATAGCATTGGTGATACAGTACGGTGATATATTGTAGCCTGCCATGTAGGAGGTGGATGCAGGTCTTTCAATCTTAATCAAAGCACAATAACGTGTGATGGAGGTGGAGAAAGTGTTTCTGCATGTGATGGTGTGGGTGCTGAAGAAAAAACTTGCATCATGACTGCAGTATAGATGTCATGCGGCTGCTCTGTTTTATACGCAGTATATTTGAAGTCTATTTGAAGCCTTAGATCTTCAGTGATAACTAAAGGTGCTCCAGTTTAGTGCTCTGAGGCTCTATATTTATATAACTGTACACATAAAGCTAAATATGGAGACAATGCTGTAAGAATTTTATTCCTGTCTTTTTAGTTTATTTAATGCATTTATATCAAGGGTACTTCATATGCCAGCCTATGTTTTCATTCAGTCTCTTTATGTCTCAGTGAAAAGAAAGACAACAGCACTTTTCTTTATTCTGACAACAGGCTTTTAGTCTTTCAACAGCAATTGCAGTGAAATGTATGATACACATCATAATGACATAGCAACAAGCATATGAGGACCGTGCTTGCGTGGGAATCTAAAGCTGTAGCTTGTTTTTTTTTCCTCACTTAGCTCTGCTTCCATGTTTCTGGCGTAGTCCTTTTGTTGTTGTCATTTCACACCAGCGCTGACTGTATATAAATAAGGATGACCATCTCAACTTCCTGCCACTATGCAAAAGTGAAGCCAAAATATCTCCTTGTCATCTTGCTTGTGTGATGTCGTTTGGAGCCAGAGTCTGCGCACTAGAACCAGGCTGACGGCGGGATGACGGCCAGCGGGACACCCCCCTCAGCTGCCGCTGCCTGACACAAGTTTGAGAGCAGCTGTCACAGCTGTCAATTATGACGTCACACCCCCTTTTTCTATTGTCAAATAACTAATTAAAAACAAACTAATCAGAAAAATGAGCACTCGGACAAACATCAGCGTGATAAGTACTACCTAAAATGACAGAAACCATCTTTGGGAAAAATGTATTTGACGTGTACTTTGATATTTTAATTTGGCTCATGTCCCATCCACTAACATGTAAGGGGCGGGATTTATGACCTGTACTGCAGCCAGCCACTAGGGGGTGATTTAGATGTTTTGGCTTCACTTTTGGGGAGCTGTAATGATGTCCATACAGTCAATGGACACCACAGAGCATGTTTTAAAACCTGGGGCTCAGGTCTAATATCTGTGAGTCAGCTGGACCTCCAGAAGGAGGCAATCCCTGTGGTTTTGAGATAATTACTTTCTTCCCTTATGACAACCCTATTGAATTTAGATTAGGCCAATAACAAACCTGCGACAGTGCGTGCCCTCTGCATTGCATCCTGTCAATAGGCTGTTAATGTGCCTGACCCTTGTCTCATTTTTCTCGCCTGGCATCAGCTGGTCCCTCTCCACAACCACAGCGGCTGCCCACAGGCGAGTACAACCGACACTGTGGCAGATGAGGCCGACATAGGAAGTCTCATCAATAATGGAGAGCGGTAGCTGGGGGGAGCCATGCAGAGGAATTGTGGTGGAGTGAGTGAAAAGTGCAGCTGGTGTGTTTGTCCCATTTCTTCTAAATGGACATTTTGAAATGACACTCCCCAGAGGCCATGCATAAGAGGAAGGCATCTATTAATAGCTGATAGGCTGAATAAATTGTCAAATTGTAGTGTAGATGTGCACCTGGTCATATTTGATCATTTATGGACATTTTCCTTAGGTGTTCTATCATCTTTCCCCCCAGAGGGCTGGACAAATGACATGGAAAAAAAGATGTATATTTTTTTTTTTTCAAAGGCAGTGCAGGTGGTTACCATGCTGTTTAACAAAAATATGATACATCCAAATGATTATTCAGCTGAAGTCAGCTACATGGGTGTAGTCCTGAAAGACACACTCCATGAAGGCAAAAACAAAAATCTCATCCATTTCCTGTCTGTCAAGCTGTGTGTAACTTAACCTCATCACAGTCCTCAGAGGAATAGATACACACAATGATTATCTCTCCTGACAGCTGTCCAGATGCAGACAGAAATTCCGTCACCGAAGCACCGAGGATGACCCGGTGGCTGTTATAGTATGGCAGCGTCTCCTCCCAGCTGCCATCCTGCTCATTCCCTTTCCTTCAATGCCCCTCATTGTATTTAGGAAGAGGAGGCCCATTCTTACTCACGTCTCTCGTGCTCTTGTTTCTCCAGGGGACTGCCCTGAGGACGTGAAAACTGTTGGGAGCTTGAATGTCACCGGTGACACAGCTTCCACCCCGTTTGACCACCTTCAGCTGCGCACATCTCTGCTCTCCAGACGGCACCAATTAAGGCAGGCTTGAGACCAGGAGTTGTGACAGTATCGGACGATACCGGCACGAGGAGGACAGGAATACGCTGGAGGTGGGGCCTGAGTTTGCAGCAGACGGGCAGAGGACTGCTTGTAAGTGAGTATCCTATTGTTCTCACTGTTGTGGGGAAACACATTTCCATACAACTGACCAGGGCGATGCAATACCCATTCCCACACATTTGATGTTTTTCCAGTGAAATGGAGTTCATACCCGGGAAGTATTTCATCAAAGAATGAATGCAAGATATTAATTTCTTTGTTAGGAGTACAGTATTTCTATCCAGAAATGTTTTTCAAATATATGAGGATATTTCTTTTCCATCTTCATGTCTTTGTCTGATGAACTGACAGCCGGACTGACCTTGACAATCTTGCTTTGTTGGGGGTTTTTTTTTCACTGTCACTTACATCCCACATGAACAAACACACAGCTGCCTTATTTATTTCTTTTTTTTCTTCCTACAAGGCAGCTAAATTTAAAACTCTGTGAGCATCAAAGGACACACTAAAAGGTAAAAGGAGGATGCCAGTGATAGCACCTCCACCCACTATTTTCCCTCCTTCTCTGTCTCACTCTATCATGGCATGACCCTGCTTTCTGTCTCGCCTCCCGCCCAATAGACGTTCCATTTTCACCACGAAATCCAGCAGAGGAATTAGACGGAGGACAGGGGCAAAATGATCTGACAGATCCACTTACCTCTACTGTCTACAATCCCCTTGGCCTCTGATATTATTAGAAGTTGATATATATGTAGGTGTAGCGCACAGGAGCATGTTGGGAGAAGGTTAGGAGGGGGGAAAGATGGGTTGGGTGAGGTGTGAGAGCTCAAGAGCCGATGCTGCTGATGACAAAGCTGAGGAAATAATCTCAAGGTGTGGAGGCAGTATATGATGAGATAGTGAGGTGGGGGAGGGAAAGAGAGAGAGAGAAAGAGGGGTTTGGCTGTTAAATCACTTGTAGGTTGTGTGGTCTCCTCGCTACCCCAGAAAATATCACTATTTCTTACTGGCAAGTGTAGGGTAAGATGAATCCAAACCTTATATTCTCATATTGCCTTTTGCCCGCGGTGCAAACAAACATAGCTGAAATAAGACAGGTTAGCCCACAGATCTATAGGACTTACATTAACCACAGCGCCCTGGGAGCTCACCACCGGTCAATAGCAGAGCTCAACACTGCTCCAAATATTAAACTTCTATGACTGCTCTGCCAATAAAGAATTTAACTCTTTAAAAAAGAGAGATACACACGAGTTCACTGCTCTCAGAAAATGATTAACAGCAGATCAGTGAAATAGAAAAGATATTTTTCTTAAAAGTCTGAAAATTTTCTTTTTTTCCCAAAAGTGCACTCATGTCATCTAAAATAGGCAGTGGACACAATAACAGCAACACCTTATAGCCTTGACACAAGTTTTCATGAAGCTCTGACAGAGAAGAGTTCAGCTATGTGTTCAAGTTTGAGGACATAGTCTGGGATTTTATTGGGCAGCTTTACTGGATATTATTGCATTATATTTATCGTTCTTTCATGCAATATTCCCACATGGTTTTATATGGTTTTATGTACAGTCTCTCCATCAAGTTTAGAGCAAATAGCATATGTTATGTAATAATTTAGATAGCACTTTCAACCCCTTTAATTGGTGTGAGCTGAATTAGCACTGACAAATCAGCATAGCAGCCTCTCATCATAGATTTATTGATGGCCATGATTGCTGCCAGAGTGAAATCAACTCTTTCTGTCTGCAGGGAAATGTTGGCTGAAATACACACTCCTCCTCTCATACACCGCACACACACACACACACACACATATCCGTATATGCAGATGAGACTTGTCTGTTCCTTCTGGCTGTCTCTGTAGAGCTGTCACACATGCTGCGTCTCGGAGCACCAGGAGACCGGGGTTGACTTGAATTAAACTGAGAGGATGTCCTTTCCAGATCTGCAGAGGGCCACAGAGACACATCCGCCCCCAGAGAGCGCCAGTCAAAAAGAGAGAGAGAGAGAGATAGTGAGAGAAGAGAATGGAGAAAGGGAGGAGAAAGAAGGGAGGCTGGAGATTGGGTTAAGAGGAGGAGGGAGTTAATAAAAAAAAGAGACAGGGAGAAATTGTCTGTGAGAGAGAGGGATGGAAGATGAGGTGAAGGAGGAGGGTACCAGAATAAGAAAGAGGGAGAAGGGAAGGTAAAATTGTGTGTGTGTGTGTGTGTGTGTGTGTGTGTGTGTGTGTTTGTGTGTGTGTGTGTGTGTGTGTGTGTGCAGGCGTGCATGTGAGTGTTTGAAAGAGAAAAAAGAGAGAGGATGAGAGAGAAAGCTCAGAGAATCTAAAGCCTTCAGACGCACCTACAGTAGAATGAAATTCCTACTTTCTATGTGAGGCTATCTTGGGCCAAAGCTGACTAAAAAATCAGGCAAATACACACAATTTAAAATGATAACTGCATGATTATGCATGCAACTTTAGAAAATAAAAAATCTCCATTATGTTATCAGATGAATGAGGTGTTCAAATTTTGCAGTTTAAAATGTTATGCCAGTGTTGCATAGGGATCCAAAGTGTTTAAAATTAAATAAATAAATAACACATTATGAAATCAATTATCATGTGAATGAATACTGACCTAAATAAATCCAGTAATGTGATAATGTGATAACAGCCAGTCACATAAGTGGATCTACCCTTGTTTGTCCTTATAAAAAGTGGCAATGTGAAATAAAACATTGGGAAAAATGTCATTGTGAAATTGAAACAGGCTTTTGAAATATAAACTGCTAGAAATAAATAAATAAAAATGACCTGAAATAGACAGCAATAAACTTAAAAATGTATCAGATTATTTCACAATTTGATGGTTATATATTTATTTTATTTACAGTATATTTATTCATGTGTTTTTTTTGGGGGGGGGTTTGTTCTTCTTGTAATTTTTTTTATCATATGACACAATTTCAGTGACGTATCATAAGCTTTGTCTACAGTAGCAGTTCTTAAGAGGAAAGTATCAGGATTCTGCTAATAAACACTGTAGTCAGCAATTATAGCATAGACCACCATCTGCATGTTGATGACAAAAATATTCAGATGCCCTACTCTACATTAGATACATAAAAAAAAAGAAAGAAACAACACTGGGTGTACTGTATGTGTTAATCTGCCTCAGTCTTTATCACAGCTGCAGCATTCAGACTAATCTCCTAAACAGAGGTACATTAAAGCAGTGTCTAAACGGCTACACAGAACAGTGCAGTGTACGTTTAGAATAGATTACAGTAATGTATATCCTGACCTAAGGCTGCAGAACAGATTTAGAATAGGCCATTATTTTCTATATTCCACCTCCAGGCATTATTATTAACAGTAAGTACATTCCCCATTCTGTTCTAGCATCATGTGTCTCTCCCTTGTCCTGGATGATAAACACGCTAGAGACCAAGGTTTTTGTAGAACAAGATATTGGAACATAAATTATTAAGTGAGAATGCGCCTTCCCCAAAAAAGAAAAGCATTCATTGTATTTCCTCCTTGTGCCTGCACACCAGGCAATCCTTGAACTGCCTGTCTAGATTTCAGATTTCAGCTCGGTGATGCAGGGTGAGCTTGTTACCTTTAATGCAGGGGAGACATTGCTCATCATTGTCGCTCCACCAAATCTACAGTAAGCTCTTTGCAGCATTTCTTCTGCCCTTTTGTCGCACAAGCTCTTTGTTCAGCAACGACACAAACCTGCTACGCAGAAATCCTACAGGCGGCATTTTCTCATTTCAATTTCAGGGCATTAGCTGCTGAATCATTTTCAGATTAATGATGAAATTCCATGCGTGAAGCACAATCATTGTATATGATTACTTACACAGAGGGGAAATGAGCAGTTCAAAGATAATAACACACATTTGGTGGTTTTAGGAAACGCTTAAATGCATCTATATTTACTTGGTTTTTCCACTTCCACTACAATTACATTTGTGCCCTTGGCAGTTTTCTGTAGTGTTAATTCTTACAAGCATACAAATGGCTGACCTGAAGATTTGTGGTGAACAAGCAGCTGCCATGAAAATGCTTTACAAAAGTGTTTTTATGCTTTATCTTATATTCCTCCACTCGTTTCTAAATGTTTGTTTAGACCGTGGCAGAGCTTTGAGCTTGTAAAAAAAAACCTCTCACTAATAAAAAAAAGATAGTAATACAAATATGCAATCATAACTATCTTGTGTGAACTGTTTAAAATACTGAGTGCAGCAGCAGCAGCTTGCAACACCTCTGAACGGGAATTCAATTTAGAGCACGTGTGCAAGGATAGAGATTTGTCAGACATGGATGTATTGTAAGGTTAGAAGGAGTAAAGTGTTGTGCCGTGATGCAACTGTTTGCAATTTCATTGTTATCATGAGAAATGTCTCTTAACGTTTCCCTCTTGAACACTGAATTATTCAGTGCACCGCAGCCTGGTTTTGGAGTGTAAACCATCCACAGAGGAATTGTATGGCACAGTTACTGTAATACACTGACTCCATATGCATTTCTCTTTTATTTAGATGATGTTTCAGCCCTCAGGCCTTTTTCAAGATCAACATATTGATCTTGAAGAAGGCCTGAGGGCTGAAACATCATCTAAATAAAAGAAATACATATGGAGCCAGAGTGTGCAAGACTTTTTTCCTAATCTGAAGTCTACTTCCCGGGATCAGCACCTCACTACAACCTTTAGTGTGCCTTACTTTTTCATTTTATAGTTACTGTAATAAACACACCACATACAAGATGCATGTAGACAGAATGGCAAATCACAGTGAGAAACAAGTGTTTTATTTTAGCACATAAAGGGCCAAAATGAGCACAGTAGATCACTAAAAGTTCAGTATATGAACAACTCCATTCCACCTAAACCAACATGACCCACATAACTGGTTGAGTCTCCCAGACATTTTGGGATTTATCCACGAGCCAGCTGGCTGCAGCGCTGTATGGTACCTGCACACAGTGAGCTCCTGCAAGATTAGATAACTAGCACCGCTCTAAGAGTCAGCAAGGTCCTGGGGAATTGAGAAAGTTGGTGTTGAGTTGTCTGATGAAACCGACATGCAGGCATATGTGTGCACAAAAAAAACCACAAGCCAATATAAACACATTGCACTTGCACACAAATACACAACTGGGGAGATCCTGAAGGCATTTAAAGGACTTAAATCGCCCTGAAGCCCAACAGGCCACATCAGTGTGTGTGTGTGTATGTGTGTCATTAGACAGCCTTAGGCCAGCTCAACTAACACCAGTTAACAGGACAACAGCCTTAACCAAAGCACAAACAACCCCCCGGACTGGCACCATGTCTGTTGGGAGGCAAAGAGGGATACGCCAACATTGTTTCGCCCTACAGCTATACAGCCTCAACAATCCCCTCTGAGGCAATCTCAGTGCTCTGTTTTCTAGCCCAGCATATGGTCACCATGCATGATGTTTAGGGCTTGGGAGAAGTATTTTTAGTTCATATGACAAAGTAGGTGAGCCCACACCATTTGTCCCCATTACTGTTTGTGTTTTACTCCATACTTATCATTCGTTTATTTAGCCAGTATATGTAGCATTGCGTTCACATATTATCTCGAGTTTTGTTTGTGTTTAGCATTGTTTAATCAGAGAAGTATTTAAGTTCACTTATTGTTTAAGTCCTGAGTTTCTTGAGTTATATATTAGTTACCATACCCACCGTGCTTTCCAGGAGACAAAGGGGGAGTGACCATGGATGTATAGAGAGAACCCAATGACTTCCTGCTTTCAAACTCCCACTGACATCACAAGTATTGGACGGGGTTATTTTACTTGGTTAAATGTTTGGTTTAGTATCTATATGATTTGTACTTATTTTGGCTGCTGATGAGAATTATGCCGTGGACGATATGTTTTGTGTAAATAGTGTTGACTAATACAAGTAGCACTGTTAAATGCCAGTTGGTAAAAAGGGAAAAGACACCCCTGCAAGAAGTGTGGCTCTGGGAGAGAGATGCCTGATCATGATCATGCCTTATTTTGAGTTATCTGGAGTTAAGCCAGTTATATTTGATTTGCTTGTATTCATTTCCTTTAAAAAAAAGAAAAACAAAAAAAAAAAAACATTGGACAGAATAAATCTCTCACAAATTTGAATCTGCCTCCTACCACCTTCGTAGCCACTCTGGTCAGGTTTCCTCACACTGAAACATAGTTATTCTCATAAACCATGTTTAAATTTTACAAGGTCAGTTTTTAGTTGCAAAACATTGAACCTGGTAGTTGAAAGTCTGCCCAATCGGTAAGCTATGGGGAGTAGATAATTATTACACAACTCACTGTGACTTGAAACACCTCATCTAAATAAATGAGGTGTTGTACGTTATGTGAGGCACAATTCCAAAAAAGCACGGACTACTAGTTTCAGCTGGTACTAAATGGCCTGCCAATTTTATTTAGAAACGGATTTTGGTGGATAAAAGGTACGCCAGTGATGCCAGAAAAGCTGCAAAATGGAAAATCAGACACAAAACCAAGGTCAAGGGATCAGCCAGTGCTGCATTTACCAGGGGAGCAACAAATCCTGATACCTGTAGCACAATAGGTTGTATGTCAGTCCAAAATGACTTCAACAGAATGAGCATTTGTTAGTATGAATCTAAAACTACTTGGTTAGGGGAGGGCTGCTGTCATACATACACAGAGAACTGAAGGAAGGTGTTTGAAGCTGCATCCTCAATGTGCTGTACGTTTGAGCGTGTGTGCTTGAGTTCTGTGTACTGACTCAGTTCAGAACTGTAATAAAACTCTGTTGTCACTCTGAATTGAACAAAGGAGCTAATCAATAGTGAGCCAGTGAAAATCCTCTCCGATGCTCCACCAAAGGTTATTCCCTAATGCAAAGAGAAAGGGTCATTTCTCTCCACACTGGCTCTCAGGATCTCTAAATCTTCAAGACAAAATGAGCAAGAAAAAGGCAAGAAAAGCCATCCTAACTGAAATCTTATTAAAGATGATGATGATGTTTTTTTGCTGAAACAGTCTCCAAAATGTTGGCTTTGTTCCTAGGATGACTGATGACATTTAAGTTTTGTTTTTTTTTTCTTCTCTGAAAACAAAATTGCTTAAAGAAATTGTTTTACAAAGACTGACAGCACCTGAAAATAAACATGAAAAACTGCCAGAATGATTGTCACCAACGTATACTGTAAATCAAACTATGAAGACACCTAGTGAAAATAAAACCAGTAGCTCTCAAATATACCCTGGATAGTACACTGATGTGGAAAATCTCTCTGCCAGCACTATGATAAAGCACATAATTCAAGTAAACATTTGACATTATTACATGATTACAGAAAGATGAATGGTTGTGCTGAGCCAATGACCTTTCTTCATGCTTAGTACTTCATCCATCCAACTAGAAATCATTGTGTTGCATTAAAGGTCAAAGGGCCAGAGGGGTCAGTCAAACTTCAGGGATACATTCATCAAAGTGATAATGTGTCACCTCCAAGGGGTCGTGAATACATGCCAGTGTTTTTTAGTTACGACCCAAGAATCTGGATTTCAGTACAGTGGAAGTGATGTGATGTTTTGTACACAAAGGGGTTCACCTAAAGCTAAAAATATGATAATTATTATAATCTGCAGGCAGATTGAGATGTTATTCAGATTTAATATGCATGCATTGGCATCTGATGTCAAGTGATGAAAGCCAGTGACTGTAAAAACAGAATTAGTATCATTCTGCATTCTTAATAACGTGTGTGAAGGAGGATTCACTGTGCATTAATATGAGTCTTTAAAGTGGGGTGACTGTGTGAGGAAAAACGCCTTTGATTTGTGCAATCAGCAGACTTTGAACTGTGCAAGAAGGCACAGGCTAAGAACAGTGTGATTGAATGCAGCTCTGAGCACACCTGATTGTAACCCAGTCCCATCCATCACCTCCCCTCTAACTTTGTTATTGTTCAGCCCTCCCTTCCTGTGCACTTTACAGCTGGATGGCCTAATTGGAACCATTTCCACACATAATGTGGCAGCCCCAAGGGGGCTCATTATAGATACTAGGCCGACCCATGTGAGCCATTCTTAAGCCAAAACCTGGGTCCAATGGTTCAGTCCAGTGACAGATACAGTAGGGTTTCCATCAGCCTATAGGCTATTGATCACCATTAGGAGGGAGGAACGTCATGCAGGCTTTGGTGTGTGTGTATGTGTTTGTGTGTTTGTGTGTGTGTCGCTACGGGCACAGGACTGGGCACTGCAGAAATGACTCACCTTTCATGCGTCAAAACTAAATATAAGATAAGAGAACATCTAATAGTAGTGTCAGTAGTTGAAATATAATATGGAATATAACATGTGAGCCGGTTATGGTGCAGAGCTTCAACAATTGGCAAATTGGCAATTGTACTGTGAAAAGCTGAGAAGTTTATACATTTTTAAGAACCATAGGGTCATTTTATTTTTAGCCAGACTCATTTGGAGTCTCTGCTGGTTGCCTGGCAACCTAACAGTGACGACAACCGACTGCGTCTGGCCAAGAAATAGTCGGGCACATAACCCCCAACAAAACTACAAAGTGTTGTTTTTACTGTTCAGTTTTGTATGGATCAAACAAATGTGATATGTGTTAATTAGTGAGCTTTACATGGGCTGATTGGCACGTCTAAAGCTAACAGGACCCTGCTGGCTGTAGGTTCACATTCATATACAGAGGGCCTCACAGAGCAGCTAGCATGCCTGAAGACTCTCAGTACTCTCTTGGTAGACTCACATAATGAAAGTGTAATACGTTAAATTTGAGGTTTGGTTTTAGTACATGTCTGTCCCAGTTATTATCATTATGACATAGCACAGTGTGTCCTCACAGATGCTTACACAGCATTCATGAAGCTGTGTATCACCAATGGATTTGGTTGCCTGCCGCCAGTCACTGCTTTGCTCTTTATCTTGGCAAAGTCATTGCTCCGTTGAGTCAGTGACACCTCTGTAATGTAGCATCAGCAGACACACAGTCGCTGTGTCAACACTGTTCTGTGGGTGTCATCTTTCTGTGCCCCCGGGTGCTCTTTGAATGTGACAGTGCATAGCTGCATACAAGCAAAGCAGAAGGACAAATAATAATAGTACGTGATAAGCAATGATTTGAGAGGCGACCAAAGAGAAGATTATGAAGGCTCGGGTTGAAATGTCAAAGGTGCCTTGTTTTTACATTGAGCTGGAAACTATGCTGACGTGCTACTTCATTAGGCTTGCGTTCAACATCATCTCTTATTTGACATTTTACCAGACATCTCTAAATGTCAGTGCTTTTATGGCGGTATTCAAGAAATAGCATTTGTAGTTGGATATGATAGTGTTTGTAATGTCTTTTTCTTGTTGTGCTTTTTGTGATAGATACTGGCATGTAAGCAAAACTAATTATCAGAAAACACTTTTAATTTTTAGTTCCTGTAACATGTCTTGCCCTATAACCCTGAATGTCTGTCACTGACTGACTGATTGACTCACTGAGTGATGAGGATACACCATTGGTCAGCCCAGTGTTGGAGTTTCCCCACTGACCGTTGCTCTTTCAAAACAAATCGGTGCAAACAGTTCCTATTACGTCCTCAGGGAGCGTTTACAGTGGGATGGACTGAGAGTGAGCACAGTCCTGAAATAAGTTTTAACATAGTTTAACCACTACTTCAGTACACTTTAACAACAAATATTACTGGAACCACTACAGAAAATTGCAGATGAATATTTAATATCCAGGAATTCTAGACACTTCTGACTATCCCTGTAACAAATTGGCCACAATTTTGCATATTGACCATACACAATCTAGCCATATACTAGGTTTTGACCTAGTCTTGTCATTCACAGTGTGTGCACTACAACTTGTAATGTGTCAACACATCAATGCTAATACATCATCTATGACACTTACAGCCTTATGCACACGTAAGGCTTTCACAAAAGGAATGACTCACATGTGCAGTAAGCATGGAAATAATAATAATGATGTACTTGCTAATTACCAAAGCTATTAAATAACTCTCCCCCACAAAGTAGCTGTCTCCTGAGGACTGTGTTTTACTGGCAGGTTCAAAGCTAATGACAGCATGTCATTAGAAGGAAATCATATATACCGACACTAATTATGTAATTAAGAAAACACCAGAGATGGACATGAACAAAGTGGCAGCTGTGTTGAGTCCATAATTGTTATGTACCCGGTTCATCTGCCTGTACATCAGACATATCTTTAAAACTTCTACTTATCCAGGGGGAGGTTTTGCTGAGCACGCACGCTTGTCCTGCAGCACTTCTCTGCCTCACATTTGCACATGCGACTAAACACACTTGACACCTTATAGAGCCACCCAGTTTTCTCATGCTGGTCACAGAGCCCCACTCCACTTCCCCCGCTGGCCTGTCTGTCAAACCTGAGGCTACTGGTGTCCCCATATGTCATTTTTCATATCATCATTCTTGACTCTCAAATCTCACTTTCCCTTTTTACATTGCTCAGGCAGATCAGGGAAAGTATAAAATATCTATCACTGACAGAATTCAATTCATTTGATTTCTGAGTTTCTTCAGATGCCCAGTGTTTCTGATCCTTTGTCAAACTAGCACTTAGTTTTCTTTGAAAAAAAAATCTACTTAGGAAAGCCCATGCACAATCACATGTCTTTTCATTTTTCTCTTCTATTTACAGCAGTAAATAGCAGCCCAAACAAAACTCTCAGCTGCATTGTCACTCTATTGGATCAAATCCCCCAGGTTTAATTAGCGGTGATCAGATTCATAATTATATATATTTTCCCTCCACAAGGGCATATAATTGGGGGACTTTGACGCTAGGGAATCTTTCATCGGAGAAATCCATGGACTAACCCTCATTACAGAACTCAGAACTCAGCAGAGTTAGCATGTTGAAGTCTGAGAGCGAGATGGTGCAGTAGAGAGTTGAACACCTACACTCCCACTCAGGAAGCAGGCTTTAATTAGCTAATGAATCTGGGAGCTCCCTCTGCCAACCTTTGACCTTATGCTGAGGCATAATAAGCCTGTTCAAAGTGCGAGACATGTCACATGTGGTTGAAATCAATGCCCTGTACAACAAAACCAATTTTAATGAGATAAACACTGTGCTGTCCCTTTATTGTAAGTAACTGTTAAAGTCCACATACATGAATCATTCCTGCAGACTCTCCAAAGGTTGTGACATATTGATTTTGTGTCATTTTCAACAAAAGCCTCTGCTTCATGATGGATATTATTGTTGATGGCACACAAAGGACATTTTCTAATTTAAAGTATAACCAAACCTCTAATAGCAGCAGTGAAGAAAAAATCCTAAACCATAATGTTATTAATTTTCTTGGTGCTACAGGGCAAACTATTCATTAAAAAAGTGGCTTGAAGAAAAAGTCATTATTGGCCCAAAAGTTCACACAGAAAATTTAATTTTGTTCAATGTTGTTTTGGGGCGACATTAATTCCCAACTATTAATTACAAGTACAGAGAGTTTAAAGAAAACTGTGAGTAAAACAAGCCAAAGTGTCAGTCCAAAAGTCCTTTTATTTGGTTGAATTAAGATGTTCAATCTGTCGCAGTAGTTAAAACCCACTCTAAAGATATCTTTGACTCATTAATAATCAGGTACATTTTCTAGTAGCCATAATGAGGAGAGACTTTGAGACAGTGCTGTTAATATTCTCTCCCTGTGGTCTCCCAAAGATGACATTTCCCCTAACTCTGTTCTGATCAGAGCTGATCTGCGCTGACCCAACATGGCAGGCCCAGGTCTCAGCGGCAGCCTCTGCAATCCTGACGGAGCCCCTTCAGTCTGCTCAGCCAGCTGTGAGAGGCTGCATCGTGCTCTCAGCTCCAGCATTTGAAATGTGCCCTGGGTGAGCCGGACTATAAATTAGTCAGGATAAGTTAAGGGCAGACTGCGCTAGGCTATCCCCCGCGGTTATTGGCAGAGGAGAACCTGCCTGAAGGTTGGTGCTCTTAAATCTTTTATCATTGCTGAGGCAGCCTGATCCAGGCATGGACTGGGGCCATCGATCAGGGCGAATGCTCACAGCTAATGGGTTATTCAAGATTTCTTGAAAATAAAACAGCCATCCTCATCTAAATCAAGCATGAGAAATAGCACTTGCTGCCACACTTCCTGGCTAATTTTTGTATCAGACAGCATTTACAGTGATTGGGCTCTGATTTCAGGTTGTCATGTTTTTGACTGCTTGCACCTGCTAATCATATTTTATACATCTCTGATTTTTGTATAACTGCATTAATTATAACTGTTGCAGTCAATTGAGCTGGTGAGTTAGAATTCCAGTTAGTATGATTTAAGATAAACTTAAGAATATGACACGATCATAAACAACATAGCTGACTTTCCTCTCACAGTCAAGCAACCACACTATTCATACGGTAGCTGCCTTCCCTGCATTGCTATTATTAGCTCGACTCATTGCAGGCCTCCGTTTCATGAGGAGAGGATCAAATTTTGAAGACACTTACTCCATGGCAGGTGTGAATTGGATTGATGGGACAAGTAACACAAAACTAGTGTGAGGGCGACCTTTCATTGAACCCAAAGCTAGAATATGAATGCTAGCATAGCCAGCACATGCGAGCCAGACTTCGAAGATCATAGGAAAGAATTGAAAAAAACGTTTTGAAGAGCGAAATAATTGCCTACACTGCTCAAGATTTCAAATGAACATTGTACAGTATGTCATCAGTTCCCCCATCTGCCCACAAATGACTTTAATTAGACTGAGAGGAAAAGAGGGTGAAATAACATCCAAACTGATGCAAGTCTCAGTCCATCATGGTCTTTAAATCACAAGATTTTTCTGGAATGCATTCATGAGGCAGCCTCCAATTCCTTTTTATATCTCACTACACATATACAAAGGCATGAATAGTCTGCAACTTGTGAGTTCTTGCTTTTCATGATGGATTAAACTGTGTAACAGTGAAAGTTGTCAGTTTATATCAAAATGTACCAGTGTCAAAAGAAATAAAAGAGAGGAAAGAGAAGAAAAAAGGGGAAAAAAGTACCAGTGTCCTCAAGCCAAACCACTGTACATTTATGATACTTGGTGATGATGTGATTCTCTTCCAGGACTATGTGAGAGGCAGTACTTCAAAAGCAATTAAGCCTGTTTGGATCAATGCCCACAAATTCAAAATTCACATTAAATGACACCCCTAGGCTAAGCTTTTTGGGGGGAGCTGTGACAGTAAGATCAATAATGATCTATTGCACCGACTTGTCATCTAAGGTTCCCCGGATATCCCTGAAAACTGTTCCGAGCTTCACCAACTTGGTCAGAGACCAATGAATTCATAAAAGAAAGTGAACGATCGGACATACCAGGACACAGTATCTCCAGAGAGCTTCTCTTCCCTGCCAACTGGAGAGTACATCAAAATGATGCCACAGCAAAGCAAGCAAGGAAAAGATGTTGTTATTATTGGTCCTCGGGAAATAGGAGATGGTAAAGGCCATGGGAGCTCAGAAGTCAGAGGCAGACTTGATTACAAACTTGCAAACTTGCCCCTGCTTCGTCTTTGAAGACTCAGCTTAACAAATCAGAGGGAGAGAGGGAAGAGGGAAAGAAAGAAGGAGAATGTGTGTGCCTGCCAGCGCTGACCTGATGGCTGTGATATACTTCTGTATTTTTTCATAGCCCAAACAACTGTAATGCATTTCAACATATTTTGACATACATATTTTATATAAAAATGATACAAATATAAGTTAAAGAGAAGAGAATACATGATTTTTTAGGCACAGATATTACACTAAACATTGCCTAGGAGTAAAATTATTTCAGTTTCATTTTTTCCAAGTAGAAGAACTTCCTTAGTTTTTTGGAACAATTTGACAAAGCTGAGGATGAAAGTTCATTCCTTAACTTGCTATTTAACTAGGGGTTTTTTTTCCAGAGCTTTCAACCACATCTTGTGGTCTCCTTTAGCAGATTGAGTTTGCTCAGTTGTCATCGTGTGACATAAGTCACTTTGATCATAACGAGTGATAACAGCAAAGTCCAGTGTCACTGTATAGCCCCATTAGCTATTCTATAACTGAGCAAACTCCAACTATGAGAGAGACTGTATGATATGGTTGAAAGCCTCAGAAAAAAGCTAGTAAGCAAACCTTGAGTTAAGATTCTTTTGTGTTTGTTGTTTGTAGTTTTACAACTAAAGATGTTTAATTATCATTTAGTGCCATCTAGTACGGTAACAATTCAAAAGAAAGCATGAAAGTCAAATGAGTTAAATGAAGATTTTCATAATTAGCTTAACAAGAATGTAAAAAAGCCAATCGTGGCAAACACTACAAGAAGTCAACTTTATATGATATGGAATAAGTTTGTCTCACTGTCTCACAAAAAAGTTCCCAGTGCTTGGAGCCATTTTTGTTCCTATTTCTGAAGCAGGTTTATTGTTAAAGAATAAAAAAAAATACTTTCCAAAACAAATAAAAGTAGATTCAAAGGAAAGTTTAATGAGGCACTCTGTGTTCTCATGTAATGGCTTGGAGGTTTGATATATACACAGTACAATGTGTTTTTATTATTTTAAAGTGGATGCTGTTGTGCTTCCTGGTTTTGTAGTTAGGGGGCTTTAAAATTACAATTTAATTTATCAGAAAGAGGGAAGATTTTAGATGCTCAAGCCCCTGAAAGGGCTGTTTTTGTTTTGTTATGCATGCAGAAAGCTCTTATTTAGACAGAAATGAAGCAACACAGTGATAATATAGAAACTGCTTCTGGAGCTGAGTAAAAGCATCCATGATTGAACTGCTATAATCGTAATCATAAAGTTAATGATCATAAAAAGAGACGGTCTGCTGTGTTTTGTACAACATGAGGTCCTAAAACATGTGAGAGCATCAGAGACATAATACTGTCAATATCTCCCATTATTTTTACCTCAGACACGATCATTTTCTCTGACACTCTCAAACCTGCTGCAGAAATGCTCTGCTTCACCCCCGTGCCTCATCTTTTGGGTGTAATGATGTTAGTTCAACAATCAGTACAACAATTTTCACACGTGGCATTGTTGCTGCGATTCTTTATTAATCAGTGGCAGGTGTTCCCTTCACAGCTGGTTAACTCGTGCTGATGTGAAAGTCTGTCAGGCTTCATTGTCTGCCATTGGCTGTTGCAGTCTGCGGCGCGGGATTGACTGTGTGTGCAGTGTATTCTTGCCATATCACACAGTTCAGGTGCCACAAATACAAACAGGACACCTGGATGCTTGTGGGGCACACAGGCGTCGCAACCAGTCCCTCTTTGCATCGCTCCTGTTGATGTAACAATAAGCAATGTAAACTGAAGGCGTGTTTTATGTATTTGCACATTTATCATCCGCATTCATAGTTCTGTATATTCTGCACACAACAGCACTATGAGTTCCAGCTCCCTTCTGCTGGCAGCGCTTGCCATGTTGTTTTCTTTTTCCAAACATTTTCTTTCAAAAATGTTTAGCACTGAGACACTGCATTGGCCTGTTGGAGGGTCTGAAATGTTGTTGGCAGGTTGTTGTGCTATGCTGTGTTTCCTTCTGTTTAACTCACATCACAATGCATGGAAGAGGGGAGTGTGTTGTACAGAAATCAGCGCGACAACACTGTCATCGTGAGCTTGCATGCATGACAGTACCTGGCAGGGATTGTAAAGTGTTTCTATCACTGCTGTTTAGTTGTTTTTTGTCACTACAGTACTTGTCGCTGTCATAAAAAGCAAATACTGCAGAAGGCTGCACTAACCCATGAAGACAATTTCTAGTGTTTATCTTTTATTCCTTTTTGCACACAGCTGATGTCAACCCTCAGATGTGTGATCCCTCAGTTAAAGAAATTGGACAAGTCAGGCAAACCTAAAAATATATTGTTTTGAAATTTTGTGCACATCAAACACAAACACCTCCTACTGCACCGCTAGGTCACAGGTAATTTGCTTTTTATAGAACAGTATGCTTCAGTAAATGGATTCTGGGACTCCTGCTGTTCATTCCCCAAAAAATCTACATAGTTGCAGCTTATATGATTTTTTAGCACAAAGCCACTAAAAATATAGTCTTCAGCCACCCGGTTTTGGAGCTGATGCAGCATGCAGACATCACTGGCTGAGTGAAGCATAAGCCCCCATAGAAGCAGCGTTCCCTCAGATGTATTTGAATAAGACATGATGCCAGTTTATTTTTGTAACATCCCCCACCCCAGACTGTTGGCAAGCAATGGAGTTGTGACTAAACCTCTTCCAGTTTCCACATTAGATGTAAAAAAAAAAATAAAGGAAAAAAACAGAATGTGTCTCTGCAGTTTCGATTGGAGTCAATGAGCTACAAGCACATATCAATAAATGCAGAATTAATCATTTTACACATGAGCAGAAACACAGCATTGTAAAGCACAGCAGCGGTACACCACGAGGGAGGGATTCCTCCGGTGAACCTGAGTGATGTGCATCCAAATTAGAGATCATTACATTACACTGGCATGCTTTTCCTCAGCAGCATTTTCAGCCCCGGCTCTTTGATGTTAAATGATGAATAGACGTCACACAGCCACACTGAACATGAAGGTGTACATAGCCAAGAATCTCCGTAAGGCATTTGACTCTGAGAACCAGTCCAAACTGCTATGTTTAAACCTGGCTGACTGTCCTTGAATGTCCCATGCTGGTGTGAGTGAGAGAAGCAGGGTAAGGGGGGGGGAGGTGGCACATGAAGGTACACGCTGTGAAAACACAAAGAAAGAAGCACTCACAATCTGTCATCACCGAATCGTATTCACAGAAATATCTTTATCTTCCAGGTCTGGACTAGGAGTTGCATGTCTGTGTGAGTAAACACGGCAGAGGAAGTGGGAAAGGAGATGGTCGGCTGACGTGTCATGAAGGATGTCACCGCTACGTAGCTCGTCCAGAATGCAGTGTGGCCTTCCCAGCTGCGCATCATCAGTGGTGCCATGATCCAGTTATAACTGTGGGTGAGCATCCAGAGTCTTTTTCATTCTCATGATTGTATCAACCATAACTAAATCATCTTACTGTATTCTTGTAGTTACTTAAGAGGCAGAGTAATTTAACACATCAAAGTCAGTTTACTGGTCATAACGGATACTACTCAGCCTGTGAGAACAGTAAAACTCTGTGGCTCTGGTGGAGCCCCCTGATGACATCATAGTAATGTCATCTGGGTTATGTCATCACTATTGAAAGAAGAAAACGCCTGTGTTATAAACTGGAGGTGTGGAGTGAAAATCATAGGCGTTTACCCAGCAGGGAGGGTCAAAAAGAGGCTGCAATAAGGTTGAATTATGATCTTGACTCATATTAGGGATTAAAAGTCCATTCTTTTTAGCCATGCTAGCAGTATTTCTGTAGGGATGGTAATGTTGGTCTGGCGGTCAGTGTGGTTTTGAGTGAACACGTCCTCATTCACGTCCTCTTCAAGATGAATTGTAATCACTTTGGTGATTACTACTTTTCTCTCTTAACTTTTCTTCTAACGCTGTCAGATAAAAAATGTCTGTGTCCAATACTTTGGTTTATGATCAAATACTTGTAAAACGAATGACATTTCCATCCACCTCAACTGTACTTTGTGTTTAGTGCCAATTAGCAAATGTTAACATGCTAACATGCTAAACTAAGATGGAGAACAGGGTAAATATTATAGGCTACAGTACTTACTTGTCATCAGCATGTTAACATCGTCACTGAGAGCATGTGAGCATGCTTACGTTCCCATTTAACTCAAAGCACCACTATGCCTGAGTATATCAGTGCCACTGGCATTTCTGTAGACTGCCATCTTCAACCAAAATCTATGAAAGGCAGTCTGTATTTGCAGCATGTATGCCCCCTCTTGAAAGTGTTTTTTTGGATAACTAGATAATTTGTCAGGTGATTTACGCAGTGAGTTTAGTAGACAAGCAGGGCCCAAGAGTCCAAATATTAGATCTTTTAACATGATATAATGATATAACTCTGGGCATTTCTTCATTAAAAGTTATCATTTTACAGCTATCATGCTAACAGAGATACATAACTGATTTACAGTACTACAGGCATATTTGCAAGGTTGAGAAATCAGTTTCACTTAAAATTTAAGTTAATGATGGGTAGATGTTTAGCATTGGTGTTGGGTTGTGCTGCCTGAATGCCTACCAGATTACATGGTGATCTACTGAAAAGAGGCAGTTTTCCCCTCCGATATGGTTAGAGCTTTAAATAGAGTAGACATGGATTTTTTCATATTGTATACTGTAAAAATTATTTGCCTTTCCAGTGTCTATAAGCATGTATAAATGTTTACATGGTCAAACATTCATCTTTAATAAAGTACTGTACACTGAATAATGAATATTCATGTGGTGGAAGATGTGAGGATGTGTATACTATTGTTCCATCCACTCAAAAACATGCATCCACTGGGCTTGCCAGTGAAATTCCCATGCCATTCATTCAAGAACTGGGGATGTGGGTAACGTCACTTTCAGTACAATATATCAAGCTTCTATATAAGCATGGAGAGCCCTGCACAACAATGTTTTCCACAGAGGACTTTACTGTAAATCACCTCTCCACTGAGGTAGAAAAAAACACAGCTTTAAAACTGCAGGGCCAATTTCTTTATCTGCAGAAAGCACTTATATGGTGTGGGGTTTGTGTCAGAACTCACTGAGGACTTTCTCACCTGATGGCTTGAGCATTAATGGTATCTTTAATGGTGCATTTACAGAGCTCAATAAACATAATTGGCATGTACAATTATGTTAAGCCTCAATATGCTGCCACCTTCCTCAGCAAGTCGAGCAGGATCACTGTGAGAAATGCGACGACTTGTTCCCTCATGTGTAGAGCTGAAATGAATACACCAAACACCTGTGCTCACATTATGTCTGTTTTTCTCCTTTGTTTAATTGAGCAGATCAGCTAATAATGACATTTTACCAGTTAGGGCACGGCATGATGCCAGAAGCCTATTAAGGAGGAGGGGAGACAAACCCTGGAAGAGCCAGGGAGGTCTGTCATCCTTGAATTCAATGTAAATGAGCTATGTGGCGATTAAATACACAGAGCGGACTTGATAATAATAAGGTCTGAAATGCACAGACAAATGCAATTTAGTACAAAGCAACTACATCAAATTCTACATTTGTGATCCATGTATAATGTTCAGTTTTTGTTGAGACTTCGTTAAAAAGGTGCTAATTAAACTCGATAGTCATTTTTGACCCACCTGTATTTCAGTACTATAATCATACAGATCACACAGAAGTGATGGCTACTATAGGCTGCATAATGTTTTTTGGAGATCATTCACCGAGCACTTTATTGGAAACACCTGAGCTCTGCCATGAATTCTACTTTTATGAAGCTTATACATTCACAGTTTTTGTTGATATTGTCAGAAAGGTGATATTCTACTTTATGTTTATTATTTAGATCACAAATGCCCTTTTTACCGCAAGTCCTCAAAGGTCCAATCTTCAAATTTTTATTTGAAGATTGGATTTGATCATATTATGGATTTGATCATAATATAATATACTTGATATAATAGACTTGTCTGGTTCCAATCCTCTGCTTTTGATTTTGCGGGGCAATCCTTTTGATTACATTTGGATCATGAACTGTACCTTTAAAGGAGGAGGTGGTAACGGTTGCTAGTAAGTTGATAATAACAGTGCAGAAAAGGGGCACTGCAAATGTTTTATTAAGTAGGAGATGCATTTAGTGTATTCATTATGTTTGTTTGTCCTAAAAAACAGAATGCATTAAAACTTTGGCCATTTGCAAAGATTTTCTGTTTTTAAATTAAATTGTTACATAGCATGATGAAATGAACTAACATTTGTTTGTAGATGCTACTTCAAGTAATGCCTTTCATGCTGATTAGATTTTTTAAAAGGATACAAAGTTGAACCAAATGATCTGGACTCAGAGGGAAGGGCATATTTGCCAAACTCAGCTCAGCCCGCAGTCTGGTGACATCGCTTCCTGCCATTTGGCCAGAGAATAGTTTCAGCACTGGGCATGAAGTCATCGGCCTGGCAGAGAGCACAAGCTCCTGCTCCATGGCCTCCTCCAGTGGCTTTGACCCTCCTTTAGTTGGCTGTATGCGGTGCACAGACTAGATGCAATGACATATGTCAAGTCGATGGACTCTATTCATTTTCTATGGAGAGCAGCAGGTTTTCATTCCCTAGGATGGTGATGGAATGTTCTGTGGCAACCCTCCCCTACTCTGCCAATGTGGAAGTGCCTTAAATCTGCATTCTTTCTAATTGCCGGTGGTTGCAAAAAGAAGTCCGATTGTATGGAAGTCTATGAGAAAATGACCCTACTTCTCACTTAATATATTACCCTAGTAAACACTTTCCTAATGAGTTTCTGGTCTCAATCGCTAGTTTCAAGTCTTCTTCGATACAGCATGATGTTCATTTTGTAAATTATGGTCCCATTTAAAGTAAAATAGACGTTAAAGCAGCATATGCTTTAGGGCGTGGCTAACTTGTGATTGACAAGTCACTACCATGGCAACAACGTTGATTACGTGACGTAACCATGGTGTAACCCCTGATTCACAGAGTAAAGGTGGAGCTGCCGCTATTTCACAGTGTGTTTTCAGTACATGAAAGTTAATTGTAACATTTTGGTCACCTAAAAAAGTCTTATTCAGTGTTTGGTTGTACTGTAAGACCCTCAAAGGAGTCAGCTGGTCAGTTTTTCTGTAGGTTTTAGGCCTGTTTTTCGCTAGTGAAAATTAGCATTAGCATTAGAATTATCATAGTTAACCATAGACTGTAAATGCACCATGCTAACCAAACTAGCAGCTAGTGCTAGAGTCAGCTCCACCCTCCCGTCCAAATATGGTCACTTCTGGCCCCAAAAATCAAAGAAGGCAACGGTTCAATCCAAGATGGCGACGGTCAAATCGCTAAACTCAAGACTTCAAAACGGCAGTCCACAAACCAGTGGGTGACATCACGGTGACTACGTCCATATTTCTTTACAGTCTATGCTCATGTCTAAACGTAACCAACAAAAGCAATGAGTACTAGCCAATCAGAGGCAGAGTAGGGCAGGTCTTCGCAGAAAACATTCCATCACCATCATAGGAAATGAAAATCTGCAAGGAAGAGATGCAGCCGCGCAGTGCATGATGGATATGGTGCGGCGAGTTGACGGACAATTAGTCATATCTGTATTTGCATAAACACGACTTGACCTCAACTTTATGCAAATGAGTCCATCCAGTGCAATGCACCCAGCCCACAAAACTCAGATCAAACTGTCAAATTAGGCAGTGCTGATAAAATATGAATCAAGATTCTGTTACTGTATTGCCTATTACTCATATTTATTTTACATATTTTAGTGTGCTGTTTATCTGCAATATAAGAAAGTTTTTGACCAGGCCGCCCTTTTTTCCTGCTTGAAAATGGACAAGCCAAAACCAAGCACCGCCCACCTCGCAGTACATCTATCCAATCAACTGCAGTGTTTCCGTGGTAAGCTACGTCATTTCTTTGGAGAGAAAAAAGCAGTCCATCATGATCATGGAGGAAACAGTACCGCCCACCAGCCGGAGCGTTTAGTAGTCCGGTGTGTCCAGATGTATCCTCACCAGAGGCAGTCTGCACACCGCATTAGTCTCAGTCTGTTTACAATCTATTTTTCTTTTAACTTCTTTCACAGTTTTCTGCAAGGGTGGAGCAGCATTCACTTGCTCCATAAACTAATTTTTATGGCTGTGGCACCGCTGCCTCTGCTGCAGAATATTTTATTTTGTTTTAACTAACAGCACTGAGTAAGCCATTATTCAACTTCTATGTCACCATAGCTCTTTTTTCTTTCTTCCCTCAATAACTTTTTGGTCTTAATGAATATGGGTGTCCTCCAGTGTCTAATATGGCGTTTCTGAGGGAGTTAATAATAATTAAGGTCCTGTAAATGTGCTTCCCATTTCCAAGTAATTGAGATTCAGCAACATATGTGTGCGCCTCTGAATGTTTAATGAATCTGGTGCCAAATTAATTTTCTCAATGTTTCCACAAACACAGATGTTACAGGGATGTCACCAAAACTCTTTCAAGCTCCTCAAACTGATTCGGCCTGAAATCCTGTCCTGCAATCCTAAGCTTTTTGATTTTTTTTCTTCAGGTAATGCCGAGCCAAATAACCAATCCTGGAGATGCCGAAGAGAAGGGATATTCTTGCCATCGTGTTGATCGTGTTACCCTGGACTCTGCTCATCACTGTTTGGCACCAAAGCGCTATAGCTCCACTCCTCGCCATTCGCAAGGGTACGCATTGCACTGCACTGCACTTCACAGGCAATATCAAAGCTGAAGTAGGTCCTCGAACCTAACACTACACTTCAGGTTTAGACAACAAGTTGTTCATTTAGAGGTACTCACTGTCCATGACCACTAGCTTCATCAGAGCTCTATAACACTTGTCCAGTCATTGTAAACCTCATCAGTGTGGACTGTTTGTGTGCATGATGAAGACTTAGAAGTTACTGTAGCTCATTCAGATATATTCCACTGCATATACACTCTCATACATTTAGGAGATACTTTTATTATTCTGTCATATAGAATTGATTGTTTAGCTGTGTCTAATATGCATTCTTTTGTCTTATGTTAATAGCTTCCCCAGTACTGAATTTCACAGCATTCACGGCTTATCCATTCACATGCTTTGGCCCATCAATTCAATTTTCTTCTTGGTGTGACGCTCAACCACACACAGCATGCAGTATACAGCAGCATGTTTATCAGCTGTTTTATCCATTTAGGTTTAAACTATTCCCCAATTTCATTTTGCTGCAAATCAATTTCAGAGTTTGTTTGATCAGCAATTTAATATAATCAATGTGTCTGCCCAATTAGCTTCATGGAGCATCTTCTGTCTATGTGTTACATCACTTTTGCGCACCAGTCTAAGTCATTAATACACACTCATGAACCTCCCAATCAACCCCCCCGAGACCTCAAACCAACAATGTAAAATGTCAAGTATGTTGTGGAGTAAACAAACTCAAATTAGAGTGACAGCAAATCAATAATACTTGTTGTCCTCTGCTTATGATGTCACAAATTTACATACAGGTGTTAATGAACAAAACAGGTTTACACATGACCCAAAACAGTCTGGAGTCAAAAATATTAACAAATAGTTATAAACAATTTGCAGTTGATCTTAACACTTAAGATAGTGTCTGATTAATTGGCAATCAGTGAAAAGTACTTTTCCCACCAAATCACATTTTATATTAAAGGTGTCTACCATTTGATGCAAAGTAATTTTCTAATTTCTTATGTGAAAAAGTGAAGACACAATGAAGTATTAAAAAAAATCAAAAATATTTTCCCCCTGTGCTATCTAACCCAGCTCTACCCACAGGCTTCCTTTTGTATGCTCTTAAAAGAGGAGCTAGAGGATTTTGGCAGGGTGCTCGCTGGCAGCCTCTGTTGAACATCTGGCCATCAGCAGATTGTGTTAATCTATGTGCTGCAGAAAAATCCTCTTTATGCTTGAGAGGCGAATGGCACCCGAGCTGAACAGTGACAAAGATTGCCTTTAGCTGTGGCACAATGAAAAGAAATTAACAACCTTAATGATTCTATAATCATATTCTATCCATCATGGCCAAACTGTTGGGGCCACAGTACACCGCTGGAGTCAACTCAATATGTGTCAGCTGACTGATTCACCACTGTTTTACATGCAAGTCTTGAGTACAGTAAGTGGTCACAATTTTTCATTCAGATTCATTCAAAATGAGCCTTAGCTTCTTACACAGGGAAATAAACAAAACAGAAGGAATGTGTTGTGCAGGATAACATTTACTACAGGGCCACAGGTGCTGGGATCTTGTGCAGTGAATGTCAAATGGCCAACATGACTGCAAAGGTTGACTAACAAAAGAAACTCACTTGACCTGATAACTGAAAGTAAGGTCCAACCATACCTCTTTGCTATTTGATTACTACAGCTATCAAACTGCAAGACGCAGCTCACAGTAATCACAGTAATTTTATGTTTAGGCATGTCTGGAGCAAAATACCTTTAAACATGGCTGCTATTTCTTTGAACACAAGGAGTTACTCATGTCAGCAAAATACATGGCTATGTTTACTGTAATTTGAAAGTGACACACCAAGCCTGAGATATTGAGGGGGGCGGGCAGGAGATGAGGGCGCCGTACCATATGTGTTGGAGATTGAGCATGAAAAATGGCATGTGAACTGAATCCACATACCCACATTTTTCTTTCTTTATAAAAAGAACCCCAATGGCAATGCTCGGGGAATAGCCTAGAAATAAGCCTCATCTCTCCCTTTCCTCCTCTTGCGCTGTCTCTCTGTCCATCAGCTGTGTTATCCTCTCACGGTGCCTGCTTTCACTTTTTGCAGCCTGTCACCACCTAGTAAAAGAGATCTTTATCATTCCAGAGAGGCTTGCAGTCCGCCACCACCGGCTCTCAGGTACACTTTACCCCCATTGGGTTTAAGTCACCTGAGGCAAACATACAGAGGGCAGCCCAAGGTTGCACTAATGCCTTACATGTCTTCTTAACCCCAAATCTGCAGATGATGGTGTCGAGGGCAAGAGGGAGGCAGGTGGCCAGGCGCAGGACTCCAAGGAATACTGTGCCTCAGATAAGGACATTGTGGAGGTGGTGAGGACTGAGTATGTGTATACGCGGCCTCCACCCTGGTCCGATGTGCTGCCTACCATCCACATCATCACCCCCACATACAGCCGTCCGGTACAGAAGGCGGAGCTCACACGGCTGGCTAATACCTTCCTCCATGTTCCCAACCTGCACTGGATCCTGGTGGAGGACTCTCAAAGGAGAACGCCTCTTGTAACGCGGCTCCTCCGGGAAACAGGGCTCAACTACACCCACCTCAATGTCGAGACGCCCAGGAACTATAAGCTGCGGGGTGATACCCGGGATCCCAGAATTCCCAGGGGGACCATGCAGAGGAATCTGGCCCTGCGGTGGCTGAGGGAGACCTTCAACGCTAACAGCAGCCAAGCTGGAATTGTCTACTTTGCTGACGACGACAACACATACAGCCTGGAGCTGTTTGAGGAGGTTAGTTAACAACATGACTCCTGCTTTCCTCATCAACATCACTTAAGTGCATAAAACAAACACACACAGTGCACACATATGTGGTTCAGCTCATCACATGTAAATATGTCACTGTTGCTCTGATTTACAAACAACTGCATAAGGGCTCTTAACTGAAAATGTTCATCGCCCTGAATGAAATTGTACGATAGAAATTGCTTATTTATTTATTCAACTTTGACAATCAAAGGCACTATCATTAAAATATGGCTATTTAATAACATCTGGTTGCAGATGTATTTAAATAAAACTTTCTCTTTTTAAGGAAAATTTATGTTCAGATTTCACTTGAGTGAGCAAAGGGTGACTCTGGTGAGGTGGTGCCACACCACTCCAGCTAGGAGAACATGCTAAAAATACACATCTTTCATCTATATAAGGTATTTTAGTTGTGTGTAAACTGACAGATAGCATGACAAGATACAATTAGAGTGATGTTTTATCTCGAGAATGTGTTCTGTATCTCAAGACAGCATTCTGGTGTGTGCATGTTTTGCTGTGTTACATAAAAAGAAAGTACTAGCTTGCATGTACATGTAGCTGATTAGCTAATTTGTAGTTTTCTTTAAGGATATGTTCACTATTTTTCAAATCTGTCTTAAAACAATAGCGAGGTATCCATATGAACATTGAAGGAGGAGGTTCATTCCTAATCATTCCTCCTGTTCATAATCAATATGTTTAAATTAACAATGGATTAAATGACTATTATTATGTAGAAGGGGTCGTTTGTGACAAACCCACAGAGAATTATCATTCACCCAGCCAAGCACCAAACAGCAGACAGACAAAGTTGGCAACTAGCTGGTGAACATCATGGATCATTTAGCAGCTTATTTTCCCCCTGAAGTTGGTGAAGAACAAAAGCAGAGCTACAGAAGAAGGAGAGTGAATATTGGACATTCGCCCGATGGGCAGAGACACGACTCTAAATAAATGATAACGTTGCTCTTGTTGGATGAGTATATGGCAAATGTTTGCTAAGAAGTTCGCTATGCCAACTTTTTAAGGTAAAAGACGTTAGTGTTGTTCTCACAACTTGTTTCTGCTGCCCCAAGGTGGCCAAAAAACTCTGTATCTTACATTAAAACATTCTTGTGAATTCCACTGTAACTACAGATTCTTACCATCTCTAACCTTAATATAACTAATTTCAACTTTAGACATAAACCTAACCATCTAAAGGCTTATACTTAAATGTAGCTTAATTTAATTGTCTTTCTAAACCATACCTTCCTGTTTGGTGAGCTATCACACCACTACTGCCCATATTCAACAAATAGCCTATGGTGTCAACTGTGCATTTTTCAGACTCAGAACCACTTTCCACCTTCCAAATGCTGCATCACCGATGTCCACTTCAGTTTTAGAAAAGCAAACCACGTGCGCAGTGGATGGTGAGTGATTCAGGGGGCCTGGGAGAGTGAACCATTCCCTGCAAAAAACACAGAGGCGGATGGTTCTGCCTGCTTAGAAAGCTTAAAAGCTCGACTAACAGAGGAGTGATTGTCATCGATCAGGAAAGCCACAAATCAGCAAACCCACAGTGATATATTAGCATCAATTTGTGAAAATATGTCTGACTGCACTTTTAAATAGGCTGTAGGAAAAGGTAAGGTGGACAAAATAATATATTGTGTCTCTGAATTTTTATTGTAAGATATTAACAAGCAAATGCAACCTGAATTCAATATTAAGTGTGTATTAGAAACATATTACAACAGCAGTATATTATACCACTCTGCCCAGCTATGTACTGTATTGTAAGCATCTGTGTTGTGTTACTGAACAATAAATTCTCAGTTACTTGAAGCATTTTTTTAGCTCTTAACAAGCATAGTCAGGGATCCGGAGCTAGTGGAGAGAAGTTTGGGCATGTAATCAGTACATCTCAGGCCATCCATCTTGACATCAGTTGAATTACCTGAGCGGACACGGTCTAGGTCCTCTGAGTATTAGCCTCAAATCTTGTTAGTAGTGCAGATGGGGTCCGTAGTAAATGGAGCGCTGGGTATTGACGGGGCCTGTCATTACCTTTCTCTGGGAATCAGGCGAAGTGCTCCGTCTCCCTCAGAGGCCCTCCATCACCTCCAACAGGCCTATTTATGGGCCAGAGTAACGGCCCTGAGGGGGAGAGAGAGAGCGAGGCAAGAGACAGACAGAAAAAGAGCGAGAGAAAAAGACAACGCGACAGCCAGATAGACAGAAAGCTGAGAGTTGACTGCAACTACTACCTATATAGTTTGCTGACACCATTATAAAAACTCAATAGTTTGCTGACACCACAGCAAATATTCAGTTTCTCCACAGCTTGAAAACAAATAGGCGCAGAAGTAACTCCTCCAGTGTGGAGACGAGGTTGAAAGAGTGATGTGTGCTGCTCCATGCACTTAAAATAGGTCAATTGTTTTCTCCTGGTTAATCCAAAATGAAGTATTCTTAGACTTTAAGCTATATAATTAATTTCTTCCAGTCTCGCAATAAATGAAAATCTAACTAAGAAAATATCAGTAAATATAAATAGTGCTAATTATGTGCAAACAAGCTGTGGACATTAAAGCAAATATAATAGTAATAAAGGAAAATAGTCAAAACCACCAATAAACGCTCACTATTGTTAAATATCTAAAATCAGGTAAGATGTTTTTTGTAGGTCATTACCTACAAAAAAAATCATTAACAGTCAATTTGTTATGCTACAAAATTACAACAATAAAAGTATTCTACTGTAGTTTTCATACAAGATGAACAGAAAGTAGCTTGAAAATAACTTTAAATACTGTACATGCATAGATGGTTGTACGGTAACATGTTTAAGCTGAACCTAATTAATTTATCAAGAAGTCTAAAGTGATCCTTCCATATAATAATGATAATTAATAGGTTTTAGGTTAACAGCTTGTGACACTGCATACAGGTTGTGAAAGCTCTTGACTAAGAACATCACCAATTTGCGCTGCCACTAGCATGTAGAATCAGGAGCAGCTTCACAGACAGGAAACACTGCGATGATTCAGTGTATCTATAAAACAATCTGTTCCAGTTGAGTTGTGACCTTTTACCATTATTAGCATGTAAACCTATATCTAAAAAGATATAAATGCACATTATTCATGTTTCAGCTTTTCAAGTTATATTTCAACCAATTAATGTTTCGCCTAAAAGACGATGAAGAAAAAGGTCAAAGTTAAACACTCAAATCTGCAATATTCAGAAATGAATGTAACAAGCCTAAAATTAGGTGCCATTCAAGAGACTACATTATTAACTGCGAAACGCACTTCTTCCACTTCTGCGACAGCGGCAGTGATGCACAGAGCAGCAGCAGTTCACCTGACAGTATACTTCAGATCATGTAACACAAGCCTGCAGAGGGGAAAATAACATACTGACTTGAATCATCAATCTTGTAATTGCACTTATATCCCATCTGCTGCCGGAGAAGCTGAAGTAACACTGCTATTGTATTCATACCCACAATATGAACACAGTCTCAGCCTCTTTCCAGCAGTTACCATCACTGACTTATATATGTTGTCTTTTATTAAATGCACACTTTTTTTTAGGTCATGTCTTAATGAAAATCAAAAAATGTTATGAAAAATTAATTTTCCTCAGTTAAAGTACATCCCTGGAAAGAACTGCATGAATTATTGAGGCTTGATAAAAATGTTTGTTTGCTTCCCGAACCAAAGTTATTTACTGTTTGGTGCTATTTTTTAACCAACCCTACATTAACTTAGTGTACTAATTGATATTAAAACTATATATATATATATATATATATATATATATATATATATATATATATATATATATATATATATATATATATATATGTATAGTGTAAAAGAAAACTGAATCACATGTTATCATTTGATGTATTTCTTCAATATATCATACATGTTTCAGACAGTGTTTAAGTTCAGTTTAGTGTTAGTTAGTGATTTCACACATGTTCTAAATTCCTCTGTGCTATATCTATTCTAAACTTAGTTCTTTGCTGTGTAAGATGAGGCAGTTGTGTGTTTAACAGTTAAGTCTATTCTGTTATACCCTTACCTGAGCCAGTGATAAGATAAACTGTAGTTATGTAGATGTTTATGTGTAAAACTGATAAGCTTTAGAGGATAGTGTGGTTTGTCCTTAATTTAATATAGTAGTGATGTTATGATGTCATAGATGTCATATATGGTCGTGAAGAAAGACTGTTCCTAGGTTATCTGAACTTTTGACTTATGTTTCTATCTGAGGGTTGGTTGCTGACCTGTAAGGTTAGTAAACAGATGTCATAAATTCTGTACAAGTAGTATTTAAGGGACTGGTTAAGTGCCAACCTTTCAGACAAAGAAAAGATAGCTAGGTGGTATGTATCTTTGTCTCCAGAACTATGATGCATTATACTTCTGATTGTATTATTTGATTACATTATTTCATAACCTGACAATGCTCTCTTGTGTGTTTATTGAGTGATCAGCAATTTCCCATTACAATAGCTTATATAATACCCTGCCCTTCTTTATGTTCAAAAGACACTTAATTTGTAATTTAGATCAACAACTGGCTGTTTGCAATGTAAACTGTGATATCCATCAGCTTTATTTAGCTTATTATGAGCTGTATAAATACATTTTAATTGAGACAATTTAAATAATTAATTGGAAGTTAAGTCAGGATCCTAAAACCTAAACAACTGCAGCATTTTTCTGATTGGACAGAATCTTCTGATGGTTGTAGTGGGTGACAATTCAATTTTGTTTCATCTTCTCTGCATCCTGATTAATGTACCTGGTTGCTTGTCTTCTTTCCGCTTTCACAATTTGGGGATTTCTTTTCTTTCTATTTTTACTCTGACTTTTCTGAGACACAGCCACTTCGTCTCTGTAGGTTTCTCACTACTGTAAATGAAGCAAGAAACAGCTTAAATGCACACATACTGTAGTCATGCAAACATATTACAGTAAAAGGGAACAAGAAAAACACATAATATTTGCCAGAGTGGGGCAAGAAAATCTTGGTTGCGTTTTCATTTGCTTGGCTGCCAGCAGAAGAGAGATTTGTGCTGTTTTACTCTGGCTGATATCCCCACCAGAGGCAGCAGGCGGAACACTCATTTTCACATTTTCAGTATAGATGGGAAAGTGACAAGCTTCTTTTGACATTGCCTGCAGAAAGCCTGATTTGTGCTTTCTTTTGATTTAAGGCGTACATACAGTATATCTATGAGGAAAGCTGGCAGGATGGGTTAGTAGCTGGATTCAGATGTGACCTGGCAACAGCTGAGACAACCTTGGGCAATGTACTTAGTGGCGCTCCTCAGCATCCAACAGCAGTTTAGTGAAGTATAGCCAGATATAAATATGGGAAACAGTATGAGAGTAAAGCAGGACATTGACAAAATGACATGTAGTTAGAAAAAGAATGCGATGAGAGATGGTTTTGGCCATAAAATATACATGTGACCCTGTGTTTAAAATTATAGTAGCACAATCACAAGGATGCATGCATGAAAGCACACATTCTCTCTTCCACCATTAACACCCAGAGCTCATTAAGACAGAACATCCTGTCAAATCTTATCTGGGTGCTTGGCACTGTCGTTTTCCCTAAAGCTCAAATCCATGGATTCCCATAAGCCTCCAGCACGCTTCATGCTGTTCAAACTCTGCTGCTCTCTGATCCCCCGAACTGACCACAGAGCAGCCTGTGAGATCACACGCCGATCCAACGCAGCAGCTCATATGCAAAGGACATGTGATTTTCAGAAACACATATTTGAAAATGAAAAAATATACACATGCAAACACACTTGCACATAGAAATGTTCTGTGTATATGCAAGCATTCTTCTAGATACCGTACATGCAGATTCATTTTAAATAGAGCTTCCATAAGATAGTACCAGCATCATTATTTCTGCTGCATTGAGTTTCTAAACCTTCCTCTTCCCTCATTATAAAAACTTACCTTTTATGACTGCAGCAGCTCTTGCTAGAATGGAAAAGACTCACTGAGAGGCAGACAAAGAAAAGGGCGGCGAGATCGTTTGATGCTGGAAGATTAAAGGACAAAATAAATAATTTTTTTTTTTAAAAAGGATAGTGCTCTACCTTAAAGAATCTCCTCAGCCAACCGGTGACTAACACCACTTGTTCTAATGGGCAGGCTCCTTCAAACTCTCACGGCACTGTCTGTGTTAACTCCCATTAAAGATGGTTGTGGCACCCCATTAGCCAAATGGTTAATGCACCACATGACTGCAACGTCCCTGGTTCGATTCCAGCCAGGGACCTTTGTTGCATGTCATACTCATCTCTCTCTCCCCTTGTTTCCTGTCTGCCTCTTCACTGCTATATATAAAGGCAAACATGCCAAAAAAAGAGAAGATGGTTGTGGCTAATTATCTCATTGTAAGGCAGCTGTTGAACAATGTGTGTGTGATCTGCCTTCATCTAACAATGTGTCAGTGGCACATGGCACAATGGCTCGGTCAATATTCACCATCTTTCAAAATGAATAATAGCAGCAGCTTTAAAACCCTCCGTCCGTGCGCTGCTGTAGCGCTGGCAGCCGATGCTCTAATACTGTGTCTCACTGTCATGTACGCTTTTCTCAGATGACTAATTCTCTGTCTTCCCTCTTCCATTTCTCTTCTCGACTGTCCTCTCGCTAGATGAGATCGACTCGGAAAGTTTCAGTATGGCCTGTGGCCTTTGTGGGTGGCTTGCGGTACGAGTCCCCCAAGGTCAATGCGGCTGGGAAGGTTTACGGCTGGAAGACGGTGTTCGACCCCCATCGGCCCTTTGCCATCGACATGGCCGGCTTTGCCATCAACCTGAGGCTCATCCTCTTCAAGCCACAGGCATATTTTAAGCTTCGCGGGGTGAAGGGAGGGTACCAGGAGAGTAGTTTGCTCCGGGAACTTGTCACACTCAACGACCTGGAGCCTAAAGCAGCCAATTGCACTAAGGTAATTCCCCCCTTTTTTAACTTTTACTTCTCATAAGCTGCTTAACTTGAGCTTTTAGTAGTTAAGGGATTTGCTAAACTGTTTATGATAGTAAAAACTGCAGATGAGGGAATTTAAGCTGCTGCAACACACCAATACTATGACCTGCAGTGAAAGAAACTTGAAGAGGTGGTTGGTTTGGTATTTTGTTAAATGTAACTTCAACAGATATTCAGCTTCAGAGTTGAAATCAGGCCCCTTAACTGAATGTCACCTTAGCAACAGAGAGAATTATCTTTTCATGTTATATAATAGAAAGTTGTATAACTTTTGCTACCAACACCATAATAGGCACATTGTCTTGATGATGTAAGGTGCTATTCATTCACAAAAACACAAATGAAGATGTGAGAAACTGTATCTTTGCATTTAAATCAATAAAGTGGGAGAAAGTACTTCCAATGGAATGAGGCCATGAATCTTTCAGAGGATCCAATGGCATCGACACCACAAAACTTTCATTATGATAAGAGTTTGTTGTTTGGTAGCAGCAAACTTTCTTTGATCAATAATCAGGAACAGGGAGTGTCAGTTTTTGATGCCTCAAACTTATCCATGAGGCAACCAGTTTGCACTTCTTCATCCTCCTTCGCATTCCAAGTCCAGTGTTCCTGTTCAACACATACTACGAGAAAGTGCTTGTTTTTGGCAGAAATCCCATGAAAACATGAGCATTTTCTAATGATCAGAATGTAAATGAGTGTAAATTTATTGCTGAAAAGTTGGATATCATTGATTATATTTCTTTCACTGTCCACGTGCACTTCTGCCCACACACACACACACACACACATGTGGTTGAATGAGAGGCTTGAGGGTTAAGCAGCAGCAACACTCTTGTCCGTGCCCACTTCACCATTCCTGCTTACGGCCCTTGGTCTGGGTCACTTCACTAAGCCTCTCTCTGGTCAAAGAGGAGTCAGCCAGAGGGCTTTAGCTTGCCATTATCTACACCGCAATCACCCCTAGACACACACGCACAGAAACACACACACACAAAAAGTGAGACACAGAGAGGGTAAAGGATGGGAGGAGAGAGAGAGATACTTTTAGCCAGCTTTTTCTCCTGCTCTCCCCCAGCCATTCAGAGGGGTAAATGAAAAGAGGGGATTCAGGGAACGGCTGAGAGAGCGGAATTGGAGTTGGGGGAATGGGGAGGTAGGGACGTCACACTGATTACAGATGAGCGCAGGGACAGACAGAAGGGGTGGGAGAGAAACAGGAAGAAAAAATGGAAAGTCGTGCATGGGCATCTCTCTTCCTCATAATCTACCACTTCAGATGCGAGCGTGACTATTAACCTCCCCCTACACCTGAGCAAAGAGGGAGTGGGCTCCTGGCACATCTCAAACACGCCCTATGCATAATTCATGGCCAGCGCCGTGGTGAGATGAAAGGAAGGAGGGCTCCAACACAGAGACGACCAGGGAAAATGAGCTTCACACTTTTTTTTTTCTCTCCCCTTTTCCCCTTGCCATCCTTTTCCTGGATGTTTGTCCGGTCTCTGGGGCCAAATCAACCCAGTCTGAAGGCTCGATAGCACAATAGCATACCCGGGAAAAACGTGCTGTTTTATGTGCAGAGAACTATAGTGCTACCGCCAAGACAAAAGCTCATACATACCATGTCTAAACATTTTTAGTTGAAGGTAGCCATTATCCTATGGTCAGAAGAGGGCTTTACACAGGCCAAACTGCGAGAGCTGTATCATATTTGTAAGATAACACATTCCTGTGATCCCTCTTCAGTCCCATCTAATGTAGGGTTCATGCTCAAGTAGCTCTTTACACATAGACAGGCCCTGTGGTGGTCTCTGTACTGTTTGAGCTATAACTGGAATTGAATGTTTTGAAGAACATGAAGCAGAGTGGGGGCTGAAAGGGAGAGCGGACTC
Organism: Thunnus thynnus; assembly: GCF_963924715.1. Classification (NCBI taxonomy): domain Eukaryota; kingdom Metazoa; phylum Chordata; class Actinopteri; order Scombriformes; family Scombridae; genus Thunnus; species Thunnus thynnus. Next base: position 10,274,880 of record NC_089523.1, read on the forward strand.
TGAATGAGTGCATTAAGAGAACAGCATGTTACTAATGTTGCTGTTGTTTGTTCCTGTGCATTTTTTCTCACCAGATCCTCGTTTGGCACACAAGAACGGAGAAACCTGTCCTTGTAAACGAGGGGAAAAAGGGATTCACAGACCCCAACGTGGAAATTTGACCATTGCCCCCTCACCCCCAGACCACAGTAAGTAACAATGTTAAAGAAACATCAGAAATACCCTCCATTACTGAGCCGAACTCTCTTTTCACCCTCAAAATATTTCCTTCCTGAATGAAAAGGATTTAGTAGAGGAACTGAAAATGTGATGATCATTTTCGCCTAGTCTCAGCTAGTTAGACCAGGTGTTGTACATTTCTTTTTTAATATGCTTTCTGTTAAGGTGCAATTACAGCAGCTGTGAAATAAACAGGTTCAATTAGCTTAAATGAAGCATTAGCGCTCCTTCTCAGCATATCTTAATCCTTTCTATTGCAGGTGGTTGGCCTTGGACCTGCAGAGGGAAAAACGGCGGAGTCTCTTGATAAGTGCAACCAGCGCTCATGTCTTAATCATCAGAAAAAAAGAAGGGGGGCCTTTGAAGGGGGATTTAATCCTCTTGACTGAATCTGATATTTTTAAAATATGGACTGAAACAGTACAAATGTATCATATTAAAGCACAGATTAGTAAGACGTGGCGGTTATTCGTCATGTCCGCAATTTGAGTGCAGAGGAGACGACATGAAGGATGCCTCACAGGGTCGGTTTGTGTGGACATGACCTGTACCTTCACGGTACAGTGGCCCGCTGGGGACAACCTATCAAAAGAGACAGCACAATATGAAAAGCAAACAGCCAGCGGACTCAACCAAACAAGTTTGAGCAGGTTAAAGAATATCCTTCACCTCAGAAACGGTACACGGTACAAGAGAGAAATTCCTCTAGGATTTAAGGACACGAACTTCATCATCAGCCTGGAGGAAAACATGATTACAAGGACAAATATGTCTCATGTATTTTACCTTGAACAAACAAACATGGCAAGGGAAGGAATGTTCTTTTGATAACTATGAAATGTTTGCTTTAATTTAATTTAATTGGTTTGGGTGTTTTACAAGCACTTGACTTGCTAGTTCAATACTACTGACTCTTACCCACATTTACTCTTGGGTTATCATTGTTCATTTTATAGTGTCATTATAACTCATGCATTTAAGCCAGCCCGTACACTTGAAGAGACTGCTGTTCCGAGACGTATCACTTGTTGCGCTAGGGAGCTGAAACGTACAGTACATGTAAACATAAAAATCCTAACACTACTTCTTCTTAGCACTTAAAAATACACAAATCATGTTCCTTTATGGCAACATGTGTAAATAGTAATTCAACATGAGAACAATCAGAAGGATTAATGACAAATTTTTGACAAAAAGCATTGTAATTACTGTATTTATATGTTAAAAAAAAGTCTCTTCTCTCTCCTCCCTGGTTAATTCATCACAATGACACACAACAAGGCACAGATTCACTCTAGGTTCAACACATGGAAAGAAAAATAGCACATCACCAGTTTAATTTGGTAATAGAAGTTCCAGTTTGTGACACATTCATAACACCTGGACAAGAAAGTCAAATTAGCTATATGGCACATTCACAGTTGCTGACCCCCCCCCTCCCCAATCCCACTGTGAGTGTCACTTTTGAAGTCATTTTAGTAAGTTGATATTTCCCCTTGTCTATGCACGTTCATATATGTACACAAGCCAACGGTTAACAAGGGTCAGCTGTGTGCAAGTATATAAAAGAGTAGGATGAAATGGTATCAAAAGTATCATGTCAGACGCAATAGATAAATCCCAAGAATTTGGTTTTACGAGGCTTGTCAATCCCTCTCCTCTTACTATGATGTGAGGGAGACAGAAATTCCCCAACACATCTGTTGATTTTCAACACAACTCTCCATCGAACAGCTGGTGTAAGTTTTGATTAATATATTAAAATAATTTATGCATGGCCCCAAATATTTGGTTTTTTATAAAAACTATAGCTGCCACTTACAAAATGGTATAATACTGTACATGCTACTCTGAAGTGACAGCAGGCTAAAGAAAAGCACAACGAAAATAAAAAGTCAATCTTATTTTTGCTAATAATTTGGTAGTTTATATCAACACATCTTCAGGATTGTGGACTGTTGGTATCTCGTGTTTTCTTTTTGTGTTAGTATCCATCCACTGTACATTAACTGGATCATAGAAGGGAGTAACTACACCTCCGACGATAGACATCAGTAGCTATGACGCTGTACGGCTGAACACTGTAACAAAGTTATTCTACACCTCTTATAATAGATTCTCTCCCCCTACTTGATTACTTGATAAATCATCCATCTAGTGCAATACACAGTGGTGGTTCTTATCTAACATTGCCCAGCAGAAGTAGCCCCCCTCCCGTCAACACACACACACACATACACACACACACACACACACCTGCAGCACGAAAACTTACAAAGATGTTACAGCCTATCTGGCTCATCACCTGGAGAAACCGTGTTATTACATATTTCGCTTGGAATATGATAAGATACAGGTCTTTCAATTTGTTCTATTCTTCAACTTGTCTCCCATTATTTATTAAAAATCAAATTTAATATATTTATTTATGTATTTATTTCAACTGTGGATGTGCAATTGAATTATAGCACTGTTTGCCCTTAAATATGTACTTTACAGCTGCTCTCTACAACAGCATGCCCACATACAGTACATTATACATGGATTATCATAAAATCAAAAATAGGTTATCAATACCAACAGGCAGACATATATCTTCTTCTTTATGGCACTGCTGTTGATCTAAGTTCTGCTTGAGTGGTCGTTATCAGCTTTTCATATGAATTAATGATTAAATCCACCTGAAATTAATTTAGCGCTATAATAAATTGATACTTGTAATCCAAAACAGGAAAAATGCCAGTGTAAGAATTAAATTGAACACTATCCTTTAAAAATGGCATAAATGGATTTCATTTTATGCTAATAGGATTTCCTGAAATTGATTATGTGAGTACATTATTTGCTTTTCAAATGAAACTCAATTCCTGCTCTCATCTGCTAAATGTTGCTCTTGTAAAGATGCAGGCAAACTAAAAAAAAACAGACCGAAACAGATCCGCATGTGGTTGGACTGGTTAAATAAGATTCTGTGATGTGACTCTCTGGTGTGTCCTGAAGCAGCATCACACAAAAGTTCAAAGGGCCTCACCTTGAAAGTGATGTTTGTCTGACATGAGATTTGATTTTTTTCTGACTCCAACAAAGTGACGTATCAAGCAATATCTAATGCTCATAAAGAATTAGTCTTATAGAACCTACCTATACATCAACTATAGCAGTACAGGTTATTCAGTATTTAAAGTCAGTTAATGAGCATTACCCTCTGAGGGCTTCTGTAAGGCACAATACACTTGACACACAAGTCCTCCCTTTTCCTCATCTTCACCGTCATCTTCCAGCCTCATGTGAATCACATTTTATGCATGTGACTCTTAAGGTTGTTTATTTGCCACAGCAATTCTGTCTCAGAGAAAGATGTTAGTTTAATCAAGAGAAATAAACAACTGAGAAGAACCTCACCTGCTCCTGAGTTTTGTGTTCAATGGACGTATCTACACAGTGTTTCTGACACATTTGACCTGCAGGGTACATAAGCAGCAGCAGAGTGCCTTGCTAAATGGCACATTGATGAAAGCTTCATTATATAAAAGGTGAGGGATATTTCACAGTGAGTTCTGCAAAATGCATTTAATAAGATGACACTCAGTGAGTAAGAATATGAGTGAGAATGTTTCATCTTAAGTCATGTATAAATTGGTTGCTAGCTGTGACATAACTTTCAAAAATAACAGTTTGGGGAGCCAAACGATATCTTAAACCCACGTGCCAATCCTTGGTTAATGTAGATATGACTTTATTTTATTCAAATATGCACACACGGAGGAATAAGTGTGTTTAAAATGAGTGATATATTCAAATATGCTAACGTAACCAAAACCTGAACTGTCATTTAAATCTTCACAATTTACATAATTATAACAGCATTTCATCAAGTTTCAGGTCAGTTGCGTCAGTATTCCACTATGTTTTCTTACTCTTTAATCTAAATAGGTCATATGTTAAAGAGCTAACATTACTTTTCTCCAGTTGTTCAGTTAGCTAAACAGCAGTTACACCAGGTCAGACTTGTCAACCATATTCCACAAATTGTTTTTCTCTTTAATCTTAACAGGTCATATATTAGCAAACTAACGTTACTTTTGGTCAGGTTGTTTAATTAGCTATGTAGCAGTTACACCAGGCAATTAGCCATTGTAGTTCAATATTTAGTAGCAACTGATCTCTATGTAATGCAATTTATTATGCAATTTGTTTGGTTATAACTAGGATAAGTTTGAACTTCTGAACAGTTGCTGCAACTGGCTCCAGGATTTCAGCACCACAGGAAACCTGATTACCCAACATTTTTAGGTTGCCTATGTATTATCTATTAGCTTGTACAATGTAATTTACCTAAATGAAGCCACTGCTTCACTGTGGCATTCAACTTTAAAGACAATTGTGATGATATTCAGGCTGGTTAGCACCAGGCGGAACAGATGAGTTTTCAGAAGGAGTTTTCAAAAAAAAAAAAAAAAAAAGATCTTCAAACACAGCTTGTGATCTTGACTTCTCTGCAGGAGCTCACAGCATATCATAAGAAGGTAAATTTGAAAAAACGAACAGTGTTGTATCAAACAGGCTCTCACTGTGCAGAATAAATAAAGCAGTTCACAAGCTTCATGGGCCTTGGCTACTGACACAGAGGTCAAACCAGTCTTTATTCACAGTTCTTTTTATGCAGCCTGGATGTAATTTATAAATACAGTCTGTGAGAGGAAGACATTTTATAGCACTTATTATAATCAAGAGCCTTCTCTGTCACAATCCTTCGGTCTCCAGTTTTGCAGTATATAAGCGCAGGTTAATTATACTGTTACTAAATTGAATAAAAAAAGGATACAACAGAATGTCATACAGTCACCATGTGAAAAATTGCTTGATAAGTCTGGATCACTGCCGCATTGGTGTTTTCTGATAGAGCACAAAATATCATGCTCACTGATGTGTGTGACTTTTGAGTGCTGCTGGTTGTGGTAGGCTGTGGATGCCTGAGCAGATAAAGGTCTCAGTCCTCCTGAGCTCTGCCATCATCCTCTTCCTCCTCCTCCTCCTCCCCTCTTCCACCCTTCCCTCTCACCTCCTGTTCTCACTGGACATCAACAGTCATGCCATAGTCGGGGCTGCTGGCGAACTGGATCTTACCATCTGTTTCCTGCTCTTCAAACACTATGACCTGTGATGAAGCGAAAAATGCCAGCTTAGCCGAGGTCATGAAAAGACAGTTGGAGTGTGTGTCACAGAAAAGAAAAGTTTAAAAAGGCAGGAAGGAGAAACAGAGATACAGTGAATGTAGCTTACTGCCTTTTCCAGAAAGTGCTGCTGAGTTCAACGACATCAAAGCTATGGAGTGATGAATATCAGTAGCTGTTCACCTGTAATATGCTTTTACTTTACCATTTTAGTGGAGGTGAGCATCATACAGATATGACCAAAGGAAATTGATAGCACTCAGAGAGCATATACATCCACCATCTTTGTTATTTCAGTAATACAAAGCCTTAGTTTTTAATTCAGCATCTGGATTCAGACCTGCATTAAACTACACAGTGACAGACAAACTGTATTTTTTGAGAATACTTAAAACCTGTGAATGTTAGGGCCATCCAACTCTGGACATCTAGAACTAAAACGATCAGTCAATTAATCGATTAATTAATCATCACGTATTAATCTGCAACTATTTTGATTTCAAACAAAAATGCCAAACATTTGCTTGTTCCAGCTTCTCCATTATGCATAACTTACTGCTTTTCACTGTTTAATGTAATTATAAATTGAATATTTTGGACTATTGGGTAAAAAAAAAAAGACATCTGAAGATGACACCATGGGTTCTGGGAGACAGTGATGGGCTGAAGACAATAATCGTCAAGATTAATCAATAATAATAATAATGGTTAGTTGCAGCCCAAGCGCATGTATGTCTAAATTTGCTTTCTATTTCAGGTATCTTGAGATATTTGGAAAACCATTTCTCATATTTTTTTCATATGTACCAACTTTGGGCAAGATTGGATGAAACTGTGTCAGTGTTTTAAAAAAGTGTTTTGCAAAAAGGTTTTAAATATACATGTGCATGTGGCAATGGGTAGATACTACAAATTTTTTTTTTATAACAAACAGTTCCTGAGAGTTCTTCTTTGACCCATGGCATGACTTTCCTTATGGTTGTTATTGATAACAAAAATAAGGGACTGGAGACACCCTCAGTACATAGCATTTCATCGCTTACAATGTTGTTGAGGTCATCCATGCTAAAATGTACTGAGGTGACTTTGATAAAAGTGTCTCCAGAATGTTAAGCAGGTGAAAGTAGAGATAAGACAGAAGTACCTGGTTGTCCCCTCTGTGGAGCCATGGGCCAGGGAGATAGAGAGTTTGCTGAGGACCAATAGACCAGTAGCGTCCCAGATTCCTGCCGTTGATGAACACAACACCTTTGCTCCAGCCCTGTGGACACAACCAGCACCGTGACAACAGATAAATTCAGCCAATCAGATGCTAATGGGTGATAAAGAAACATACTGATGACTACTGATAACACATCGCAAACCTTTCTATCTAATATAATTTGCATCTCTTGCTTAATATGTCCTGAGTTGTTAATTACAGCTTTTAGCTTCTCTGTATCCAGTCACTTTGATTCTCAGTACTTGATCTGTAGGAAAGTTACCAGGTGAACAAAAATACCATGAGAGATATACAGTACAGTTCAACAGGAGGGAAATGATTAGTCAAGAGGCACTTGACTTGTTCAATCAATAACTGCATTATGTAGGAGTGCATACAAACTGGATCATCAGCAGAACCTTTTTCTGTAAAGAGCCATTCAAGACATATCACTGGCTGACTGGGCTGGCGGGGTGTAATAATAATAATATGGGCGATCACATTACATAACATACCATAATCCAGAATATGAATGTCTGATTTTGAGATGAAACCAATCATATAGTCATGTAAATAACACAAATGACAAAGAAATACAAAACTTTCAAATCATCATTCAACCATTGTTTACAAATACCATGCTTTATGTAATATGTTCATTAATATAACCATCAATAGGTATAATTTGGGTGATCGCCACAACACTTCCAGGCTAAATGAAATAATAACGTTATCATGTAAATATATCCAATGAATAACAGTACAAGTGGGCCAGTGCTCAAAAAAAGCTTTTCAAAGATATATTTATCTGGTGACTAACAGGAGCACAATAACAGGAAGACCAGTCAATAAAATGAAATACAATAACACTGCCCTGTATTTAACAAGAGTGGAATCAACTCCACTGGCTTTCCTACTCACAGGGAGTTTGATGAAGATGTCTTTAGGAAATCTGCTCACATACAGCGTGGCCTGGAAAAACCCTGGGAAGGACGGCCGCTGACGCATAGGAATCCAGTGGCCTGAACTCTCAAGTCTGTAAAGAGAGAATACATTGCACATTTCAGTTTGCTCAAATCATTACAGATAATGCTTTTCAGAATACGTTTTATGGCATAAAAACACAAATCTAAGTCGTCATGTACTGTTTAGGTACTTCTGCTGCATGTTTGTTCTAAAAATCTATCAGTCTTGACTTTTAGGAGGCTTGTTTGTTGGCTATCAGTATATCATGTCTGAGTTTATAAGCCTGCAGTAAATGTCAAATGAATGTTTGGACATGGATGGCGGGGGAAATATTCAGATTCACTATCTTTGCTTTGGCTATAGATTATATTTTGCCTCCTAGTAAATTCAAAGGTTGCCAGAATATACTATAACACCAAAACGCTTCTCTTGATTATGCATTTTTAGGGTTCATTTATACAAAGCTTCAGGCTTTGACATTTTCAGGATGGTGCCAGGGTAACACAATTTTGCACTAGATGGGAAGAAACCCTAAAATGGCTTGAAAATATATCTATTTATTTTACAAGGTACAAATATAAACCTCTTAACAAACCACAAGGTCAATTAATCCTAGTGATCCTGAGACCATGATGATCTGTGCAACAAAATGTTGCATACAAAAGGATACACAAAATAATAAAAATCTAGACATTACAAGTACAAACAAAGATGTGGTGATTGGGACAGGCTGTGGGAGGTGTTTTACTTCAGCCTGGTGTTAATGACCCCAATCTTGCATTTGATCAGCAATGAACAATTAAAGAAGACATTATAATTTTTTGTGATATGGGAAAATTATGAGAGACATGCATTTGCACCTTAGGGTGCTCCTGGTCCTGCAAAATGACCTTATGATGTTGTTTTTCCATGTATAGAAATGACCAGACCTAATGACTGTTATCGGATACAGAAGGTGCCACATTATAGATCCCCCTCCATGTTTAACAGTTTGCAACAGATATATTGCATCTAAGACACAAATCTAATCCTGTTTGAATATAAGAAAGGGCAAATCACTGAGCACTTTACTTTTAATCATGTTGGTGGTTTTCTGGTACAGGATACAAAATCCTCCACACCAGACTCTACAACTCAAAACAAACAAACCATACAACAAAACAATAACACAATATACTTATTTAAAATGACAATAGTTCCACAAATAATCACAAATAAACTTCATGATTATATAAAATATCCTTTGTTGACCAGAATTTATCCAGTCTATTTTTTAGAGTTCAACTGAAGGAGCCTGCACTACATCCTCTGGAAGCTTGTTCCATGCATTTAAAGCACCAAGTGTGTCTTTTCAGAGAAACACTTTAGTGGGTATAATTTTAGTCCCTCTTATATCATACGTATTACTCCACAAGTGGATTACAGGCTTGGCTGTGACATTATATATTCCATGAACACTCTATGTTTCCTGTATGCTAGAGTTGGTAACTGTAATTCTCTTAATCTCTCCTCATATGACATGTCTTTCAGACCTGTGTAGCTCTTCTCTGAACCTTCTCAATATCTTCTATTTGTTGTAATTCATGAGGACAACAGACCGAACTTGCAAAATCAAGATGGGATCTCACTAAAGAGTTATATAATGGTAAAAATATTCCCTTGCTTAAATTTTGAAAAGTTCTTCTGATTATCACCAACATAGTTTGCCTTTTTAATTTTTTGTGGAATTCAAGTGAACTATCAACCACTACATCTATATCCTTTTCCTCTTCCATTTGCTGAACCACCAGTTCTCCAGTTGTATAGTTAACTATGTTGTCATTTGATTTCCCAATGTGTAAATGTTCACATTTTTCTGGATTTAATTTCCGCAACCACCCCCAAAACCCCAATTACTCATGCTATGGAGATCTTCTTGCAGATGACCTGTCAGTGTCCTTTGTGATTATTCTAAATATTTTTGTGTTGTCCGCAAGAAGATATGTATCAGATTGTATTACACTTGGTTAATCATTTATATAGACAACAAAGAGTACAGGGCCCAGTACAGATCCCTGTTGAACTCCAGAGGTCCCCAGTTTCCAGCTTGGAGAGGCACCATTTACCACCACCTGCTGTTTCTTATTACATAAAAAGTCCTGTATCCAGTCTGTAACTCTGTTGTTTATGCAATATGATTTTAATTTTGACAGTAGTCTTTTATGAGGAACTGTATCAAAAGCTTTTTGGAAGTCCATATATATGCAATCGACTGACTGTCCTCTATCCGAAGCTGCTGACCACTAATCAAGAACCGTGAGAAGCTGAAGTGTAGTCGATCTTCCAGATATGAATCCATCCATTTCCATTGTCTTACATACTGCAGATGTCAGTCTAACTGTTTTCTGCTATTGATTTGTTTCCTTTTTTGAAAATTGCACTGATTTGTGCCTCTTTCCATTCACAGGGAAAATTGATTCTTCTAACAATTGATTACATAACACTGTAAGGGGTTCAGCAATCACACAAACCAATTCCTTTAAAATCCTAGGATGTATCGCATCTGGCCTTGGTGATTTATAGATGTTAATATTCTGTAGAAGCAGTTTTGTACCTCTGTAGTTATAAAATGTTCTATTTGCTGAATTTTCAATCTTGGCAGTTCAGGTATGTGCCCTTTAGGTTCATTAAAAAACACACCGCTAAAATATTCTGACAATATTTCTGCTTTTTCAATATCTTGGAATGGGGAGTTAGTATCATTCTGACTGGCATATGAGTCTCCTACTGTTGTTTTAATTTTTTCCTCTTATTTGTATAATTCCAGCTAACCTTTGGTTTCTGTTTAGATTGTCTTGCTCCTCTTTATATATATATTTTCAAATATTGTGTTCTCATTCTCACAAAGTTTCTAACCAATACCCCTGTGTGCCTCTGGGTTTTTACTTCTTATTGCCTTTGTCGCAAGATTATTCTTTTCTTTAATTTTCCTTCTTGTAATTCTGTCCAAGGGGAAATTATGTTTTTTATTCAGCGGCCTAATTTTACTGATTGGTACAAACTTGTCCCATACTTCGTTCAACTTAGTCTTAATTAGTCTCCATTTGTTGCCAACATCATTATTAGATAGGTATTGTACCCAATCAAAGTTTTCCAATTCCCTACATGCTTCCTCAAAATTCGACTTGTAATTTTTTCTTATAACTTAATTTCTTACCGTTTTTGTGTAACAAATGACCTTAAACAACAAGACACAATGATCACTTTTACCTAAAGGGCTTAAATATTGAACGTCATCTATCATATTTTTCTCATTTGCAACTATAAGATCCAACACAAGTGGAGTGTCACCACCTTGTTGATTCTTGTACATATTGAAACAACAATGCATTCTGAATACAGTCCAGAAACCTATTATCTAATGATGTAAGATTATTCCCCTTTGCATTGGTTAAACTCCAGTGTATATTTGGCAAATTGCAATCACCCATAATTAATTTATGTGAGTACTTTTCTGGTGACACTTCCTCTATTAGAACCAAAAGATTATCGTTGTTAGTCTCTGTACCAAATTGCTAGTCTCTGTACCAATAAATTATTAGTCTCTGTACCAATAAAACTGTCAGACACATGCTGCTAACTGAAATTCAACTTGCAATGAATTGTGTTTTTATGTAGTGTTTTCATTATTGTATTGACAGAGCTTAAAATGCCGCTCTACGCTTTACAGAAGTTTGAATTCCGCTAGCGCTTTATTTTATGAACACATGCTGTCATCCTTTATAGCCATTAAAACTAAAAAAAGAACTAAAGAAAGTAAACACCAGATTGATCTGTCCACAATAGTTATGATGCCAAAAAGGTGAAAGATTCTCTTTCATGTTGGGCATCTTAAATAAACAGCACACTGGTGATGTAATCTTCTACCTATTGTACTATACTGCTTGTTATTTAGATGCTTTAGATGCTTGACATGAGTCACTGAGTTGGAAGGCTGTGTTTTGACTGCATTTCGCCATCCTGCTCCCATTGTAATTGTGTTAAGCAGGGAGATAATCAGCTGAATTGAATCAGAGGTGAGCACGTGTAATGACAGAGAAACACAAACATGGAGGGAAACTGGATAATAATTGAGAGACACAAACCTGTTTACAAAGCCTGGCTTCATATCCAGACTATGAATAATGAAGTCTCGGAGGAGCTGCTTGTTTAACTCAATATCTCCAACAAGACCTGAAAGAGGAGTCAGAGCTTTCAATTTTCATATGGATCTTAAGATATTTTACATTAACATTTTGTCATTTCGCAGACGCTTTTATCCAAAGCGACTTACAAGTGAGGCAAGACAATCAAGAGTTAGAGGACAGTGACTCTGAAAGACACTGTTAATTAGTGTCTTTCAGGGTCTCTCACTCAGTAAGACTTGTGCTGACTGGAACATCTACAAAGCCATCAATTTATGGAACAATTTGTACCTTTACGCTGCTCATCCAGGGTTTTCCCATAATTCACTCTTCCACTGTTCTCCACCAGTAAACTTAGAGTTCTTTTTCCCTACAGCGGAAAAATACATACAACATGAGAGGCGTAACTGAAATACAGCAGTATTTCTCAATGGAAAGAATTTACAACAAGACAAGAGGCAACAATTCCATTCAGCTGGTTTGGTTTGAGTAACTGATCAAAGCCAATTACAGTGAGCATTTTTCTGTCAGGTTGAAGTTGACTATTCAAATTTGTTAAGATAAACATTAATTTGAGGATTTGCTGTTGGCTTAATACTGGGACCTCGCCGCCAAAAACATCTATCAGCATCCCCTAAAGCTTTCACATGTTGCGTATGGTTAAATATTAACAACTTTATCCTTTTCAAAAAAGCTAACAGAAAACTGGGTCTAAACTACACACACAAGTACACACACACACACACACCATTTACCTTCCCATCAGGGAGTGCAAGTTCTTGTATCTTATAATCCAGAACACCAACAAAATGTTTGTCCACAAAAACCTACGGAGAAAAAGAAAATGAAATGGAAAAACAATATATTTTGAAAAATTAAAATAGCCACATGAGAAAACAATGTAACCATTTTTGTTGCTAACATGAACATACAACAAAGGTACAAGCACAGAGGAAAGGCTCAGCGGGAGCTCGGCAGACTACATGTGAACGAAATGTACAGATGGATGTCTACACTATAAAATAATCTGAACCCCTACCCGAGGTGGAGCATAGATGGATTTGTCTTCACATTATCTTCAGTCTTTTGCTGAAATGTTTAGACATCAATTTTGGAGAACTGCAGGCTTTCATAACAGTGTGACACTAATACCAGAGCAACTAGTCTTAGCCTGAGCTTGTTAATTGTATTCAACAAGTACACTGATGACGGGAGTGATTTACAACTAACAGTTTTCTCACAAAGACAAGTGCAAAAGTTCTCACAAAGACAAGTGTGAATGTGTGATTTTGGAGGCATTACAGTGTTGTTTTTCCTCCTGTCCTTACCAATGCTCTATCTCTGATGTTGTTCCTGGAGTTGAGGGTTCCTCCCCTTGTGATGGTGGTTTCATACAGTGTGTAGCCATATGACTGACCATTGTTATTGTTGACAGGGAGATTCTCCATATTCACTGGCCTTTCTGACTTGAAAGGCTTCCAAATATGCAACAAAAGGAGAGTTATGTGAGACACTTGAAAGTTTCATATATTGTACAAGTATTCAAATGTGCTGCTGAAATTCATATTGTTTTAGATTTTTTTTAAATGGTTATATAAGATTTCCTGTATTTAATGTGAAAACAGTCCCAATCTCAAAACCATTCTCAAGGCAGATGGGATCTTATGATTCCTGCCACACAATCTCCCACTTGCAAGATGGCTTCATCCAAAGTGACGATTTATCAAACCTAATGAAGCTTTCCTGTCTGGCGTTCACAGCAATTCTTTTATTCAGCAACCTTCTTTTGCATACCCTTGGGAGGTGCATTATGCACTCTTCACAAGTCAATAAACACTCCCTGCTTTGACACGATTAACCACCTACCTCCAAACACACAGATACAATATCAAACTCAGACATCCCACTCACTCACTCTGAGGCCACTGAAGAGAAAATGCTCATTTTAAACAAGGCTGTGTGGCTGGTCAGAAGCAAAGTAATTGTCGTCTCAGAGGGAAGCAAATTATTGCGACGGGGAGTGAATAATTAATGTTGTAAGCAACTGCCAGACATGCTACATCTGTTTTGAATATAAATGGCCCTGAAGAGCATGGTGTAAATGGCTGAAGCAAACTGGTGGACATGAAAGTGAGCATACATGATGACACACTCCAAAATGATTGTTTAATAATGAGGCTTTTTTCCTAGCTTTATTCAAGAGCGTAGTCTTTCAATTTGAGAGCATGATTTATTGATTTCATGTTCAGATTTTGTAATTCCTTCCCTCAAACCCTGCCCTCGCACTCAAATAGATCCTGCTTACACTTAGCTTTGCTATGCTCCTGCTCAAACTGTATGTTTGCACTCAGATATATTGTTGCTTGCATACATTTCCTGCTTCAGCCCTTCTCCTCGCACTCAGGCTGCTTCTGTGCGCTTGTGCAACATCTGCTCTAAGATTTGTACTCTGCTCTTGGATTGTTTGTGCAACAACCCTGTCAAACTTCCCCTAACCAATAGAAAGCCAGGTGTAGTGTTGACCAATGAAATGATCCCTGCCTCCTTGAGGGTGCGTTCGCTTTACTTGTTAGAGTGTCCTATACGGGCGGTTAATTTTTAACCTGGTTCATCCAATCCAGCCATCCAGGGCGTTATAAGATGCACTTCCTTTGCTTTCTTGTACAACTTTTGGTATATAAAGACATTTAATATACATACCAGCACCCATAATTTTTTTACTATTATAGCTACATATAATAGTAGCCATATAGCATAACTTTCAATTTGAAGTATTTTTACTAACACAACCTTGTAAAAATACCTTTATGCTGATATGATCACTCGCATTGGCCCTATTTGTAACAGAAAGCTTTGCATTTTTTTTCTTGATTTGAATGTAAAATTAATTTCTTGGTGTGCTTTTACTAACAAAACATTGTAAAAAATTAATTGTTGACCTTATCTAAAGAAAGACTGACTGTTTTGGGGAATTATAGAATTTAATTGGCAGAAAATCTAAAAGCTGCCATTAACTGTAAATTTATTGACAAACAATAATATTCTTCAAAAATAAGAAATGCATGTGAAATTATGTGGAATTTTGCTGCACGTTGTATGTAAATTTCAATTTTTTTTAACAGTGTAGTGAGCAAATCTAATGTGTTAATAATGGAAAACAGGGGGCAAGCAGAAATGCTATGCAGAGTAGGCAGATGTGATAAAGAGCTTGTGCTAGCTGTAAGATAAATGCACACTCCTCAGGCTGAGACAGTCAGAATATAGATTTTCTTCCAGTATTTATTGTAAAGTACTACACTACACAGACCACAACAGGCTGGACACCCACATAATTAACAGCGCATTTCCTTTGAGTTAAACGTGACTGGCTTGTGTATATTACTTGTGTATTTTAATGTATTACTGTTGTCTGTATACAAGCTTGTAACTCTGTTCTGAGCAATGCTACATGGATGATGTTTATTATTTTTGTGCTACAAATGTTGGCACTCTTTGTGTGTCTGTAGCTTACCTTGTCAGTGAAATGCAGAATGTCCCACAGAGACAGGTGCTGCCGGATGACAAGAGGCTGGTGTGCTTTCCTCTCCTGATGAGAGGGCAGTTCAGGGAGAGGCTGGGCTGAAAAGCAAACAGGAAAAATAAGAGCAGGGTTGCAGTTTCGCTGTATCTCAATTTATTTTAATTTTCTTTATCCTTTAAATACCCAGCGCCCCCAAACTAATCTTGCAAAGCAAAGTTTACATGCACACTGAAAATCCCCCAAAATGTACATGAATCTATATATTTTTAAGCATAGCAAGTCAAATATACTAGCCAATGGATGCAGAGTATCTACATAATCACATCTGAGAGAAAGAAATATAGAAAAAGTTGCTTTCAAGTCTAAAAGCTAACTATAACATCTGAGTACAGCTGGTACTAAAGATAGAAGAATGTTTTCTTTAACTTTTTGACACACATAGCTATTAGACCCTCTTCTCCAGACCCAGGGCTGTCACAGGACTGCAGCCTGACTGTGCCACTGAAACCATTTTACATTTACTTGAAGAAGTCTTCATAGTTTGCAGCCTGTGAATCACTCAGTACTTATCATAATATACTCCTGTTCCTTGGAAACTGCTTTCAGGGCTCCATGGGTGAGCCATTTGCCCTCCATAGCAGCATCCAGTTTGCGCTCTATGTTACAAAACAGGCTCTTACAACCATTAACAGAGGTTGCCCATGCCCTCTAACTGCTTTTAAAGGTGCTAAACCATGCAGAGACACCAACAGTCCCTCTGGAAAAGGCTTGACAGCATTTCTTTATCACCAAGTGGTAACAGCTGGATCACTTAGGGAGAGCTTCAAGGATAATGGCCAACACCTTTCTCCTAAATGGGTCTCTGCAACACTTTAGAGCTAGCGCCTTTAGTAGTGTATATACTGTATAAAATCTAAGAAGAGAGGAGGATGTATTAGAAAGACATTTCTATGAAACGATGTCTTAGCTGTCACAAATTTGGATTTTTTTCACACATTATTATACCAAAATATACATAGAATCCTTACATTATCGTCTATAGAATATGGAAGATGAACTAGTAACATCAGTGGTGTGTTGGCTGCATACCATAAGTGTACAGACAGCTTGTGTATAGTCCAAATGCATGTGTAGCAGTGCTCAATATATGCTGTATTTTTTGCAATTTCTGACAGCTTTGAAATAATAAGAAAACCCCAAAGCATAAATGTAACAGGTCTATTTTAAGAGGCATGTTATTGTCAAAGATCAGTGTTAGGCCTTTGACAGATCATCCTCAACCCATGCCAACTAAGTTATGCAAAAACAATGCCACGGGGCACAGAGTAACTGACACAATGTACATGATTTGACAACCCAACAAAAACAAAATATCAAACTGATCTAATTAAAGAATTAGGCCATGTGTTTGTGGTTGCTGGGTAGAACACAAAGCATCCTCAGACTCACTCTGATATCCAGGCCACTGCTCATTGTTCAGCAGACTACAAAACATACGGATGAATCACGCACAGGCAGCCTTTCAAACCATCTTCAATCACCACAACGCTGGGCAAATTATTACTTTTGTTGTGCTGGATTCAATCCCAGATTGCCAAGAGCTACATTTCTACTCCTGGCCACAAAACACTTGAGACTTCTGCCCCCGACCACAAAACCCATGTTTTACAAATAGAGAGAACTGCATAGGCAATAAACATGATACAAGGCGTAGTATGTAATTTTCACAATGGGCGGTAATTGAGGGTCTCTGACTTGGGCAGAAATCTCACACACATGCACAAACCCATATCTAATCCACGCTTGTAATCATATGCAAAGTTATCCTGCTTTAGCCAACAGAGAACAGGTTCTACAAGGAGAATTAACTTAAGTGGGGGAGATGAAAGGAAAGGGAGAGAAAGAGAGACAGAAGATGTGGGGCGCGACTCAGCAACAACACACAACACTCACTGTGGTAGTGGCTGAATAAATTCCTCAGAAGATGGTACTTGGTGGTGTAATCCCCAGCCTCGGATAATGGAGCATCGTAATCTGAAAGATAATGCGCTATCAGAACAGCAGGCTCGGGAGCCAGAGAGAGGTAGGGATGCCTCTTACCGTGGCAGATGCTTTCACTGTACTCCCCTATCAAACATCTTGAGACAGCAGCGGGCCGAGGCACATTTTGGGTTATCTTGACAGAAAATGGAGCCTTTTTGAGGCAATAAGGTAAATGGCATTCAGAGGGGTAAACACAGGTATGAAGATTACTGAAGGTCAGAGGTGGCCTTCCCTACTGCACAGCAGTTTTTCAGAATTCTCCCCTTTTCTGAAGAACGAGGTCATTACAATGTTAAGTACCCTAGAGAAGGATATAAAACCCATTGTACCATCTTTAATTTACATTTCCCACGCATTTTATTAGGTAATGAATTCATTAGTGTGCTCTGCATATTCAAATTTCAAAGCAGTCGAAGGTCAGAGGCTCCTGAGTAGGGATAGCGCCATCTATAGACAAAATATCCTAATCATATTTTAATCTACCTGTCCCACCCACATTTGTTTCAATCTAGCAAGCAGAGACTGAAGGCTCAGACTGACTTTACTGACAGTAATTTAATGGTTATTTTTTCATATCCCTTATAAATTGTTGCAGACTACTTTGATGCAGGATCTGTGGACTTTGACGAGTAGGATAAAACCAGTAGAGTCAGAAATTGTCAGAATCCTTGTGGCATGTCTCTAGTTCAGCTTTGACAAATCAACGCTGTATAAAAAAATATGTCCCCTAACTCTTACAGGGAGTCCTTTTATTCAAATGTTATAAAATGCATACAAACTTGACTCTTGTCCATGAAAGAAAAACAGATTTATTACACATACCATAGCTTGTTACCATAGGTTTAGGTGATGGCATTCCAACAGCAAACGCCCCACTCATGAAGCCGAAATTTGTCCCTCCGTGGAACATGTAGAGATTGATGGACATGTCAAGTTTGAGGATTTCAGTGACCACAGCTACCATATCTGTCAAAAAAGCAAAACACACACCACTGAATGCAGAATGTGTATAATTGATAAATGATTTATTATGACAACTGAGTCAGTCAGAGAGTCACAAATGCAAAGCTAAACATTAGGACACATAAGTAACAAAAAATGTTTTTTTTACTATAGCTTTAACAAGCCAGAGCCACAGTTTCAATAATCCTATTGCCCTCAATTCCACTTCAATTGCAACACGGGAGGACCCCAGCCACATATCCTATTACAGGTCACTATAACTCATTACAGGGCAATGCTCACATCCATAAAGAATTGCCTACCATCCTACATAAATTACCTACAGTATATTTTGCAGTGAACATACCAGGGCAAGTAATTAAGAATTCACATTAGACTTTAGTGGTCAAATTGGACTGATTTTAATGATTTGAACCAAGGGCATGAGCCTCAGTGAATAACAATTGAGCAGCGTGAGTGACAGAGCTGGACTCGGGTTGGTTTCATGGTGGTGGCACAAGCTGTAACTGACTGCTGGGTGTGTTTCAGCCCGCAGAGAACTGAACTGTTAAGGACATGAATATTCCAGCATTTATTTCATAGCTGTGACATTTCATACATGGTGAGGGTCTTTCTACTTTTCCTTTTCTCATTGTGAGGAAAATACATAAGGAAGCATAACTGCTGTCCCTTTCCTGTTCAGATCATGTTTTGATAAGATGTGGATGACTGCTGGGAATGACAAGAGTAGAAAGGAAGCTTGAGGCTCTGCGCTGTGTATATGCAGGATATAATGTAGTGTACATATGAGTTAGCCAGCTTTTTCATACTAATACAGTATTATGACTTTTGATACCTTTATGGCCAATATCAACATCCAGGACAATGTGATCCATCTTAAATAGCTTACGATATATGTGTTTGTGAAATGTAGTTGACAGTTTTGAAAATCTATTAATTGTTAGCAAGCCAAAATATGAAACATTTGCTTGCTGAAGCTTCTCAAATGAAGAGATATGCTGCTTTTCTCTGTTTTATATCATTCCAGATATCAAACGTGGGACAGCCGGGTTCGAAGCCAGGACCTTCTTGCTGTGAGGCAACGGTGCTAACCACTGAGCCACTGTGCCATCTGATAAGAGCAGGGTTATGAGGAGCACTGCCCTGAGTGGGTATCGAACTCAGAACCTTGCAGTCTATCAGGGAAAGCTGACATTAACAGAGCTTAACCACAATCAACAGGGGATCCTGAGAACATCAAAAATGTGGAACGGAAACAAAGAAGATGGAGCCCAGACTCTGGTTTGTGATACTTGGCTCACAACCTACCATGCATGAAAGTATATAAATCTCTGACAAAGCCGCAAAACAAGGAGAAAATGACCATATGCTAAGCTGTACATCCCAGCTGCCCTGAGTGGGCTCTGTGCCTTAAGTGAGCCATAACGTGAGAGAGACTGTCTTACACTTTATCTTACACAACCCACATAGCACTGCGTTTGTCCTTACCCTGTCTTTCCCCCCGAGCACAGAGACTATTTTATTCTCAGCTAAAAAGGTTTGTCTTAAGCCTTTCTTACCCTGAGGCACTAAGACTCTGTCTTGCCCTCAAGACAGTCTGTTTTACCTTTGCTGCACAACACCTGTCTTACCCCAGTCCCAAATTAGCCAGTATTATCGACCATCGGTATAGAGAAAACGGTTTCACCCTCAAAAAAGAATCCATCAGCAGAAATCCAGCCTTACCCTCATCTGGATACCTGTCTTACTGTTATCATGGATCCTGTATCCCCCTCTAAAGAAGTTCTGTCTACCCATCCTACAGTAAGTGTTTGGTACCTTTGCAGCAACTGCAAAAACAAAGTCTGTCTCACCCTCAGCAGTGAAAACATGATGAAGGTTCCCCCAAAGATCGAACCAGCCAGACCAGTACTCCATCACCATCTTCGGCTTTTGAGGCTGGGGGAAAAAAACATGTTTTGGTGTTCCATCAATTTTGGAAAGCAGCATACACTAGCTAAACAAAATGTCTGAATGACCTTTCAGTTTCTTTTAGTTACTACATTGTCTTAAAGATTAAAAATAATTTTGCTGATCTCCAATCATGCGTTTCTATCTCCCATCATACAGGTATATAGCCCTCAACTGTCACTTGGATTTACCTGAACTGTCTATTTATTGGAAAGTGCAAGGATCACAAATGACAAAAAACTGGTAATGACTCAGTCCAAAAGCTACTGTACAAACATGGATTTAACAATAATGAAAAATAAAACAAGTTCTAGCCATTGAGGCAGTGGTACACAAATACAACTCACTTGTACTCCATCCAGATACTTGATGTCATTTGGGTTCAGTTTCTGAAAATTGATGGTTTCCAGTGCTTCAGGCAAAAAAAGGTAAAACAATATCATGTGTTAATAAATTAATAAACAAACTAGCAAAGATTCAATTCAAACTAATACCAAACATGATTTATTTCAGAGGCTCTTTGTTGGCTAGATAGTTTTATGAAACAATTATTGTTAAGAGAAACAACTCAGTCCCACACATGCTCGTCTTTAAAGAACTACTACTAGTTCCACAAAGCACCCGAAAACTCCATAGAAAGCTAAATTATTATTTATTTCATTAATAATTTATTAATATTATTAGTTACTCTTAAATTCACAAAGTTTATAGGCATTAAAATGGTCTAATGTACACTTCAGCATATGGAATCAGCCAATGAGGCATTAAATTTAAACTGTTTACTTTTCTGTGTATATTACATGCAAATTAGGGTTAAGAAACTTGTACAACTTAAAT
This sequence comes from Thunnus thynnus, assembly GCF_963924715.1. Taxonomy (NCBI): domain Eukaryota; kingdom Metazoa; phylum Chordata; class Actinopteri; order Scombriformes; family Scombridae; genus Thunnus; species Thunnus thynnus. The sequence continues at coordinate 10,295,916 of NC_089523.1, forward strand.
ATGATCATAATTATGCTTTAAAACATGTTATGAATTTCAGGGTGAAGGTTTATTCTAACAATACCCCAGAGGATCCTGTCTTGTAATTATGAGGATGGTGACAGTGCATTGTGTGCATTGATAGTAAAGATTCATAATCACAATAACCACTTTATTATGACTTAAAACAATGTTTATTGATGCATGTGCAGTAAAACAGGCAGAAAAATAGAAAAAAACTAAGGATGTTTTATTTTTTCATTGCACTACAATGCTTCTGCCAGTGATACATGCAAAAAGAACAACTTTCTAATACAACACAGAATCCATTGTGTGTTGAATCTGGTTCTGAACTGCAGCTGCCTGTCACTGGGCCACCCACGGCTCAGACCTCTTGTCACTTTGTGAAAAAACTATGCACAAACCATCGTACTGTATGTGTGTGTGTGTGTGTATGTATGCACAGACTTGTTTGTCTGTCAGCCAGACAATACCTCCTTTCACCCCTCCAAGCTTTAGTCCTTCCTTGTTGTCCGAGGTCAGGAGCAGCTCTGTGATGCCCCTTGATGTTAAAGCCTGGAGAGAAGGGAGGTTATAGAAGCACCTTAAAAAACATTTGAAATTCTTTCTGAAAATGAATTGTTTGAAAGAGATTGGAGAGAGGAGAGTGAGTGAAGGACAGAAGGGAGGTAAATGAGCATTTCATGCACTACCAATTATTGTTGAAATAATTTACAGTTTCTTACCTCCTTGATGAAGGGCATGTATTCTTTATCTTTAGAATAGGAGCCATATTCATTCTCCACTTGAACTGCGATAATCGGGCCACCCTTGGAGTACTGTGCATTAATTAGCCAATGAATAGAGGACACATATTAGGGCTTGGCACGAGTTCTTGACCATTCCCACCATCAATACAGCTGAATTTTAAAAACACTGTGAAATGGAAATTAGAGCCTGTTCAATGATGCATGGCACTGACAGAAGGAAAATATGGTGGAGAGGACGCAAATTGAACAATTCAAGTGTCTACAGTGCATTGTATTGCTAACAATTGCTAGAATATGGACAACAGCAGCTAGTTAAAGCCCAGTTTTTGAGAAGGAGGTAATAAAACAGATAAAAATTGACTAAATGCATGATAAAATAAAATAAATAAATATGATAAAACACTATAAAACTGTAGAAGATTCTATAATGAAAAAGATGAATTAACAGAAATGTGTATGCATATAACGAACATGACAACTCAAAAGATTACAATGAAAAGGCTTGTCTATTTTGAGTATGTCTGTATTTTTGTCATATTCTATTAATTATTCAGCCCCATGTTATTTCTCAAGAATATCTTACAGTGTGTACATCAATCATAAAGGTACTTTTGAAATTTGTATTGTGCTAAGATGGAAACTACCTGATGTGGAACAACTTTCTTGATGAGTTGATCGAAGAAGGAGTTGACTGCATCGGTGAATCCTGGGTAAGTTGTTCTCAGCTTCATGTTTTTATCTCGTAGTAGCCAACTGAAAATAAATCACAGCAAGACTTTTAAATGTCCGAAAAAGCAACATATTGCACAATATGTGCTGTGCTGTTAACTCTCTTTAGGTTTTTAGCAATCATGGATAACCGCACCAATCTAAGCATGACTATCATAAAATACGGTGGCAGAGGAAGTAATGCTTCTCTGCATGCCCTTAGAAACACTCTGTTTTGATGATTATCAAATAAATATTACCTCACCCTCACATTTCCTGAAGGCAAAACTACTCCAAAAATACCTACTTCCAGTCTCTCTCCCTCCAACATTTACTCCATTATCTGTCCGAATCTATTTTGATTACAGAATTAAATGAATTCATCCTTTCAGGGAGATACGCCTGTCAGATTGAATTATCGTACTCTGTAATACCTTACACGAAAAGTCTGATAAATCATCAGTAACTTTCATCTGAATCTCAGCAGTGGTTCACTTATATGATGTGTAATGCCCTCCATCTATAATATGTCTCGTGCCGTATGTGAGGCCCTGTTGTCTTCGTATCTTCCAGTATGTAAAACTCTGGATCAGTCTCACCAACACAAATTCCTTTACATTTGCTGTTCAGTACTACCTGGCAACACATTTCGTGAATCTGGCCAAATAGAAGAGACAGCACACTTGAAATAATTCACCTAAATATATATGTATATCAGTGGTGGCTGGTGACTCAAAAAATTGGGGAGGACAGGAGGAAAACCAACATGGAATCTTACAACAAACCGCATCAAACTATATCATTGTCCCACCTGATGAAATCGGAGGGGTGGGGGGCAATTTTATATGCCAATAAAACAATTTGCTTGAGTGAGGAAAAGGCTGCTTCTTTAAAGACATTTAACAGATACATAATGTCTCTAAACAAAGAATTGCTCATTTTAGTCATGGAGTGGTTCAAATGTGTCATTTTACCAACAAAGTGAAATTCAAATTTATATAATTTATAATATGATACAGGTTCAGGTCAGTGCTGAATACAAGAAAGATTGAACACTAAATGTCCACAGATCTATATGTGTAGGTTCACATCAGAAAGTATTAATGCATGTATCAAATACATGACTTACACACCCTATATGTACGATATACAAAATATAGTCTACAAAGCTGACATGTTAACACTAGGGGTGTTAACATGAACACAAAACTCACGATTCGGATTGTATCACGGATTTGAGTCACGGATCAGATCATTATTAGGATCAGCTGAAAAAACGGGAGGAGACAAATAAAACTTTGTTTTCCATTTATTCTGTAACACACTTACAGCAAGAAACAGCAAGGAACTTTTGCCCATGGTCTTCAATGAAAACAACATTTAAGATGTCCAATGTTTAAATAAAATAAAATAAAATAAAATATATAAAATATTCGATGTTCAGTTATTGCAATGTGAGGCATGAAACCTTCCTCTTTTAAACAGTGAATGAAACAGCCTCTGTCCACATCATCAAAACTCGATGATAACAAACATTTACCGCTAACGTCAGTTAGCAGCTAGATGCTAATTAGCTGCTCAGCTGCAGTGCATTAAACAGCAGGTAAACACAACTCAACTGTCACATCGGACCCGTTAGATGCTGGTTTGATCGTTGCTCTTCAAAATCCCTGTTAGTGACATGCTGTCTGCCCATGACTTGTACTTACAGCTTTTTGTTTACTTTGTCTTAACTGAGACATTAAATTTTGCAATTAATCTGCAGTTCATATGCCTGCCAAACCGTGGGGGGCGATCCGTACGGATCATGGATCAACTACAATCTGTTACACCACTAGTTAACACTTGTTATTCTAGTTACTTTAAGCTTATTACTCAATATACAACTCAGCTTAAAAATGAACTAAAGAAACTGTCAGAAGCAAGCAGCCAGACATCCTGCACTCATTCACTAATCACACATCAACAGGTGACTGAACAACCACTCAATTAAAAAGACAGCTCACTATAACTTCAACAAGCAAACTACCCACAACACATTATATGATCTCTGCTGCATTCTTGTTAAGGAGATAAAAAACACAAAAGCCAGACATTTAACCATCAGAGATGAAATTAGCGACCAAAGAGACAGAGAGAGAGAAGCTGTATCTGACTCATGTTATCTGACGTCTTCTTCTTTCTATCATGGAGATAAAGTATTGATGTCATAACGTCCATTTGTAGCTGTTGGTCATCTTGTATGTTAGTTAACAGAACTTTATGGCTGCTCCTTAACCAGTCTGATATCATTAGCAACAATGACAAACAAGCTAACTTGCTTAACTAGTCTGATATCATTAGCAACAATGACAAACAAGCTGTCTCTCATGGTTGTTTCTCCGGTTGCTTCTCTCTCCCCGGCAGTGTCCTGCTGCTGCTGCGCTGCCCAGTCCAGATCATTTCTCCCGTTAGCTTAACAACAGTCCTTAATAGTCCTTCCATGGATGTATAAAGAGTCCTTCAGGCTGCTACAACAAGCCAGCTGTTGCATTGGCTAACGCAAGGAGGTATCTACTGCTGCTACTCTGCCTTACAGTGGAGAGAATTGAAGATGAAATGGAAACTATCATTGGACCAACTTGATGTCAATATTGCATTCTGGTTGTTGATTGGTTAGGGAGGACAGCCTCCCTTGGAGCGTCATTTTACGTGTCATGGCCAATCACAGATTAGCATGAAAAAAAATTAGATACATTAAGTTCAATGTTAGAGATCCTGCCCTGCAGAGGACAGCAGGCACCCGTCCTCCTCTGTCCCCCACTCCACCTCCACCAATTGCGAAAAAAAAATAAAGTTCTCACCTGACCATTTACCAGTTTCTCTAACACTTTAGCTAGACGCAATAATTTAGAGTTTGGACGATAATTATAATAATAAATATAAGCTCACTGGACTGACCCCCTTTATGTAAAGGTGAGAGTAGGCAGTCTTCCAAAGGTCAGGGATGCTTTCTGTTACCACAGTCAGATTAAAATAAAAGTCAAGCATTCAACTAGTAATGGAGCGGCTAATAATAAAAGCCTTGGCTCAAACTGATCAGCAGCAGTGGACTTTTTTGGGTCAATAGAACAAAGAGTATTAAACACTTTATGATTCGTAAAAGACTTCAATGAAAAGGTCTGAATGCCTTATTTGTTTGCCCAGAAACGCGCACTATGATCAGAGACAAGTGGGAGGCAATCCAGCATTTTCAAATAAATAAAATTATAAGATAAAATGTTCATTGAATGCATCACATATTTTCTTTCAAACTGTGGAAGTGGTGGAACCTTGAACAATTTCATTGGGTAAGGATGAAGTAGGTCTATGTAGTAATGATTTAACCGTTTTCCAAAAAATTGCTGGGTTTCCTTTGCTTTCAGATAGTGCAGAGACATAAAATGATGATTTGGCATTTCGAATAACAGTGAATAATTAAACTATGAATTATTTCCAGGAGTTATTTGGATTTAGCCTGCAGCAAAGACACCACTCAATAACATATAACGTGACTGAACATTTCCAAGCCAATTTAAGGAATTAATTTAGCACCCCACTTGCTATGTTATAACATTTTAGAATGGTGCATTAAAATGTAACCACAACTGTAAAGCAGATTTCAACTACGATAAACTTTAATTGTGGCTCTGTGATTTTTACCTGGGTAGTCCCCCTAAATCCCACTCAGCACAGATGTAGGGCCCTGGACGCAGAATCACCCAAAGGCCCAGGTTGGCTGCAAGGCGGACGTAGGCTCTGAGAGAAGGATACAGGATGTGTAAAAGATGGGGTTAATTTATTCACAATACAGTACATTAACAATGTAGATAGAAAGTGGGAACAGATAATCATTCTCAATTCAAAATGTTGATGTGTGCAGATGGAAAATTCACTTATCCAAAAATATTTCACTCAATTTATTTATTGTTTTCATTTTCAGAGCATATTTTTGCCGTTTTGAGAGAACATCCGTTTCTTGCATTAGACTTGATAGTAGTCATACAATGTAATTAAATGGGTTGACACATCTAAATCAATAAATCAAGAATCAATCATACTGATAGTGCACAACTAATTAGTCAAAAAGGAAAACGTACACCTCCTCAGCAGTATCGAATTATTCAACATCCAGTATCTGAGCCCTTTTGCAATGCAACAGTGCCATCTGTAGGAATTCATCTGCTCTGCAACAGATAATTCCCCCACAGGTCTTCCCTCCACTGTTCCTTACTCTAAATCCAGCTGATCTTTAAAGTTAAACACCCCTCGCTCAGGTTCATGCAGGTTCCATGGCACATACCTAGAAAAAGAAATAGAACGTATTTTGTGTGTGCGGCAAGGATTTTAATAGTGATGCATTTGAGTAATTTAGGGAAATTAAAGTTAACTAGTACTTCCAACTCATACATTTTGTCTGCTGTATTTTGTTTTACTCAGATTGTATTTGATATGTGCATTTCTTCTCCAGTAAAAAAACAAATATGTGACACTTTTCATTCTAGTGCTTTAAGGTATCAGTATATTTAACCAGCCATGAGTTTCAGTGGGAGCTTACGTTGTTAGAGTATTTAGACCACAGGCCTTCATCTTCAACAGCCGGTCCTCCCAGTAGGCTCTGGGGACACGGAAGTAATGGATGGAGCCTCCCAGGATGCGAAAGGGCTTTCTCTCCAGAGTGAATTGAGACGAGTTGGCCTTCAGACCTTCCACACGGTTCATTCTTCTTACCTCAGGACGATTCCTGGGGGACCAAAATATAGTTCACAACTGAAAAAGAACTGGTTGAACAAATGCAACTGGATCAAAACGCTGTGAAGACATCTGAGACACATTTCACTGATGGGAGGAAAGCTTGTGAATAAATATTCCTTAGAGCAAAAAAAAAAAAAACCCTTGAGCCCTGTTGCACCTGTTCAGAAATCTCCTTCACAAAGTCATGGTGGAAAAGGTCGCTCTTACAGGTGCACCTCTCATGTGTTGCTGGATGTAATTTTAACACATAAGACTTCCCAGGTTCACCTAAGGCTGAGTATTTTGACAGCATATAATTTTGACAGTCCATCATGTTGCAGCACTAACCTGAGAGCCTTGTGTATATCAGGGCAGCAAAATGACACAACACTAATAGGATATTGCTTTCTGATCAGTAGAAAAGGTTTGAATTGAGAATTAGGCCTATATGGTGAGTTGAAAAACTTTTCCTGCACTCTTTGCAACAGGAAAAACTGAGGTTTAATGCAATGAAAGTTCACCTAACACAACTTGTTGCGTCTCAAGTATTCAATGTCCACTGACAAGCAGGTGTGTCAGGTGAAAGTTCACAGGTAACTTGTTTGGTTTCTTTATCGTATGAATTTACAATGCAATGCAACCAAGAAACTACGCCCAAGCACAGGATATCAGAGAGAGACTAGACCACAAGAAATGGCTGTATCTTAGACTAAACACTGCAAAGTTTCAATGGGCGTGGATTTCACCCAGAAATTCATCTTTCATGCATGACTCCGGTTAGATAAGGCTGATTAGACGTTGGCTCAGTTCAGTCTTCAGTTAGCTGTTTTTCTTAACTTACCTTGTGAACCGATAAACAATTATGGCACCGACAGCAAAGCACAGCAGCAGAAAATATCGTTGCTTGAGGGACAGACGAACACCAAACATTGATAAGCTATCCATTGGCAAATAACACGAGTTGGGTGACAGATGCACCCAGTGCGTATCCAGCGTTTATAAGGCAAATTAAAGCACATATCAATAATCCTCTTTTCAAAAGCTCCCTTTTCTTTCCAGTTTTCTCGACCGACTGAAGTCCTGATATAATGTCACGACTCTGTCACATAAATTCGCGATAATCCAGTTTCGCAAAACCTGTCAAAAGTGACGAGGGGAACTAGCTTGAAGTTATAAGCTATCCCATATTCACATAACGCTAAGATATTCGTACTTCCGGGATAAATAAGTCAAAAAACGAAACACAGTCTATAAAAAATTAAATACAGCTTCCCATTGTGGTTGCTAGTGGATACGTTAACGTGACGGGAAAGCGACCGCAAAAGTTACGATAAGCAAGAAACCGACGACAGTTGGTCGTTAGGGATCATCACAAAACTACACTATTGAAGAAAAAACGCAGAACATTCAAATTCGAAAACTTCCCTTACTTCTTTTTGGGTTTTTTGCTTTTATTATTATTTAAAAAAAAAAAAAAAAAAAGATTGAACATTATCACAATCAAAAATGTTCTCCTCAGATTTCCTTTTTATTATTATTATTATAAAGCAGATAAATGCATATTGTATAGTGCTTTTCTACCAACCATTCAAAGCACTTAACACTAAATACCAACGTTCACCCATTCACACACACATTCATACACTTGATGGCAGAGGCTGGCATGCAAGGTGCCAACCTGCTCATCAGGAGCAATATAGTGCTTTTTATCCAAACACTATGTAATTATTTATTTTTATTTACAAATGTCTCTAATACTTACTCACCCATTCACACACATACTCACACACCGATGGCGCAGGGGGCAATTTGGGGTTCAGGATCTTGCCCAAGCACACTTCAACATGCAGCCTGAGCCACAGCTGCCCCAAAAATACTGTATATCACTGTATAAATATTGTGAAAGTATCGAAGTGCTCAGTCCATGGAGAAATGCACACAGCCTATATTCAGACACTGTGCCTTTAAATTAGCCGTTTTGACTTCCACAAGGTTGTGATGTGACATCTATATGCTCAGTGTTTCCCCTCCCATTGCGGCCTACTCCTCCTGAAAAAAACAAAATATGTTTATCTATATTATTTACCTAAATTATGTGCACTCATTCATTTCAGCTCAGTGTGAGAGTCTCTACTGTGTTTTGTTGTCATTTATAGTTGCGCTAATTTCTCTCCTATCCTGCTTGCTACAATCCGTTACCTTTGGTTGGCCAGGGCGTGTATCACTCAGAAAACAGTCAGCCAATCAGAAGAGAGGGGCGCTGATCAGACACAAAACAGCCTGTTTCAGGCTGAGTGAGACAGAGGGGCTGCATCAATGTCTTGTACAGCTGTAAGTAGGTGCTTTTTGTCTATAAAAACATGCAAATGTTTGTAAATAGACCACAAAAATGAGAATATTAAACTGGGAAAGGGGCACAATATGATCTATTTAAATGTTGTAAATGTAGGAATACGAAATTTTCTTATTGCATTTCTCAAGTTGAGACAAGATAGTATTGTTTTTACATCACAGTCTACGTTTAATTGTTCTACAGTGCCTTTTTAGTGACTGTCTTTTTACATATTTGGGCAAATAGAATTTCCAGGATGCTTTCTAATGAGGTGCAAAATTAAATGTAATTAGAAATACAATGTGCAATTGTCCTGCTTTACCTACCTTATCTACAATACCTAACTGAGTTAAATCTACATAAATTGACAACAAAATTCATCAGCTCCTAGCCTGACTATATGCAATGTCAAGTGACATTTTGCAAAATATTTTGTCAACCCTGTGTCAAAGGTAAAAGTAACTAATTGACCATTTCCTCTCAGTCCATTTTCTTTCATATCCACACACACGCATACTATTGCACACCATGACCACATTTGCACACAGTCCCTTATCTGTAGGCTGTGATTATATTTTGAACCACTAGGGGGCATCAGCACATTCTAGTCTGTATAGCTAAACTTTATCATGAGATCAACATTACTATATACACAATGCTGCCTCCCCTCTCTGACTGGGGGCTAAAGAGCTAGAGGGAGTGAGAGAGAGACAGACAGAGCACTATTATATGTTTGTTCTGAAACAACAATAGTTTCCCTTATCCACAGTGTTTGAGGCCTCCCAGCACTGTCATCCCTTCAAATGCTCAGTGACGAGGCCAGCTTCAAGGTACAGCATTGATAATATTTTTTCAATGTGAATAGGATTTTCTGTATTCTTGAATTTGGAACCTTCCTGTTCAGTCTTGGTAAGATTTGACCTTTGTTATGCTTTTATAGAAGTTTGTTAATTTTGTGTACAATATATTAGAGATACATCATTCGAAGTGGCTTGCTGTTTGTAAAATTGTATTACTGAAACACATGTTAAAATGTCACTTTTGTATACCTTTGAATGTTATCATCCAACACACAGAAAGCAGCAGAACCATTCTTTTTTTTTCTATTCTATTTTATCGAACAGTGTTTTCCTGGCCAGACATCGTCCTGAAGTAAGAAGAATGAGCCGTGTGGAGGGTCTGAGGGCCGACTCCTCTCAGTTCACTCTGGAGGGAGAGCCCTTCCGCATCCTGGGGGGCTCCATCCATTACTTCCGTGTCCCCAGAGCCTACTGGGAGGACCGGCTGCTGAAGATGAAGGCCTGTGGCCTCAATACTCTCACGACGTAAGCTATCACTGAAACTTGACTATACTTCAATTCACAATAATCTCATTGGACTTTTACTGGAGAAGATCAATCATGGATCAGATTGAATCAAATGTGTACAAAATGCTTTATGAAACTGTTTACCTTAAAATAAAATAGAAACAAACAAAATGCCAGGATCTCATGAGCTATTAGACTGTATTATTTCTTAAGGAGGAATTATTTTCTTGCTTGCTTTTATAGATATATACCATGGAACCTGCATGAGCCTGAAAGAGGAACATTCAACTTTCAGGATCAGTTGGACCTCAGGCAAGGCCTCCTTCATCATTTTTGTATTAAATATTTTAAAAAGGCATGCAAAGCAGCTGTTTTGATGTTATTTTTAATGCAAATTAGACATAAAATGTTTCTGCCTTTTCTCAGGGCTTATGTCAGTTTAGCAGCAGAGATGGGTCTCTGGGTGATCCTGCGTCCTGGACCATATATCTGTGCTGAATGGGACTTGGGCGGGTTGCCTAGGTAACACCATCTGCCCTTTAGTTTAAAATACCACCATACATTAGCAGCATGCCACCAAATATAGTTGTCATGTTTTTTTCAGCTGGTTGTTACAAGATAAAAACATGCAGCTGAGGACAATGTATCCTGGATTTGTAGATGCTGTCAACCTCTACTTTGACAAGCTTGTATCGGTGATCAAACCCATGATGGTAAGTGCAACTCACTGTTTTGTCAGAATATTTTATGTCATAAATTTCGTGAAAGAATGATGAAGGGATATTTCATCAATGACGAAGCAAACATATATTTTTCCTTGTGTGTTTTTTTTAAGTTTGAAGAAGGAGGCCCAGTCATTGCAGTTCAACTTGAGAACGAGTATGGATCATATGCCAAAGATGAAAGATACATGCCATTTATAAAAGACGTGAGTTTAGTAATGTCTTGCAGTGTTTCCTTTTCACTGAAATGTTTATATGACATCTGTGATTCATCCACCATGTATGGAACACTTGATTTTCCTTCTCCTGCAGTGTCTCCAGTCCAGAGGCATCAATGAGCTCCTGCTGACTTCAGACAACTGGGAAGGCTTGAGATATGGAGGGATGGAGGGAGGTAATGAAGATATCAAAAGTAACTTTGGAACTGTGTGTAACTTTTTCACTGAATACTGTATGACATTTGAAGATATGCTATTTTGCTCATTTCAGTTCTAAAAACCATAAACCTTCAGAGACTGTCATTTGGAGCGATCCAGTGCTTAGCTGACATGCAGGTAGGCGATGGATGATCTTTGATAGTCATGACATTCTGGCAGTTGCATTCATTGTTGGTTTCCTGTAAAATATGCATTTATTTCTATTTTTGTCCATAGTGTTATATAAGATATTATATAAGTAAAATGTGTTATTAAATTGTTTTTAAATAGGAATGTGGTCTGCTTTGTGTAGCCCCAGAAACCTCTGATGGTTATGGAGTATTGGTGTGGGTGGTTTGATGTCTGGGGAGAGCATCACCATGTGTTCCATGCTGAAGGTATGGCAACACTTTTCAAAAATAATTTTTCCAGGCAACATTTTTGCTGTGCACAATGTCATTTACAAAACACTTATAAGCTCCACAGTGGCCAGTGTCTATTTTTGTCTGATTTTGGATACTCTATTATAATTTAAATCAGAATGTCACACTTCAGCTGCTAGGTTTAGGTATAGTACATTGTTTAAGGACACCTCAACAGACAGAAAGGAGCATTACTGCCTTACTTTACAACTATTTCACTTCTGCATATTGCTCTTTGACTCATTTTGTCTACTATGTAATAATTTATTAGTATATGCTTTCCTTTTTAAATACTACAAACTGCTAGTTTCTTAGTGATGTGTGTGTTGTCCCCTGACAGACATGCTAGCTGTGGTGTCAGAAATCCTGGAGAGAGGTGTTTCCATTAACCTGTACATGTTCCATGGTGGAACCAGCTTCGGCTTCATGAATGGAGCAATGGACTTTGGCAACTACAAACCTCAGGTCACCAGTTATGGTTGGTAGGAATCACCTTCTGTCACCAAAGCTCAAAGACCAAATAACAAAATATGTTTCAGATGTCTGATTGATATGTTTCAGTAGATTTCTGTTAAAGTAAAATGCATTTTTATTGTATCTCTTTCCACCCAACAAATGCATTGCTTCTCACTGTTTTTGTTAATGTTTTCATTGCAGATTATGATGCTCCCCAAACAGAGGGTGGAGACTGCACCACAAAATATCAACTCTTGAGGAATTTATTCAGCCAGTACCACTGTAAGGTCTTTTTAAGCATGCATTTGCACTGATTGCAATACAGATTTTATGAGAAACCATGTACACCTAGCTATTTATTTGATGACTTGACAACCCAGAGCAATTAAGGCTGTCATAATTAGCATTAACTCTGTGTTTTTGCCAACTCATTTAAGCTGAGCCTCTACCTGAAGTGCCCTCTCCTCAGGAGAGGAGAGCATATGATGCTGTTGTCATCCAGCAGTACCTGTCACTGTGGGACAGCTTGCACTTCACCGACAAGGTAAGCTACTGTACAGATGGCAAGCACCTGCCAGATGTATTGATTATAATTCATTATATAATCTGTCAATCAGAAAATGCAAATCCAAATTCCAACTAGACCAGACTGTCAGATAAAACTGAGTGCCATGCTGGGCAGAGAGCAAAATGTAAAATGTGGTGAGTTTCAGACAAACAGAACATCTCTGTTATCAGTCAAGATGAAATCTAGCAACATGCTGCTTTATGCTCAAGACAGATGATTCACACCTGGCAGCTCGGTTTTGGTCTTACATCAAGGTGTCAAAACACCTGCTCCTTTTTTAAAGAAGAAGAAGAAGAATCTGTCCTATACTGTTTGGCAGGCTCATTTATTCCAAGTGTGTTACACAGTGTCATGCACATGCACATGCATGCATGTGTTGTAGGTTGGATGGAACTTCATCAACAGTGCTTGTATGTTGTCCTGCCTGTAGAGCCACACAGCTTCAGATTTCTTCTAATTCTAATGTCTTCAGAGGTCTGATGTTTACTGTGCTTGGCCAGATTCTCGTATCTAATGCCATGAGACTATTCATGCAGCCGTACAGGTCAGAAACGCCAGTGAACATGGAGAATCTCCCTGTCAACAATAACAATGGTCAGTCATACGGTTACACGCTGTATGAAACCACCATCACAAGTGGAGGAACCCTCAACTCCAGGAACAACATCAGAGATAGAGCACTGGTGAGAACATAGAGATGCACCCAAAACTCAGACACACATTCATGTAGAATATAAATTCTAAATATTTATTCAGAGGTTCAGCACAAGACTTAAAAAAAAAAAAGCCACATACTGTAATACGGGAAAAAGGCTGAACCCTTGCTTTGGTTGCTTTGGTTGGTAACACATACATAATCCTGTTATTGTGACTTTTAATGCACTCTAGGTTTTTGTGGACAGACAATGTGTTGGTAGTTTGGACTACAAGATTCAGGAACTGGCTCTCCCTGAGGGAAAGGTACTGACTGTCTTTTATATCTGTATTTTATATCCTCCCCACATTATAGTCCTTGTCCTCAGCCCACGGAACACATACATTTTTAAATAATACTTATGTTAGTTATTTTCTTATGTTAGCCACCAGGGCATGTACGTGTGAAACCTCAAAGAAATACCTCACTAAATAGCCTCAAATTCATACCTGTTACACCTGTTGTACCTGTTAGTCAAAGCTACCCAAATGCTCCTAAGAAGATACTATGCCTTTTTATAAGATGATGTCGAGGTACAATCAGGTAATTAAAGGTAAGCTTAGTCAAGCATTAACTCGCAAATCAAAAATTTAAAAAAATCCCAGTGCATGTTTCTTCCCATTAAGCACTGAGAGAAAGAGATGGTGCAATATCCACCTCATGCATGAATATTACAGGATTTCTTATTCATTATTGAAAAACAATACCTCTTAAATATTTTATCTGCAGTAATAATTCAGCTAAATATTTGCAAACAGTTGTTGGTTATTGTCAGGTATTAACCCAATATGTTGTAAAAGATGGCGAAAACCAGTGTACCTACACTGTTTTAAATGTATGTAAAGCTGTCATAGACCATCATTTTCTCCTTGTCTAGTGGTGGCGAGTGTGAGTCCGAGGGCATTTAATTGTGCAGAATTTCTCAAAGTGACACCTCAGATTTATTCAGGTCATTTAGACAGAGCTCGCAGTGTTCTGTACTTGTCACCGGATACCTCTTGGGTATTGATGCACTGAAATCTTCTCCTGTGCACAGAAGTATCTTTGCTGTCATTTAGTCCCCCCCCCCCACAATCATCAGTAGAGAAGCTTCATTCTTGCAGATGGTGATATTGTTGGTCAGCCTTGGTGAAATTAAATGAGCTACCTGTGTTTTGTTTTGGCCTTGATTGTAACATTGTGTCATATCTTTCATAAGATTTAATTTGACTCATTGAGGATTTTGGTACATTTGAAACAGAATGTGATTCTGAGCAGCTTATATATACAGTATGCACATGATCTGTTCCACTACTTTATCTTGGCATATTATAACAAGCAGAAAAATGCTGAAATGTCTTGCAGTGATAACTTTTTATTGCCCTATTCATTTCCTTCCACATGTTTTTTGCATTTGATCACCAAAGGGAGACAGGACATTGAGTTTACTTGTGGAGAACTGTGGAAGAGTGAATTATGGAAAAGCTCTGGATGAACAGCGCAAAGGTATTCTACCTACAAACATTAGTGCCATACATCGGTTTATTGCTTTTACACCAGTTCAGTCATCTGAATCTACAACTACCAATTGTGCATTGCTTATATAGATTTCAGAGCATATTTTTGGCTCATATTGTACTACAGGTATTGTGGGAGACATTGAGTTGAATCACACGCCTCTGAGAGGATTCACCATCTTCTGTTTAGATATGAAGCCAGGCTTTATGAAAAGGTTGGTTAATAAAATTAAATTTTTCATCTTGTGAAAATGTCTGGACTACTAGATTGTTGACCATTGTAAATTAAAGGACAAATTCACCTTAAAATGCTTTATACCTGTCATAATATGCTTAATAACAAGTATTTGCTAATGCAACTTGAATATCTGGGTCCACTTTGGTGTTACACTTGATGTGGGAGCAGCTGCTTTTATTTACCCATTGTTGTAGTATTGGTTGCAGTCAAATAGATCATGTTCTGACACTGGATGTTGGTGAAAAGCACCAAGGAAATTGTAAGAAACCACAAAATCAAGGAGACAAGACAGGGAAAGTAAAGCCCGACATTTCATTAAAACTCCTATCAGAAATAAGTGCACTGCATTAATTACTGCACAATAAAAAGAATCCGCTGAATGTCACAAATGAATAATAACTGCATAAGAGCATCCCTCACCTTAACATTATTTATCATGATTTGCCAAATCCCTCTCACTGTAGTTTCACATGATTACTATATGTGTTTGAAATTAATTCACCCTTGTTTCAGATTAACAAATTCGGGTCAGTGGAAGTGTGATTTCAAGCCACCCTCACTCCCAGGGTTCTTCCAGGCCAGACTGCATGTGGATGGCTCTCCCAGAGACACCTTCATCAGACTCCCTGTGAGTAGAATGAACCGTCAGCTTTTATGGTGAACAGCGTCTATTAGAAAACATTCTAAAACTAATCTATGATTTCTAATATTTTATATCAATTTATTTTCAGTACAGTGCTTCCTATGCATGTTTAATAAAATTATTATGTGGCTTACATCTTTATTTTTCTGTTTTGTTTCTGTATGTAGATACATGCAGAAAGACACAGCTGTGTGTCATTTGTCACTTTGGTTTTCTAAACAGGATGAGACCAGTGTTATCAAGTTAGTTCATTCATAATACAGTTTCCACGGTCAGGCTATTGATCATAGTGCATCCATCCATAGGGTTGGGGTAAAGGAGCTGTGTTTGTCAATGCGCAGAACCTTGGACGCCATTGGTTCATCGGCCCCCAGCATTTCCTTTACCTCCCAGGACCCTGGCTCAGAAGCGGAGAGAATCAGGTAGCCTATATACCCATGTTGGAACATTGTTGTTGTTTTTTTGCATAAGTTTGTGAGAAATTTTGCATGTGTAGTATGTTACATTAGATTACAAATCATATTGTTTTTTGTTTTCTTTCAGATCATTGTTTTTGAGGAACAAAAAGCAGATGACAAAATACAGTTTGCTGAAAATCCTGATCATGGAAAGACAATTGATGTTTACAAGCTTCCCTTTTGCACACTGCTGTGATAATAATTACTAAAACACACACTTTTACACCACACACACACACACACACACACACACACACACACACACACACACACACACACACACAAGGGCATATTTTATTGATCAGAGTTATTGCCACTTATTCAAATCAATTAATTTACTAACCATGCTTTCAAATGCAATTGTGCAGCAGTATGCAGTTTTTTTCCAAAAGCTTTGATGAAATGTTAAATTATGCCATTGATTATGTTGCCTTCTGCCATCGTACCATAAAAATACTGCAACGTCGTCTCATTTGTCTTGCTTCCTCATTTCAGTGGTGAACTTTGCGCTGATTAGAAATAGCTGTTTGAACCTTTGACAGCGGGACACACCTCACAAGCTCTCATTGGACCAAAGGCTTGTCTGTCATCACCGACACGCAGCCATATCGATTACACCGACGCTTAGTAACCGGAAAATAAGTCATCTGTTTCTTCACAATAAGGGCACAACATTGTTAGGGTGATAAACATTGAAAAAAAAAAAGACTAAATTTGTGGCAAATAATATAGTCACGTTAATGAACTTTAACTGACTATATGAATGTATGAAATTGCGTGTGCATATACCATCGATTTATGCTGTAATGTGTGTGCACTATATTAGCATAGATTTATTTCGAAAGCATCCGGAAGTCTTATATGTACTTTTAGCTAGCTTGACCTGTAAATATATGCGTTGATGTTTCTGTGTTGGCTGAGCGATTGCGGAAAGAGCGCTCGGCCAATTCAAGCCTTCTTAATGCTCTTCACAGCCTTTATTCAGTAACTTTATTTAAGCTAAGTTCACAGTGAATGTATGAGTACATTTATGACTTTTGAAATGGGCGTATAGCAGTTGTTGGAGCAGCTCCACAGTTAGTTGTCTTAGCCTAGCCTAAACTGGTGAGCTGCTGAACTTGACGAGTTACGAGTAGGTTTTGGATATTAAGTTGAGCTAAGTTGACTTTTTACAAATAAAGGTTTGCTCCCACATCCTAACATGGAGTCATTTGTAGCCATTCTTGGATGCTGTGCGGGTTTTGCGGTGGGTGGGCTTGTGTTTGCAGCCTACAAACTTGGCTTACTCTACCAGTTGTTTCACAAGGTAAGTTAGGTTTTCTTAATTCAATAAGGTAATCATAACCTCCATGCATTTCTATTTCTTTGTCTACATGCGTTGTCTTTTAAAGCAGCATTGCACAGATCAGTCATTGCAAATACACCTGCATTCTGTTTCCACCTTAACACAATCACTCGCACCGCTGTAGGCTGTCATAGGTGAAAGGTGAGCTGGGCTCTATTCACGTAAACTTTGACCCGCCTTGTGGTTTTCTAGCACAAAGGGTATCACAACACCTTGGCTGTTAGTGGGATTGCACAAAGCCCAGAGGCACATCACCACTGCAAGCCTGCACAATATGTGGTTATTGTGAAATATGAAAGGCCAGTGCAGTGACTAGATAGTGTGACAATTGACCTTGTGAAGGGTCATCAACCCACACTGAGCTGATTGTTTATCTGATAGAGCTTTCTTCTAGGTTACAAATGTGTTCATTCTATTAAAATAATGAAGCAACAGTCCAAATACTCTTTCCTTTGACTTAACTTTTATTCTGCTTCACTGCAGACTGAGACAAAGAGCCCACGGCATGGTGGTGAAAGTGTGGCAGAGGTCCTCCGCGCCCACGGGGTCAAGTATGTTTTCACCCTTGTCGGTGGACACATCTCACCCATCCTGGTGGCTTGCGAGAAGATGGGCATCCGTATTGTGGACACCAGACACGAGGCCACCGCTGTCTTCGCTGCCGATGCTGTGGCAAGGCTCTCAGGTGCAAATTTATCTCGCATGGATGAAAAAAATGATATGTCTTATTTGAGCTCACATGCTGGTGCCAGCAGTTTTGGAGAATTGAGGAATTGGGTGTGTCTCTTGGGACAGGGCTTACTTGTCAAATGGCATCAATAATGGCTGAGTTTCATTTAGGTGTGCCAGTGTCTTGCCCTTGATATTGCAAACAGCAAGTAGTCATTGGATAACAAATTTAGGATGGACTGTCTCTGTGTCTTATACAGTTGGTCCACTGAATCAGACGTGAGCATGTTTTTTGAGGCTAGCTGATAGCTATCTTGATTGTCTCTCCACCAGGCACTGTTGGTGTAGCAGCAGTGACTGCTGGCCCAGGTCTCACTAACACAGTGACAGCGGTTAAGAATGCTCAGATGGCTGAATCTCCGTTGCTGCTTATAGGAGGAGCTGCTGGTACACTTCTTCAGGTGGAGTGGATTCACATATTGATGCATATATGATTTGAATATACTAGGGCTGCAACTAACAGTTATTTGTATCATTGATTAATCTGCAGATTAGATTTTCGATTAAGGGATGAATTATTTGGTCTTACAAAAAAAAACAGAAAACTGAAAAATTCCCATCACAGTTTCCTAGAGCACAGAGTGACATCATCAAATGTCTTGTTGAGTTGTCTGACCAACTTTCCAAAATCCAAACATATTAAATTAACTAAAATGTAAGACAAGCAAAAGCAGCAAGTTTTCACATTTGAGAAGAAGGAGCCGTCAAATGTTAGGCATTTCTGCTTGAAAAATAACCTGAAAGATTAACAGATTATCAAAATTGTTGCTGATTAATTTCCTGTCAATCAACTAATGGATTAATTGTTGCAGCTATAACTGTTCTCTGCTTTAACAACTAACCTCACCATCAACTGTGCTTGTGGTACAGGGCAGAGGAGCACTGCAAGATATTGACCAGATGTCTCTCTTCAAGCCGCTGTGTAAGTTCTGTGCCTCCATCAGGACTATCAGGGAAATCGTGCCTACGGTCAAGAAGGCCCTGGCCATCGCCCAGTCTGGAACTCCTGGTCCTGTTTTCATAGAATTCCCCATCGACACACTCTACCCCTTCCACCTGGTGTCCAAAGAGTTTGCGGTTAAAAACCCTCCCAAAGGCCTGATGGGAAAAATTGTCTCATGGTATGTTATCAGCATGTCTTGTTACGATGTGTAATAACATGATAACAGTAAAATAAAGTCATACTTTGAGAGAATAGAAGACCGATTGACTTCAGACAAATTACACTTGCCATGTGCACAACTGAAATCATCAATTTTATAGGTCAGTTTATATGCTTAGATTTGTTACATTGTTATACATAATGGAATAGCCTGTATGGCATCCTCTAAGCCCACCAGCCAAGGAAACATACCTTGTAACCTTAGCATCTTTGGTTCAACCTGGACCTTCAATACAACCAGAAACCTTTAGTGTTTTTCTCTCTACTCCATTCATGTCACTTTCAACTGTGAAATACAGGCAAAAATGCAATAATACATATAAAATGATTTGATGCGATGGCCTGATTTCTCGTTAGGTACCTCCATAACCACCTCATTAACCTTTTTGCCGGAGCCTGGGAGACAAGAGATGTTTCTCCGCTTCCTGTTGACATCCCACAAGCCACAGACGATCAGGTAAGTCTGCTCTTAGTATTAAAGGTTTGCTGTTTGGTTCTGAATGTTGTAACATTTTTAGTCAAATACCTAGTTTACAGAGTTTTTTTTTTTTTTCAATACAAATCAGGTTCAAAAATGCATAGAGCTGGTGAGTCGAGCCAAGAAACCTGTTATTCTGCTGGGTAGCCAAGCAACACTACCCCCAACGCCGGCTGATGACATCAGGTAAAGGACATTGTATTATACCCACCTCTTCTCTACTATTCTGTGTCATACTGTTTTTTATTGTTTTGTTGCTTACTGTTGATATTGATGAAGTTTTAGTGCTTAAAATTGTTTTAAAATTCTCTAAATGCTTTAATACAGTCTTTTTACAACTGTTTTGTCTGTTAGTCTTTGGGTGGCATTGAAGTTTTTCTCTGTAATGTTACTGTTTTCATTCAGGCAGTACAAACATTAAAGGGGAGGAGTATCAGCCACAAACTCAAATTCTCTGATGTTTACTCTACATCTAGAGCAATTTGATTTCTTTTCGTGATACTCATCAAAAATGTTTGCCTGCATTACAGGAAGGCATTAGAGGACCTGGGCATCCCTTGCTTCCTTGGGGGCATGTCTCGTGGCATGCTAGGTAAAGCTAGCCCAATCCACATCAGACAGAACAGACGTGATGCTCTGAAGGACGCCGACTTGGTGCTCTTAGCAGGTCAGACATACAGTCTTACAGTTCAGATTCCATATGTTAATATTATGACCTTTATTTTTCAGCCCTGCTAGGGGCATGGCTCTGAGGATGGCAATGTCAGTCTGTCCACTACTGAAATATCTCAACAACTATTCACTGATCCATCCCCTGACTTTTCCTCTACCGCCACCATGAAGTTCACATTTTTGGTTTTCAGTGAGATGTTTGAACAACTATTGGATAGATTGCCATGACCATTCATGTCCCCTTCAGGATGAATTGTAATAACGCTGACCCCCTGACTTTTTATCTAGCAACATCATCAGGTCAAGATTTCACTTTCACAATTTGTTGTTTTGGTTTGTGCCTAAATGTCTGCAAAACTACTCACATTCCCATCAGCCTCGGTAGCACTTAATGTTGAGCACCAATTAGCAACTTATAGCATGCTAACACTAACTAAGCTGGTGAACATACATATTATACAGCTGCTAGCATGGCTGTAGACCCTTTTTCTTGTTTAATAATCAAACCTAAGAAAATGACATGCGGTAATTAATAAACACAAGATGACAGGTGATAACAATTGAACACAGTTATGCAGTGGATAAGTGCTACTGATTTAATATTGAATTTATTTAGTGCTTGATAGAATGACAGCTGCTTCCTTCCTTGCTCAAAGTAACTTGAACCAATACTGGAAGTTGTTTGTTGACATACAGTTAGAGGTTGAACTGTGCTTTCAAAGTAGCCTGTATAGCCACAGGCCATCCATAAATCCTAAAGAAATGTTAACATTATGTTGCTCTGTTTGCAGGCACTGTGTGTGACTTCCGTCTGAGTTATGGCAGAGTTCTGAGCAGACGTAGCAAGATCATCGCTGTCAACAGAGATAAGACGCAGCTGCTGAAAAACTCAGATATGTTCTGGAAACCAACTATAGCAATTCAAGGTATGTTCACAACATGTCATTAATATCCAGGTTTACAATCAAAGTAGCAATGTTTCATTTTATATTAATAGTTTCTTCACTGAACATCCTATAACATTTGTGATCACAGAGTTTTTGCAGCTGACTTGCACTCTTCCAGGGTTTGGCGATAGGACAAAAACATCTGTCTAACAGTTAAAGTCTGAAAATGTAATTATTTGCCTATTTTAGGTGATGCTGGTTCATTCTTAGTGCGGCTTTCCAAAGGCCTGAAGGGCCATCGCTGTCCAGAAGAATGGCCTCAAAGCCTCAAAGCAGGAGATATGACCAAAGAAAACACTAACAGGTAAGCAGAGCTGATGAGTTCACGTTGGTCCCTGTTCTGTGTGTGTTAGTACTGTACAGTCTATGGTCAGAGGTACTGTAAAACTCTTCTTCTCAATTATGTAATTACACTCCATTTTTTGTGATTAAAAACATCTTGATCAGTGAAATTGTTAATGATGAGACAGCAATCATAAGTTCATCAACTAAATTAAAGCAAAGGCATCCATGGATTTCTTTTCTCACATAAATAAGATTTGTTTTTTTTTTCATTTCAGGGCCAAAGCTGATGAAAAGACAGACCACCACTTAAATCCTTTGAAAGTCCTCCACCTTGTGGATGAGCTGATGGCTGAGGACAGCATCATTGTTGCTGATGGTGGTGATTTTGTGGGAAGTGCTGCTTACATAATGAGACCAAGAGGACCTTTGCGCTGGCTAGATCCAGGTGAGATCCTGTAGTTCAGACATCAAGTTGTTTTTGAAGAACAGTTGTGAGTAAAATAACAGATGTTTGGTCCCTAAGATGTGATCATTTCAGAGATATGAATGTGAAATGATTAATCATTGAAAAAAGTCTGTTTATTTGTTGACTTAACAAATACTGTTCTTTTCCCCTACAGGAGCCTTTGGGACCCTGGGAGTGGGAGGAGGATTTGCACTAGGGGCAAAACTGTGTCGGCCTGAATCTGAGGTACAGTACTGACAACAGTCTTTTCTGAAAGTGCTTTGTCTGATCATCTGTTGGTTAATTTGAACCTTTTGTGAATGAAATGCTACTTTGTGTACTTTCCAGGTGTGGATAGTCTACGGTGACGGCTCCTTAGGATACAGTGTTGCAGAGTTTGACACATTCACTAGACACAAGGTAAAATCACTGTTACGATATTGTCATTATGTGTATGTAAGCAACTCAAGTATCTATAGCACATGTGCAAGACTAGAATAAGTATTGCATATAAGAACAACATGGCAGTATCGGTTTATCAGTATCAACAACATACCAATAAGAACTAGAAATTTTCAGAAGAACTTTGAGTCCATCCGCTGCTTGTTGCGTATCTCAGTAAGATTGGATGTGTTCCTCACAAAGACACCCTCACACACACAAACAAATACAGATCTAAAACTCAAATTGTTAATCACAAAGATATAGACCCTCATATACACACGTGCACGAAGTGGTCTATAGTCAGGCACAATTGGTAAAAACACGTGTGTATTTGAAGAGTCTTTAAAAATCTGAGATCATCGATGGACAGGAAGCATTACTCTATATTGAGTTTTGCATTCATTGTGTCATTGATCAGTACTACAGTGGTTGTCTGTAGGGAAAATCTCTTCCATAAATTGATTGTAATGCAACACTTTAGATTTTTAGATTTCACAGAAGTGTGCATAGAACCTTTTTATAAAATGCTGTTCCTCAGAGGCCTTTGAATAGAATTATACACACATTTTGCTATGAGGTGTTGGCCCCTGGGAGCTGTAATGCCTAATTGTTGTACCCTATTAAAGGCCTCAGCCAGTGAATGATCCTTATTCTCTCTTGAGCAATAACATGCATGATATTTTTCTTTCTTTTCGTCCGATATTCCACATTTCACTTTTTTTTTTGTCTTCCAGACACCAGTTATAGCCGTGGTGGGAAACGATGCATGTTGGAGTCAGATTTCCAGAGAGCAGGTTCCCATTCTTGGCAGCAATGTGGCATGTGGCCTCGCATTTACAGGTACATATGCATATGAGTACAGGTTGCATATGAGAACAGAATTAATGTATATTAATGTATAACGTTGACATCAGTTGCTAATTGACAGATTGTATTCTCTGCTCCTTTTTGCAGATTATCACACAGTGGCTGATGGTTACGGTGGTAAGGGCTACCTTGTAGGGCGTGAGGACGAAGACCGGCTGAGCGACATCATCAGACAGGCTCAGAAGGAGAGCCAGGAGGGCAAGGCTACACTTCTCAACGTTCTGATAGGGAAGACCAACTTTAGAGAGGGCTCCATCTCTGTATAGAGCAGCTGTGACTTTCTAAGAGTGTATTCTTCCTCTACCCTCGGTTTCCTTCATAGATTTTTACTACCAAGGTCTATGAAGGATTTCAAAGAATAGGTGGATACTGTTGGATACTGTGTGGAGCCCAGCCCCGACCAGACCTCTGTTAATCCTTTGTGCCCTTAAAGCCATATTTCACTTTGGTAAGAGAAATGACTTTACAGTATACTGATCTCCCATAAGAGTTCATGAACTGTCAGTTGTGTAGTCAAAAATCATACTAGTACTGCATTATTATGAATAAGTTATATTATTATTATTATTACCAGTTAATATACTCTATTATACTAAGTTATTTACTATTATGCAGTAAAATATAGCTCAAGATCTGCCAGCCTTGAAACTAAAGCTTTTATTGTGCTTCATGTGACTTTCAGGTTCATGTTGTGCTAACTCAAAGCATAATTGCTGCATTTCAAGAAGGGAAAGAATGAGAATTTCAAAAATGTTTGCTTTGTTTAGGGATTTTACCTCTTCAGGAGCTCGGGTTTGATTTTTGACCTTTAAACAGCCTATTATAACTAGACATTTCTTACAAATAAATCAGTGATTGAGACGGAGTGCATTGGTTTAAATATGCTAGTATGCCTTTTCTCCTGTTATAAAATGAACACGGAGCCTTTTTTTTTGAGGATATGTGAAATCATACAGCTGTAATATTCTTTATCGGTTGATAATTTGGAATAAATTTGCTAAATGGAAAATAATTTTGAATGTTAAAGACAGACAAATGGTATGCCTTTTAATGTTTGATTGTATCTTCAAATACATTGATATGTATAGATTGAAAAATGTGTCTGCTGATTTAGTTATGTAGTCAAATGATATTTAATACTAACATGTATGCAGTGATGTAGGCTATCAGTTAAAAAATGCCTATACACAATATGTATTGCACTATAATCGTAACTTATTTGCTCACAAGGTGAACACATATGGATCATCTCACTCCAATATATATGCTGTTTTATTTGGTATCTTGAGGGACGTATGTCAGACTTTTGATCATTAAATGTTAATTTGGATTTATTCTCAAATAAATTGAATAAAAGTAGTAATGAGTTTGCTTTTGAATCTAAGTGTAGACTGTTTTGCAGGCACATGTTTTCTTGCAGATTTACATCCAGTTATTTTTACACATCTTTTTTTTTTTTTTGAACAACTCAATGACTACATCCATACAAAGTTCTAACCATAACTTCATGGTTATACAGTTACAGTATTTATAGATCAGTGTTAACCAGCTTGTGCTAACAATGCTACGCAAACATTCAGTTTTGGTTTTAAAAATGCCAGGACTGGATTGTCAGCTTGCCACAGCTGGTCTGCAGAAGAGAGGAAATTACAATAATAATAGCTGCTTTTTTAAAACTTGGTCATTTAGCTTTAAATGCTTTTGTAAATGAACTGTGTCATCTATGTTTGGATTTAAGGAACCTTCACTACACCAAATTCTGTGCAAAATAAGCAACTTTGTTGTTTAATATTACTCATACTCTCCCTAATATTGCTTAATACTCCCTGCAACTTACACAGCCAATCTGGCAAGAGCTGCAATATCAAGTTCTGTAAATATTTTATAAAGTCTGAACCTTCTATTTATGTCAGTGTGGCATAACTTATACTTAGTAAGTAGTATTAATAAATAGTAGGTAGGACATCTACTTTATGGCATCTCTGAGGTGCAGTGCGCTGTGTGTTTTGGAAAAAACTACTAAGAATAGAGAACGCACTTAGCACAGCTGCACCTGCACCCATGGTGCAAGGGGGCCCACAGTCTCAGGGTAAATACACACACACAAATCAGCACTCACTCAGTCTCAGTTGTAGAGTCCATACAACTTCCTCACCCAGATTTGTTTTGGTCTAACTCTGCTAATGGTACAGATGGACTGAGAGACACCAGCTGTGTGCTCATCACTATGAATGAACACTTAAAGCATTAACATATTTGCATGTAATTATTTTCTTATTTTACATACTGGATCACTCCAAACATGAAAAGACTTATAACACTAAACCTTTTTGGAACTAGGTTCATGACTTTTGCCCTGAATACTTCAAAGTGTGGTTTTAATTTTAAACAGGAGATGGCAGTCTAGTAGAGGCTTTACTGAAGTAGTCTATGCTGACGTGTTCCTGTTTAGCATAAGTTATGAAGGAAATCAATGGATGTGTTAGACGAAAACAAAACAGGCCACCAGGAAAAATGTATGCGATGTTGTATTGACAAATGTTTACCTACAACAGCAGCCTATTTGTGATTCAAATATATATTTGTTGAAATATATGAATCAATTATTGTACAGTTTTATTGTTAACTATGAAAGCTCTGCCTTTTAAGGTGTAAATGTGCATATAGGCTTTGCTGACGGTTGTGATACTAATCATTTTTATTGCATGTTAATTATATTGTCTAATCATGCCTTCTCCAAGACAAAAAGATTTACAGACTTCTGAATCTTGCTATGTTTTTTTTTTTTTTTTTTTTTTTTTTTTAATTTCACAGATTTCGGAATGATGCTACATTAGTAAGTGAAACGTGCCATTGTCTCTAAAAGGCTGCTATTAATTATAATAATTTAGTTAATGCAAGCATCCCATATGCAGTAAACAACAGTTTATGGTGCAAGTAACAGTTTATATATACTGTACTGTCTTTTTTCTCTTTACTGACAACAGTCAAACTCAAGCAAGAGTAACATAAACAAGTTTAAAGATCAAACAGAGGAAACAAAGTGCCACTTATACTGTACTGTCTGCTGTCTAGCCTCATGCCCGTCTTTGACGTCACAAACTCAGAAAGATGCTGCTTTCAAGTGCTCATTGTAAATCTCTAATTCCTAACTTTGAGAGTGTGAATACGACAGTTATTTTTGTTTTGTCGTAAACAATAAAGGGCTATTGAGCTATATTATTAAGCTTGGTGTAGTGGCTGAATGAGGCTGATAAAATGTGCGTGTAATACCTAACATATCAGAATACTACCTATACAGAATAGTACATTCATTATAAAAACAGAAATGTGTTTGTTAATGCTATACTGCAAGCCAGATTTCCTATGCAAGACAATAAAGCCTGAACTGTTTACTCGTACAGCACATGAAGGCATCATGAGACCGGGCATACATCACCACAGGCGGTGACTTCAACAGCTCCGCAAAAACTTAAACATCTTCAGGCAATGTGTAGGACCGTAGCCGGGAGAGTCCAGAGCATTCGCTGTGTATACAGCTACGCGAAGGAAGGCAACTGGTAGCGTTTTTAGATAAACAGACTTGTTTTCAGCGGATATATGCCGCATTCGTGACTCTACGCTCAGCATGACAAGTAAAACAGAGGCAGTTTGGGGCTTTTAACAACCTTGGAGATAGCTGAGTTAACATAAACAGCTAAGTTAGCTTATAGCAAAATCAAAGTAACGCTAGCTGAATGCTAGTTAGTTGTAAGTTGGGGTTTTGGTTGTCCATTATTCACTGGTGCTACAGTAACAGTGTGGTAATCATTGGGTTTGAATTAACACCATCGAAAAGCTGAAAGCTCCGAACTCCAGTTGATTTCCAGTTGGTTAACGTGATTTAACTGTTACGTTGATACACAATCGACGTTCGCTGACTTCAAATCAGAGGGATTTCTACTTGAATATCAAGGTAAGTAATGATGACATTAATTAAACGTTTGTTAGCTTATGAAATAACGTTTTGTTTACTGTGTACACTAACGCCGCTGGCAATTGTGTCCTCTGAAACTAATGTGTTAGTATTAAAACGTGGCGTTGGTTAAATACTAACGTTAACTTGGCATTGGAGCTGTGGGGCATTGACTTAACCTAACGTTAACACACTGTTAAAGGTAAACAAACAAAAACATTGTGAAAGTGTCACGCTATTTAGGAAATAAATATACATTTTACAAACAAAGAACATTTTAATGTTACTTGGTCTGACACTGTTCCTTTGAACAATTGTCAACCTCTGGTCGTTTGTTGAAACAGCATTTCATCAACAAAGGTGTGCTGCCAGGAGGAAATTTATAAATGATTTCCTGTTTGCAAAATGACATAGCAGAGATGACGTCAGCTAAGTGGATGCGCCATTTCATTTGCTATGATTTATATATAAAAACAACTTCATATATGACGTGATTACAATAGGACCAGGTCGGTAAGAAGCTTCATAAATAACAGTCAACAACAATGCAAGTGTCAGTGTATAAAATCCAGAACTGCTACACTTGTGTTGCCCATTGTTTACTTAAGTAGTCATCAGACTTAGCATGTGGTTGATCATGTTTCTGTTACAGGTGCTGAATGGCCTCCGTTGTAGGAGTGAAAACTGAGAAGCGACCTGCAGCTGATTCTCAGGATGCAGACTCAAATGCAAAAAAGCCCAGGTAAGCTTAGGTGCTTCTCTGGAACCAACTGCACACTTTGCCCATGACTCATTCATCAGTTTTGTCAACAAGGCTGGATTTGTTTTTTTTGCATTCCAAGTTTTTGCTGGTCCTAAATGCAGGTAGGTTTTAGTTTCACAATGCATGCTTGAAAATGATTGTTTAACCCTCATGCTGTCAGAAGGATTTGGAAAGCACCGTCTTTGGAACATGCATCACTCAATCTCTGCTTGCCCCAAAGGAAACTGCTGCCCAGCCTGAAGACTAAGCGAGCCCCTGAGCTAGTCCTGGTGATCGGCACGGGGGTAAGCTCTGCAGTGGCCCCTCAGGTCCCTGCTCTCCGCTCCTGGAAAGGTCTCATCCAGGCCTTACTTGATGCAGCCAATGACTTTGACCTACTAGAGGAGGAGGAGAGTCGACGTTTCCAGAAGCACATGCAGGAAGATAAGAATTTGGTGCATGTGGCCCATGACCTCATTCAAAAACTTTCCCCGGTAAGACTACTTGGTCCTTTTTTTTCTCTTTCCTTTCTACACCACCCTGTCATACATGTACTGACACATGGCAGACAGACTGCCAACTCATTGTCCTTTTCTCAGCTTGTGACGTGTTGCTTCAACTTCCATGAATTGAGATAAGACATCTCAGCAGCCTTATCTCATTAAAAGACCTATAGCAAACGACACAAGTCTTGTTTGTGTGGCTTGTCTCGGAAATGATTTTTTCATCAGTTTATTTGAAATCATTCACACATGCAGTGAGCTGGCTGTTTTTTTCTGTTTCTCTGTTTCTTTTCTGTCTCTCATTTTTTTTAAAAAAACACCAGTGTTTTCTTCAGGGCTCCCTGAAAAGACACCCTGATGAAGGCATGCAAGCTGAACCACATATGTGGTGTGTTTTCTTTTATAACCTGCCCTTACCCTCCTTATTTAAAGTTTACAACATATTTACAGCATACACTGTATATACTGTACAGCATACAAACCATTGAACTGGTTTTCTATACACCACAAACATATAAACTTAAAATACAACAAGCTGCACATCATATATGAGACATCTGGTTTAATACAAGAGACAAGAGAGAGGCTGCAAGATTGATCTTATTACTCTGTGCAATCTCATTCTTAGATTTAATACATATTTATATTGAAAAAGATGTCCATTTTATCACAACAAGCATTCTTGATTTCTACCTTAAGTTGCATCAGTGATAGACAAGACTGGGTTACACTGTGTGATAGCACAAAGGACAGGAACAAAAATAAATCTAACTTGTGTGATTAACAGAAAGCTTTTGGGGAACAATATGTGTCAGCTCATGCGTGATGACAAGGCAGAGAAAATAGATTTAAACAAACACCAGTTCTGATAAAATCGTGGTGCTTGTACTCTAAAAATGGGTCACATTCTGTGATATGGCACATTTTGGGAATTAAAGACAATGATGACTGTCAAAAGCACAATGTTTTGTCATAATTGCAGCAGCAAAGGGTAACACCACAGGGTAATGCCACCTTAAAATATGATCAAGTAATCAAGGCCACTAAAAGTACAAGGAAATCCCCATAGCCCGCCCACATAACCATCTATAACAGGATCCTTACACAAAGCAACACTATCTGTGACAAGCTCTCACAGGCTCAAAAACATTACAGAGGCAACATTTAAAAAAAATAGTCCCTACTGATCATGAAAGAAAATTGTCAGTGTGAGTGAGAGAATGTGAATGATTCTCCTTTTTTTCCAGAACCATGCAGCTCTAAACCAGTTGGACTGTCAGAAATTAATTGAAAAATAAAATGGATAAAACCACACTTGGATCCATATAACTCATTTCTCTTCCTGTCGGACCAGTCTGGTCTGGAGTAGGGCTGGCAGATGGGAGCCTTAATACCGTTTGCCTCCTGTGTTAGTCATGTCTCATCGCACCTTTGACATTGATAAAACACGCTTTGTTTCAGCCCTCAGCCTGTTGTCACAAAGGGAACAAACAGCGCTTTTATGGCTTTATCCATCGTGTTTATTTCAATCCACAGTCGTGCAGCCCACTGCCGTTGGCTACAGACACAGCAGGCTCTAGCATACTGAGGAAAAACAAGCATAGAATAATGTGAACCAGCAGCCCACCAGCCCAGATTTTCCTTTCAGACAGAATTAAAGCACCACCCAGACACTGAGCATACAGTAAGTTACACTAGAAGACAGTAGCGTGTAGAGACTTCCCATTCACAAAAACACATCTGCAGATATTTTCCCCTCTTGCTGATAAGCACACATGTTTGCACTTGACCTGAAGTGATGTACTTAGCTGATTCACTGTCCTGTGATCCCTCAAGGCAAAGAGCTAAATGCAACAGGCTTCTTAAGCATAGGGACTCACTTATGTACAGACGTCCTTAATAATGGTTGAATCATATGTTGAGAAACTCATCAAAACCTTGCACTGAGTCTTCCTTTCTCCACTAAATTTCACCAGAATTTCATTAGGATGTTTATTATTGTGAGGATTTAGCAAGAACTGTGTTAATGATGCTAATATCCAGTTAAATCCAGTAACAGTGGGCTGTGAGAGTTTAACCCACTTTTCATGGAATTGTGTATCAGCTGGATTATGGTGGTCTACTCCGCAGGCACACAGTATCAGGTAATGAGGATAATCTGAAGTTAAAACTCAAAGAGAATGTTTTTGTCATAAATCCTCTCACACCTGTGACCTTGGAGAAAATGAGGCTAATTACAACTTTGCGGACTAGTTTATTAGCTCGATTCAGGCAAGAAATACTTTTTTTTTTTTTTTTCCCTCCCACACAGACCTGGGAGGAAAGCCTTGATCATCTGCTGATAATCAGTGAGCCATATATCATCCAAAGGCTTTTCAGGTAGCTTGCAAAATTAAAAAAAACAGTTCTTTTTTTCCCCCCAAAGTCAACTGTCAATGTGAAATGAACCAGAACTCCTTGTCGATAAAAATCAAGGTGTGTCATAGGGATTTTCCAGTAGCAACAGTTGAAAAATCAACATTATATCTATTGAGAACTAACTGAAGGCATGTGCACAGTAGGGCAGTCCAGAGATATCATAGAACTTTTTAGCGAAACAGATTTATGAAAGTTAAGGATTTTAAAAGCAGAGTTGTTTACTTGCACTTCATTTGGTTATTACATAAGTCCTTAGGCAGTCCAAGGACACAGTGATCAGGATGGGTGCTGTAGACACTAGATGTGGATAATGAGCTTCTTCCTGTGGAAAGGACTCCCGCTGTTTAGCCCATTAGAGCTGTAATCTCTGGAAGTCAGCGGAGCATTTCCCTATGCTAGGATCACCTTGGTCACTACAGCTCTGCTCTACCCTTTGCTATTCTAAGCTGCCCAACTCGTCCTGCCTCTTTTTTTTTTTTTCCTCTTTTTACAACAGGCTGTGTCAGGTAAGGGTGAGATTTAGATGGTGTAGACACAGCCAATAATCTCATGGTGGAATCAGGTGGTATGTGAGTTGCTACTTGAAGAGCTCTGGACAGGATCAGAGAGGGAAATGGAGTGTTGGATACAGAAGAATGTTGCCATTGAGCAAATGTTTTTGAAAAATGTCAGTTTTCATTGCTTTACACACAATTTACATTCCTAAAGTTTGTAGTTTCAAAGTTGCTCACAGAAACTTCACTTTAGCAATAAAATTCAGACGCATTGGATGCCAGTTGGGATTCCTGGGAAGGGAAGAGCCATGGGGAAGGCTTGTTGAAACAAATATTGAGAAACAATAATAAATACACATATATAAGGCCTGGAGTACAGTTAGTAAAAAAATCTTGAGTATAAAAATTGTGCATACTTTCTGTCTGTTTCTAAGAGTAAATTAGGTCACACTGTTGCTTTAATTTGTTATTTTCTCCAGTGTTGGTGGAAGTGTTTGTGCTGTGGTTTTACTGGGCTTCTAAGTTCAGAGAAAAAAAATATCAACATTCAACTGTTTTCTCAGACTGGGCTCAAATGCACATTTATTTTAAGACACTTGATGTAACATGATAAGGTCACATGGTAAGATAAGTAAAACAGTGTACTGAGGAGTTCAATCCCATTAAAGAGCTGCTTGTTGCAGGTTTGTGAAAGTGTATTTGTCATCACAGTTGGGGTAGTTTGACAATGGCCGATTGGTATTTTAAACTTAAAGTATATCATGAAATACTTCCCATAAATCTGTGCAAAACACATTCAAATAAGTTAAACAAGCTTTTTCCAGTGAATGTGCAAATATTAAGCGCTGACAGAGTCAGGGGTTAAATTCCCAGCAGGGCCACTCGCACTAAAAATGAACTCACAGTAAAGTACAGTTTTGATAAAATGAGGAACATTCAGTATCGTTTTCTCTCTGAGACTGTATTCTATTTCAATTATTTCCCTCACACATCATTTCAGTCAGTCTTCAGTCAGCGAACACAGTATTTTTAGGTTGGAAACACTGTAAATTCTTATCTATATTTAAAACTTTGGAGAGTGCAGATCTTTGTTTTTACTAAAATTTGGCCAGTCAAGGTTTTGGCACAGTCAGCACATTTTGTCTATTGAGAGAAGGCAGGGTTTGAGGCTGGAAAGCTGTCTTACATTGCTACAATAGTGAAAATCATCACAACCCTGTTAACTGAAAAACTTAGATACTTTTTAGCCTAAGATCAGTGATCCAATCCTCATTTTTTTATGTTATTACTAGATCACAGTTCCACTTCTCTTCCCAGCTGTTGTCATATTGCATTCAGTGTTGTTTAAAGGTGCTTCACTGAAGTTTCAGTAGGTACTGTAGGCACAATGGTATGGCCTTCTGTCTGCAGTGCAATGTGCACTGTATGAAGTCTCATTGTTATTGTACTACAATTATCACAGTGTTCTGTAAAACTCAATTGTTTTTCAAGGTCTTTGTAAATAGTTCCAAAGTATTTATGATGGACTTGGACGTTTCAGTCAGCAGATTAATGTTGTGTTAAAATGTTGCCACCTAGAGAATTGCTTATATCTACACTCGTTTGTCTTACAGAGAACAGGAAATGTGCGGTCCACATTCTTTAAGGACTGTCTATACGAGGTGTTTGACGATTTGGAGTGCAAGATGGAGCATGCAGGGAAACATCTACTGCGCTCGGTGCTGCAGTTAATGGAGAGTGGCGCACTGGTCCTCACTACTAACTTTGACAACTTATTGGAGATCTATGCAGCTCATCAGGGCACCAAGCTGGAGTCTTTGGATCTGACAGATGAGAAGAAGGTAAACAGTGCTCAGATTATGGTATGACAGTGATCGATCTTTCCTGCCACCGCAGATCCAGTCAGCTTTTTGAAAAGAGTGTAAAGGTCACTAAAACACACTCTTAAGCAAGCACTGTATGTTAGGCCAGGCTCAGATGGATTCAAAACCCTGACAAATAATGAATTCAAGTGTCATTTCACAAATGATCTCATCTCGCAT
This sequence comes from Thunnus thynnus, assembly GCF_963924715.1. Classification (NCBI taxonomy): domain Eukaryota; kingdom Metazoa; phylum Chordata; class Actinopteri; order Scombriformes; family Scombridae; genus Thunnus; species Thunnus thynnus. The sequence continues at coordinate 10,329,405 of NC_089523.1, forward strand.
CGCAAACACACTTACAACATGTCTGTCAATTTCAAAAGGCAGAGGTGAATTGGCTTAAAGTCCTCACTCTGTCTGATTTACATCTGTGACATTGCCTTTCAGTGAAGTTCTTCATTGACTAGATCTGGAGAAAAATAGATAATACTTTGACCTGAAAGAGCCTTTTGTCTCTGACAGGTGGAGGAAGGTTAAAGTTCTAGTCATTACTCCACTGCTGTCAAATTTTATGGATTGAACAATATTTGCTTTTGGTTTAAGACTGGACTGAGGAGGAAGCCTGTGTTTTCCCAGTAAACATAGGTTTGTTTCACTTCTGACCAGTTTCTCCATGAAATCTCAGAACTCCAACCATGACGTTTATGTCCCCGTTAATACAAAGTTAGTTTTATTATTTGTTACATACAACACAAATTTGCTAAATATGGTCAGAGTTTTCTGAGAGACTCGTGGCTTTGCCTCTCAGTCCTGGTATTTATGCCTTGTCTCCATCAGGGCTAATATCCTCTCACTGCTGTTCAGTGATTTTACTCCCTGCCCAGTCAGAACAGGATTGAGTGCAATGGACTGTTAAGTGGGTGTGCTTGTGTGCTTGTGTGCTTGTGTGTTTGTGTGTGTGTGTGTGTGTGTGTGTGTGTGTGTGTCTAGGTATTGGAGTGGGCTCAGGAGAAACGGAGGTTAAGTGTTCTACATATCCACGGTGTTTACACCAACCCCAGTGGTATCGTACTGCACCCTGCTGGCTACCAGAATGTACTGAGGAACACTGAGGTTATGGTGAGCACTGAAATTGTTCACTGCTATCTTTCTGTTCTAGAAAGTTCATGTCTGCTAAATGTATAAATTTGTGGATTACGTCATGTTAAGGCTTCATTTGAAATGGTAGTAATAACGTATTACTGCCGGTTTCAACAGCGTGAGATCCAGAAGCTGTATGAGACCAAATCATTCGTGTTCCTCGGCTGCGGGCGCACAGTAGACGACACAACCTTCCAGGCTCTGTTCTTGGAGGCGGTCAAGCACAAGTCGGACCTGGAACACTTCATGCTTGTGCGGCGCGAGGACGTGGGTGAGTTCAAGAAGCTGCGTGACAACATGCTGGACAAAGGCATCAAGGTCATCTCCTATGGAGACGAGTATGGCGACCTGCCCGAGTACTTCGAGAGGCTGGCCAACGAGATCTGCAATCGTGATGTATCAACCAACGGCTGGGGTAAGGAGGATAAAAGCCAATCACAGTTCATTTGTGTACCTATTTGTAGTCAGTGAGTTCATTCTGTGTTAAAGGGGCATGCCGCTGATTTTACAGATGAAATTCAGAGGAGAGTGAAAGAAGAAATGGCAGGAGATATTTTGATGCGCCTGGGTCCGGAAGTAAAAGTCTCATTTATTTGTCCCGTAAACAATCTGAGGTGACTCACAGTCGAAGCACTTCTGCAGCTTGGATAAGGTCATGAAACTCTCCCAGTTCTTGGACAAAAAGTTTGAGTTTAAAGTTTAGTTTATATGATCAGCTTAAAATTCTGTTACATGCGTCGCTGACGGCAGAGCAACTTGGACATCACTTTTTGTTCACAAATTCTCTGACTTGCATCTTCTTCTCCACAGCAACGGCAGCTGAGGAAATTGTAGTATTTTGAGCCGTCCGCCATGCTAAAATGACAAAATGATTTTTGAGAAACAAAGTTGAAATGATTAAAATTGGTGGTCATAATATAAACCAATATGATCGTTCCAATGTTCAGTGAGTCCTCTGTTTCTACCGTAAGTATTGAGGATATCGTTTAAAGAAAAAATTGAAATCAAGATACGGAAAACACCTTTAGAAAAAGTGGCACCTAGCACTTCACAACTCAGCTGCATTCTCCAGTCATGAGATACTATGATGTAACAATACTTTGATATTTTTTAACCTGTTGAGGGCCCCAGGGCAATTAAAGTGCAGTGCATTTGAACTTTTGTGTCTAACAGCTTAAGACACAAAATCTGAAAACGTGAGCTTTTCTTACATCAACAGATCTGGTTAACTCTCCTTTCTGAGTGGAGTTCAATGTGTTACCTGCATTCAATAATTGTCTTTTTTTTATCTTTATTTACAGGGCCTCCCTCAGAAAATGGGGAGGAAGTGCAGAATGGCTTTAACACACAGAAAAGCCTCCTTCAAGGTTAGGACTGAATGCTTCTCTTTGACATCAGGCAGTGGCCACTTGGCAAGAGACATTTCCAGAATAACACAATAAAGCCCTGTCTTAGACTGTTTTCTTACTGCATGCTGGTAGAGATAGAAAATCAAAGTCTGTTCTTGATTTTCAGTTTCAAAAGACCTGCTGATATTCCTTTACACAAAGACACAACTGACTTTGTGCTATTGCATGCATGGAAATCAGTGGCAGCGTTTCAGTTGATACGCTTTGTTTTTCAACTGTTCACTCAAGTTCCTTCCTTCTCTTTTTGCCCCAGACTATCATTCTTGACAGGCACACAGTCGGGATCAGTATCAGACATTTTCCTCCACAGCTCCAACAAGAGATCAGTCTACTTCGAGTAGTACTCGAGTCTGATTTCATTCTATGGATTTAGGTATCCAGAAACATTATGGGCCATGGGAGACCTAAATGCTGTTGTCAGTATTTTCCAGATGTTTATTTTTCCTTTAATAGTTCTTGTTTAAAAGGGAAAGGAAAAATCTAACATAACCGTTATAACCAATACCCAACCTCACAGCCCCCACTGTACTGTATTTAAATGTTGCCTAAACCTAGACTTTTGGGGATCTACAGTAGAAAATAAGTATGCGGATGGTGGAGCAGTGACACTATGGTATGTTCTCACTTCAACTTGACAAAAATGATAGATCTGAATCCACTGACAGAAGTTGGCTGCGCTGCAACGAGTCATTGGATTTGGACATACACCTTGACCTACCCGCCCTGTAGGAGAAGCTCTATAGGTGCAAGCTATAACACACATCCTGTGTAGAGTATGTAAGGTTTGTATCTGTCATGCTTAACCCTGAAACCAGGGAAACTTGATTTGCACACTACTGGGTAGGGGATGGGTGGAAATAATTATCTCAGTCATGGATGGTTTACTTGGTTTGCAAACACATTAATGTTATGACGTTGTCCTCAAATGAAGTTCAGAAGTGTATGTTTCCATAGCAGAGAGGCTCCCTGCCAGTAGCAATCACTTTGCCACTCCTGTGCTGAAAATTAAAGAATGTTCTTTGTAAGCCTTTTTGTATTTTTAATACTTGCATGTGTTTTCTGACATAGTATTTATAAGTACTATTTTCAAAATAAAGCTTTTTGGTATCCCATTTGTCCTGTCATGTTTGCATTCCTTCTAATAAAAATCAGACTCTGCTGGAGCAGTCTGTCACGGGGCACAACATGTGCCTCTGAAACATAACAAAACAAAAGTTACAAGCTGTTATAGCATACAGCAGTTTTATTTAGAAATGTTTACATTCTCATAAATTAGCTCAAATCTTCTGTATAACTCTTGATTCTCTCGTATTGCACTACCACAAATTAAAGGGGGCTAGAGATACTCATATATTTCCTCTTGTAAATGAAGAGTAAATCAGAGGGGAACATAAATATAAAAGGCCCACCGAACTTCAACTGATCACTCAAAAAGTGTAGTCTGAAAATCTATGGACAACCTGTAAGAACAAAAAAAATCAATTTACAAAATATCTTACCACTTTGAATCAACTAAAAAAACTGAGGGATCAAAGTTTCCTTTCTGTATTTAAAATTAGTTATTTGTGTGTTAGGCAGGTGAGGAGCTCTGGGAGATGAATTTTATAGAACAATAAATCAAGAACCAATGTTCCACAGTAGTTAGTGTGTTCAATTGATGTACTGTCAAATGTTACAGCCTTGATTAAAGTGAGCGTACAGTATATTCTTTACTCTTCCATGACTTAGATTTTTAACAGGAGGAATTTTACATATACTAATTTGACAAGTGCTGATGCTCACACCCACCCCAACTGCAGACTGTAAACTGAGTCAGTGGTTTCTGACCTGCATTGTTATGGTACTGTTGATGGACAACCACCCATTTAGTGAAAGTGTTAACTAAGATGACAGGAGACAGATAGGCACTATGGTCACTAAGCTTTCCTCAGGCACATGCAGCTGCTGAAAAGTCATGTCCAGCAAGCCTTGACGACCTGACCTCATTTACATGAAGAGGGGAAAACTAACTGACAAAACGCCAGGTAAGGAAGTTCTACTGTGTAACCCAGTAAACGGATGACATTTACAGCCTATTTCCATTTAGTCAGCAAAATGTCCATTGGATGTGACTTTGTTGTTGAAAACTCAGGCTGATCTGAGGTACTTTATTTGGCCCAAAAGTTTAGAAATGATGCAAAAGGGAGGTTTCCTCTAGCTTTGTTGCAAGATGTTCTGTCTTTTGAAGTGCACAACTTGTCCTTTACTCTGGCCTGGAGCTGGGAGAATAAAGTTCAGTGCGTGACATGAGTTCTTCATTTGATGCAAAGTAGAGAGGGCAGGGCAGGAGGATGAGAAACGCAGGCTAGCAGGGCTGGAACATCTCACGGCAGCGTGGCAAAGGTATTGTTGGCTTTGTTGCGACGATGAATAAACAGCAGAACATGCAGCCACTTAAGCCTTCATCAGGGCACTGACCACGGCGCGGGCGTTGAGGCTGCGCAGGTCGTTGTAGGTCTGCCCTGTGCCCACAAACACAATGGGCTGGCCTGTGATGTAGGTCATAGAGATGGCAGCACCAACCTGTGAAGGAGGGAGGGGTGACGCATTAGTGCTATCAGCTTTCCTACTGCAATCATTCGTAAGTCATTAAAAAAAAAACAGCTACAGACAAGTCATTAACTGCATCAAAAAGATCCTTTTGAGGCCACATTGCAGGATTAAATCCAGACAGTGCGTGTGCAAAAAAATGTTAAAATACCTTGTCATCAATGGTGTCAAACTTAGTGAGAACAATTCCATCGATGAGGCGAGGCTTGTCAGACATGGAGTGGTCTGCCAGAGCCTGATTGAACTTTACCTGAGGACACGAGGGAGAAAGAGAGAGAGAGAGATGAGTCATTCAACGAAAAAACCGGGGATGATGACAGAGGTTAATATGTATAGCACCATCTTTCCATCTCACTATTTACAAAATGTAGAGGAGGCGCAGACAGACATCTGTACCAGCATGATGACAGTTTTAGAGAGCGACACTGACACCTGCTGGAGAGTGTATTACAGTATATTCAAGTTAACTGACTTTCTCTTCAGTGTCAGTCCATCAGTAACATTTCCTGTCAGCGCATGATGTGTCTGAACAAAAAGTCGGAATTTGTCATAGTGCCTTACCAGCTGATCGACTGCCTCGTTGCCCACCAGAGCTTCCCCAACAAACAGCACAAGGTCGGGCATGTTGACTGCGATAAGTTTGGCCAGGGCTGTCATTAAGGGGGCGTTGTCCTGCATACGCCCAGCAGTGTCCACCAGCACCACGTCAAAAGCCTGGTTGCGGGCTGGAGGGAAGAGACACAGAAGGTGTACGTGTGACTTTACCATATGGGTGACATTAATCATTAATGGAACACCTCATCATCACTGCAGCTTCATAGGTTAAATTTCCACCTCTACGTCTCTTTTTATAACAGATGTGCAGAATCAACAAGCTTTTCGATCTCGTGGTATAATAGTCAACAAGAAAGAAACTATTTTACCATATGCAATGGCCTCCATCGCAATTCCAGCGGCATCCTTCCCGTAGCCCTTCTCATAGAGCTGGACGACGAGCCGTCCTCCGTGCTTCTCTGGAGGATGCAGAGAGTTCAGGCGGCGCTGATGAGTGCGGAGCTGCTCCACCGCCCCGGCACGAAACGTGTCACAGGCTGCGATCAGCACTGTGAAACCGTTCTCTATCAGCCAGTAGGAGATCTGGACCGAGACAAGGACAAGTTTGGCTCATGTGAACATGTGTGGGACACAATCTGGACATGCTGAGAGGTAAAATGTATCAAATGAACTGATAATTAAAAAGTGACACTGAAGCAAATATCTACCAACTATACCAAAATACTTGATATTGTTTATTGTTTTTACATATTTAAGAACAGGCCTTTTTTCACAGAAGACATTTTGACATGTCACAGTGGTGAAGGCACAGGTGTTGAATTTTTGAAGAACCCACAAACCCTTTGCAAATGCACACAGTGGTCAGGGGTTGAACATTGCCGCAGGCTGTGGATGAGCTGGGTCAGCGGAAACTCTTTTCACCAAAATGTAGGTTAAGTGTTGAACTGAAGGTTCAATGTAAAGATTGCGACTTGTATACTGTGCTCTACTAACGGGGCTTTACATGACCAAACACTTTCACAAAACAAGGAACAACCCACACAGGAAATTCCCCTGGAAGTGGATGCTTGTGTGGGTTAAAGATCAGCAAACCACAGACAAATTAACATAGAAGCACTTACTGGATTTGGGGGGATATGTGATTATGCTTGTAACAATGACAACTGACCTTGGCTAGGTTGTGGACTTTCCAACCCCATTTACACCACAAAATGTAATGACAAAAGGCCTTCGCTGGCTCTGTGCCTCCATGACATCTCGCAGAATGTCCACTCTCCGCTTGGGCTGCAGGATCTGCACCAGTGAGTCTTGCAGGGCCTGCTTTACCGTTGAGGCAACAGCTACAAAACACGGAAGAAGAAAAGGGCTTTGTTGAGCATTGTGTATTCATCAAGCACTATTCTGCATGCTATACGTTTACTGACACACATAATCTGATATCATTTAATCACTGTAGTTCTTCTATATGTTATTGATATAGATAACAAACGGTACACAGATAGGCTGACGACAAGTTACACCGAGTGTCTAATTCAATAAAACACATCTATGATGCAACATATGCACTTAACCCCTTTAGCTTGAGGATCTGTGGGATGTTTCTAATTGCTGAGCATCATTTTAAAAATCACAATTCTGTGTATATGAAATGGAGAGAAAGGATCTATTTTAATCCGTTTATTGTGGTAATGATACCAAGTGTTTGGGAAAACAAATTACTGTAATCACATTATTTTCCCAGCATGTAGACCAGTGCTCATAGGAGACGAATCAATTTAAGAGAATACCTCATGCTCATCTGTTCCCTTCTGGGCTTAACCAAACGAGGATTGTGATGTATGGTTTATTGTGGGTAAGTTGTATACATGCTTAAAGTTTACTTACTGGTGAATGTGCCCATGACTTTGCCCTCCAGTTTCTTGGCTACAGAGTCACAGAGTTGGGAGGCAATGTCGGCTGCTACATTCTTTGCTACGGGATGATAAAGGAGAAGAGTAAATAGCAGACAAGCCAGTTTCTAATCCTGCAGAATGAGGACGATGAGTGAGAGATATCATACCGATGAGGTGGTCCCTCATCTTCTCCAGAACTGACTCCATGTCCTCCCGGGTCAGGCTCTTGGAGCCTACCAGACCCTTCAGCATCCCAAACATGCCCCCAAAACCGCCACCTTTTTTGGAGCTGAGAAGATTTCAAATGATCATAAACAGATGAAGCTAAACACATGTTTACAGTGCATCTTACATTTGAGACATGAAGCAAAACATGCAACACATTTGAAATCCAAAAATAAAATAAGCTTTCTTACCTTGCCTTGCTTGTCTCAGGGACAACCACTCTCTCCTCTTCCTCCTCCATCTCTTCTTCTTCCTCCTCGGACTCGTAGTCCACAGACAGCAGGTCTCCCTTCATGGAGCTTAGCTGCATCCCCTGAAAAGCATCCATGACATCAAGAACTTGGCATCAGAACCTTTACTTTAACAGCATTAATGTGACTAAAACAGATGTCTCTTTAACTACAAAACCTCTTAGTGATGGATGGAGGGGAAGGGTACATACTGGGTCAATTTGTGCTTCCTGGTTCTGGTCACCACCATTGGGGGAACCGTCTCCATTCCTTTCACTGTAGTCCAGGTTCTTGGTGCTGCTACCACCCATGTCCCAAACACGCATTTGTTTCTCACGAGGTTTCTGAGGCTTTGGAGACTTACTATGAGTAAGATGACAGAACATCAGAATTAAGCGATGCAAAACAAGCAGTTAAACATGCTTTACACTAGGAGACAGAGCAAAACCTGATTAGTATAGAAACACACGTATGCCCAATTGATTACTATGGTTCTGAGGTAACATTGTACGCAACACATTTATTAAAAACAAATCAAATTTTAATGCTCTTTAATTTTAAGCAATACCTTACAAGGATTCACTGGGGATCAATATTATGCACATCACTGAAGTGTATCAAATTTGAAAGATTTAAAAACACTGCACATTATTTGTCTATAAAGCTCTAATGGGAAAACTGCCAAACTATCTCTGTTCTCTGATCACATCTAAATCCAGCAATTACAATGTCAGGTCACAGGACATTTTAAGTTTAGCTGCACCGTATTATCAAGCAGAACTTGGACTGTTTGAATAAAAGGATTGAACAAAATAAATAAAAATGAAAGGGATTCAGGGTCCTGTGAGCTATTAGTTTTCACAGATTTGTGCATTTCTCTTGACAACATCGTTTTGTGCCTGCTGCTGGTGGTGAGGTACAGTGAGTGAAACGTAATGTACCTTTATCAACAACATTTACTTGAACTATATCTTGTTAGATATTTCATAAACATGTTTTCTCTTACCTGGATTTTTCAACAGGTCCCGCTGTGCGCTTACGAAAGAATTCCTCTCTCTTTTTCTGCATGATCTCTTCAGGGGTCAAGCCCTGGTTACCATTCTCAACCATCTTCTGGCCAGCAGATGAGGCCTTGCCTTGATCCACTTTGACAGGCTCAGCTGCAGGAGCTGGAAAAGATTGGAAATTAAATCAAGTAAGGACTGAAATTGATGATGATGGTGATGATGATTATGATGATGCTACATTAGCTATTTAGAACAAGCTTATTTAGAACAACCACGTCTAGCAGCACTTACCCTCCTTTTTGGTATTTTTATTCTTCTTGCCACCCTGTTCCTTGCCTTTGTCCCCACCCTTCGTCTCAATCATTGACTTCACAGTTTTTTGGGATTTCTCGGACTCCTTGAAGGTCCGCATGGGGGCAGGGCCTCGAGCTTTGCCGCTCTCCTCTGCCTCTCTTGTGGTTAAACATTTGTTATGTGTCAGCAAGAGCAGAACAAGAAAGGTTATGGTTAGTGATTCTTTTGATTCTCACAGCTTCATTGGACATTTTTTTATGATATAGGGTAAACTTTATGTTACCACTTGCACTTGAGAATTTCCTGGCAATAACCATGACACACTTGACTTAAAGCTACTGAAGTTTGCCATGTACTGGTATAATAAATCAAAGATACATTTATATAACTCACCGCAGACACAAAACAATATTATGCCTGCAGTTCTCCAAGACAAGAAATTCCCTCCATGAGTGAAACTGTTTGTCTTTACCTAAGAAGCATCTTGAAGTCATCTTCGAATTCAAAGTTGTTGCTGAGAAGCTTCAACGCTCCCTTTTGCTCCAGCTCATTCTTATAACGATCCCTAAAATGAAGCTGAACGTCATCTATGAACTTGTCCACATAGGTCAGCGTCAGGATCTTTTGAAAACCCACCTGGGTTACAAAAAAAGGGGTAAAGATCGTTAACGTGTAAAGATAAAGACAACATGCAGCCCACAACCTGGTAGTATTTGGTTTTCATTCATTCAGTGTGTGAGTAAGAAACTTACCACAAAAATCAACTCAAACTCATTATCCAGCTTGTATTTAAGACTCAGGGCCTCATGAGTAAATGAATTGTTCCCACTTCGCTCCTGAAACATCACAAACATCGTTGACATGTCAACGGGAGATAAACACACATGTCGTTGTTACAGCTGCTACATCTTTAGCCTTCTGTGCCTTCTAAACAATGTGTAAGAAGTCACTGTAGCACAAACTATAAACAAAAAACAGCTTACAATTCGTAATAAGGAGAATTTAGGCTATTTACACCTCAGAAGGTCCCTTGTTTAGTACACTAACGTTACGCAATAAGCTAGCGTTTGCTGCTACCTATTAGCGTTAGCATTAGCTGTCAAAGCCATACCGAGAATTAGAAAAATGCAGATAAGTTAACTGTCACAGGTTTCCACCTGTCATTGAGGCTCACCTGTAGGATCACGGAGCGGATCAAGGCGTTGACAGGCCCGGTGAAGGATTCAGTGACTCCAGCTCCCTGAAAACACCACAACACTATCCCCCCTTTGCTGAAGATGGTGAAGAAATCGAGCATCTTGCCACCACGTATCTAGATTTAAAAAGCAAACACGGAGGGAAAAAAAAGGTGAAACTAAAGCCCTGCGTCAAATTGAAAGTTTCGTAACGCATTTTAAAGCGCTAGTGCCTGCTCTTACAAGAATTAAATCTTACCAGATAATACTTGAATAGATAGTAAATCCCCCACCAGTGAGAAACTGTTTTAGACACGTCAGATGCAGAACCAGGAAGTGACGTTTTCTTCCGGCGTTTTTTTTTTTTTTTTTTAAATGAATTTTGCGCATGCGTTGTCTGATGACACAGCCTGCCAACTTGACGTCAGCACAACTCCCCCAGCCAACATGGGTACTTAACATAATAGATGTATTTTTAAAGTGTATTTTATTGTAATTAAGTACACATTTGTGATACTTTATCTGACATCATGCGTTAGTGTTTTTTTTTAGTGTCTTTTTTTTTTTACCAGTCTCTTCTGAAAACCTTAAAAACCTTTCTATTCAGGAAGGCTTTTTCATCTTAACGATTATCATTATTATTTTCTTTAAGTTGTTTGTCCTATGTTATTAATGCTATAGCACTTTGAGTTTCACAATGAATGCAAAGTGTGGAACAAATTAAACTTTTCATTATTATTATTAATATTATTACATGCAAAAAAGTGATACGTTCATAAAATGTGATGGCATTGTTATGGATTAAACTACCCTGGGTCAGTTTAACCTGCTGTAGGGCACAGGTGCAGAAATGAACTGTGGGTCTTTACCTTCATTAAAGGCCTTCATCATTTCAGTTCATAGTTTGCTGTAGATGTGCATGAATTATTTTCAAACAAATGTTTCCAGGGAGATTGGAGCCTTTGCTCCCGTGTGGCAGTTGCCCAGTTGGTAATATTTCTTATAATATGGTACTACTTTCATTTTTACATAGCCAACGGAAAAATGAAGTGAGGTACTTCTTGTGTAAACAGGACCATATTGTGGTCAGTTTTAAGCATGTGCTTCACCAACTTTTTAATGACCCAACAAGAAAGACAGTCCATAAAATCCCACATGACTTCCTCTAATGTGAAAATGCTTTAGCTACAGTGGTTATATCATTTATCATTAGTTGGTCACTCTACCCCAACATTAGCCTATATTGCATATACATTTTGCCAATATTACTTATTTTTACTTACTTACTTAATTTTACTTGTATGAATATTTTTTTATAATCTGGTATTACTTTTACTTAGCCTAAGTAAAGGAAGTGAGTTACTTCTTCTTGGGTAGACATGACCATACTGTTTGTGGTTTTAAGAATGTGCTTCCGACTTTTTAAATAGCTCAACAAGAAAGCCACTCCATAAAATCCAACATATGCTAATGATTTCCCGTAATGTGAGAATTTAGTTACAGTGGTTTTATCATTTATCATTAGTTGGTCACTTTACTCTGGGCAAGGACTGCAGACAGGGGATCAGAAAGTAGTATAACCGTAACCTATGAAATGTTGTTTTTGTTGAAAATAATTATATTGAACTTGTCCATATACCTACTTCTGAAAAAGGGTTAACTGCCCGCTCAGTGAAGTATGAAATTTGAGACATTTTGCATCAGAAATTTGGTTGCACATGTTGTGGCTCCACGTTCAGCAGCCAGCAACTTCCTTCTATTTATAGCAATATCACAGAGACAAAGTTTTCACTTCGTCTTTGTTACATTCGTTCGCTGTCGTTGGACTATGTCACATTGTTGCAACAATGATTTGTTCAGCTACCATCTGTGATTCCTGGACCATGTGCGCCATGAGTCAGACAAATCATTTAAAAAATATGAGACCATCAAAATTTTATTGACTGGAATGATCTTGGAGAGGCGTGACAAACATGACAATGCCGTTAACAACATGCTTGGTGAGTTAAAGTTTCAGCCATTCAATTTGTAATGTGAAACTTATCTTTGATTCCTTTTTTTTTGGGTCAGGGCAGGGTTGTTGATCTATAGCTATGCTTTATTTCCTCCCTCTGTTCGTCTTGAATTGTGAGGAGATTACACTTTTGTGGAATAGATGAAAATTGTTCCGAATACACATTGTTAATGTCGCTATACAGTACATATTAATGTTAATGCTTTCACAGCCTTTATGGCTCATTGCTTGAAGAATTCACAAGTATTTTAAAAGTCAGTATTAAGTCAGAAATATATACAGATTGTCTTCTTTCTGTTTCAGGCTGGTTCCAAAAACTCTTGAAATCAAGAGAATCATCATCAACATGTGAACAAGAAACCAAAGTGACAAAAAATTCATTGACTTCTGTTAGCAGTTTATCATCTTCATTTACATCATCATCCTGTTCTTCATCATCATCACCAGGGACAACCCCCTCTAAACCACCACAGCTACAGTCTGCTCTGAGCTCATCGCTGCGATGGAGTCTAAAATATGATGTGTTAGTGTGCCACAGTTTAGAGCCCAGTGACACTGAACAGGCTGTACGCCTGGTCTCTTTCCTGGAGGCCTCGCCCCGCAGCCTTCGGTGCTTTCTTTTGCACAGGGACATCTGTCCAGGAGGTGCATTTTCCACAGAATTATGTGAGGCTGTACAGAACAGCCACTTGAGGGCTCTGCTTATCACTCCTAACTTCCTGCAGGATGATTGGTGCATGTATGTGATGAACCAGGCTCTGGCAGAAGGGCAAATGTTCAATCGCATACTTCCGCTGGTTCACAACTTGCCACACTCTCTGTACCCTCAGGAACTGAAGTTTTATTTCTACATCGACCTGAGCAAGAATCCTGACCGATGTTATACTCTTGTCAACAAAACTGTGCTCAAGTGTGAGTAATGGAAAAAAAAGTTCTTTTGGCTCAAATTAAACATAATTTGAGCCTGGTCTTAGGCCCAAATTTGAAATGAAATCTTTTGAGATCTTTTTTCAGTCGTGGTCTTAAGTTAACCCATGACAATATCAGTGGCCAACTGTTTTTTTTCCTCTCCTGACAAATGTCGAATTAGCATTTTGGTTACTTTGGCTCAGCAAAAAAGGAGGCAATCTGCAAATGATTTAAACATTTTTGGAGGAGAATCGATCTTTAATAATATCCACTTGTTTTCTTCTCCAGACCTGCAAGACATGGTTAAAAATGAGAAGACACTTGATTGCAACATGGACAGCTCTAGCAGTGGATTAAGTGGGGAGACCAGCTAAAATCAAAGTATGATCTTGCTGAGACAATTCCGCTGGACGTGAAAGAAGACAGATGAAAGCTTCAAGGACGTTTGCTGTCATCAAGGCAACAGTAATTAAAGAATGAGATGAAGGGCATGAGGCTCCAAATGGAAAAACAATGCTGCTATTGACTGACTTCAACTTTAACCAACCTTTCATCACATTGTGTCAGTAAAATGAAGCTACGGTTTTATTACTTAGACTTTTCTTCACTCTTTATTTGTGCTTGATCAATATTGGGTGTGGATGTTCATACAGTGAGCAGGAAACTACTCACTCCACTTATTTTCTGTAACATATCCAGAGAAGTGCAATGTACTTCTTTAGATACATATTGTGATCATTTGTCTTGATAGTCTCATCTTGCAACCCACTCAGTTGAATTGCACCCCATCATTTAAGTGTACAATAAAGGGGACTATAGCACCATAAATGCATGTGATCCTCCTTTTAACAGAGTAAAAAACAGCAGTACTGTGTTAGGATGAAAATATTGTGATACAGATCATTTTACCACTAGGTGGAGTACTTTTCTATAGTATCCAGTAGAGAATGGTAGTGAGGGAATGTCAGAGTTGATCTAGCTGGTACTGTATCTCTATGTCCATCATGTGCGTGTCTGCCTGTCATAGGCTACTTTCAGGGACAAATTTAAGACTTAAGACCAATTGATTGGGGACGACTTGTCCAATCAGGCACAAAAGCTGTGTCCTCAATGGGGAAAAGGCTGATTTTTGGGTCAGTGATTAAGGTTAGGTTAAGGGTAGGGGTAAGGGTTAGGTTTAGTCGAGCAGTGGTTATGGTTAGGGCTAGGATAAGTCTGACATTAATGTAAGTCTATGTAATGTCCCCAAAAGTTACCTAGGACAGCGTGTGTGTGGTTTTGTGTGAGTGTGTGTGAGAGTAAGATAAAAAGGAGAAGACGCACCCTCAATAACAGTTGACTATGACATATCCTCTCTGCTGAACAGAACTTTAAGGAATAGAGAAGCAGTGTAATTCCTGTTGAGAAAACACCTTTATATTTCCCGCTACTTTCTATGAACAATCTCTTAAACACAGCAGGAGGTCAGACTTACAGCTCTGATCCGCTGGCATATTCTAAGGCAGAATATTTCTGACTGAGTGGTTTTAGCTCAGCTATTTGGAAGAGTCTGAACATGTCGAAAATTTGGAAGGAACACCCTTTCTCCTTCATCCAAAGAAAAACTTTCAACTCCCTGTTATGTATGATCAAGTTACTTTTGAACCGTAATAGGTTACATATTACTAGTTGCCCTATTAAAATTGTAATAAGTTATATTATTATATAAGTTATTATAATTTTAATTACTTCAGCATAGTAATATAACTTATTTCATTACTTTTCTAAGAAATGTTTTAATCTGGGAAATAAAGCTGATTTGAGCACATACTGCCAAATGAATAGAGCCTGTGTAAAAGCAGAGACAGCTGCTTGTAAGCCAGTAGCATAGGCAGAAACCACAGACCAATCATACTTTATAGGTTCTGAAATATGTTAACCAAAATAGGCCGTTAAAACAATACTTGCCTGAATGCACCACAGTTTAATCATACAAGCCTTATACATCATCAGAGGTAAAGTTGCAGGCACCAAGATCAACATTAATAGCATTGTGTAGCCTGGCATGGCAGCCACATATTCACACACACTGACAGATGCAGCATCATTAATCAAGCATATGGACAGAGGTACACCAGCACCAACATGCTCAGTAACGTTAAAAATGACACCTGAACATAGCCGGGCACGGCAGCTACATAAACCACACACACACACACACACACATACACACACACACAGATGGCAGAAACAGCAACATCAACATAAAATCCAATTGTGCACCCAACAAAACTATACCCAATAAACCATAATATTAAAACAGGCAATAGGCTTCTACAGTTGGAAATGGTGAATTAGCTTAACTTTGATGATTACAGCAGGAGACGATGGGCCTTGGTGTTGCACACTGAAATTATTTCATTGCAGTCCAATGATTCAGTCACATACTGCTGCTGACAGGGAAAGGGCCGAATTAGCAGCCACATACGTGTCATTGCTACTTGGCACTTGTTGAGGAGAAACTTGTGCAGGAATAGGTGTCTGGGTTGAGAGTGATGTCTAAACCTGAGCTGAATTCTCTTCCTCCTGCTCCTCACGTCTTTTTGTGACAAACTTGGGCAAACTGCTTTGTTTCGCCATACTTTTCATCTTAACCTACTTTAAAAGCAGCTAGTTAGCAGACAGCAGGCTTCTACTCTTCTGTGCAATGTGCGGGATGTACACTGAGCGAAAGGAGAGGGGCTGTTTGCAACCTGGCATTTGCAAAATGCACTGCCACAAAATTCTGATGTATCAACATCATGTGGTGCACTCAAATTTGTCCCAAACATGGATGTATCCGTGGTCCCAAAGGCTTTCCTGAGTGCTGACCCGCGTTGTCCAGAGATATGCCAAAGGAAAGCATTCCTGCATGGTGAAAAAAGCAAAAGAATGAATATAAGCTTTTTACCAAAAAGAATATTTTCGGATGTAACCCCTTTGTAATAACCAACATTTTCATTAGTAATAGTGATTTAATTACATATTTTTTCTCAGTAACTGTAATGGATTACAATTTTATTCATTTTTTAATTGTATAGTGTAACACTGTTACATGTAACTGGTTACTCCCCAACAGTGTGTATGATTACTGGCAGTGCTTCTTTTCAGATAGTTGGCAATCAACTGGATCATAACCTTTGTGTTCCTATAATATTATCTTTTGACGCATGCACCCCCCCCCCCCCCCCCCCCCCTTGCATAAGGCACCATCTGTTTCCACGAAGTGCTTTATGCTTTCTTTTTATGAGTTTTATTAATGCTGTATCACCATCCCCAAAACAACAGACATTTAGTGCCACAATAAAAGACCCATGATAATCGCCTCTTTTGTGGCAAGCCAACATTGTAACATATAAATTGAGACTAATCTCTGAAAGGCACAGATGTTCTATGAGGCTTTTGTTGTTACTATAACAAGTCATCCTTCCGATGACACACACACGCACACAGTGTGAGATGTGAGATCTGAATGCTTACTGAAAGGCAATTTCACATTTAACATAATATAAACTGTTATATGAAAAGTAACTGTGATATCATTAGCCAAGACACATCACACACATATAAAGCTATCTTTCATTTTTATTTGAGAAGGTTACAATCTGCACTGGAAAATATCATACAGATGCAAAATATCATACATAACTTAAATATAGAAGTTTTATTATTTCAAGTTATTTCAACCTAAAATTTCTAAAAAAAAAAAAAATTCATTTCAATACCATTTCAGAACTCATATTTATGAGTTGAAGTCTTTTGACTTGAAATAATGAGTTGAATGAATGAATGAACTGTTTCTACAGAAGTTTTTGTGAAGTTTGAAGAAAACAAACATGATAGAAACTGACTGTGTGTCTTTAATACATGTTAAAATAAGTAATGGTAGTTATTTTCATCATCAACAATAAAAACAATGCAAACCATGATGAGGGATAATACTGAATTCAGTCCCTACCCCGTACACTACAATGACAATGTCACTGAGTGCAGCGTTGCATGTATACTTTGCACTCTATGACTCTCTGACTCTACAGAGCCACAACAGCAGACGAAGCTACAAGTTGGTAGTTCCAAATACCTGTTTAATGAATGAGCATTTCTAAATCCACTGAACAAAGACAGGATGTTGACACAATGTGTAATATTTAGTCAAGGTAACTTTTGGTGGTTACAAGAACCATTTGTTGATTTAACCAAAAATTTTAAAGCGGCCATTTCACTCATAATTAAAGTTGTTGTTGAAACAACAAGTTACATTTTACAATGTGTGATTTATTAAAATGTTTAGAAAAATTTTGATTCGGATGAAATAGGACACGATTCAGTGTACAGTAGAGTTCATTTTGAAATTGTGACAAAATATATTCATCATCAAAATATATGCTGCTGGAACTGAAGTGCATGTGAACAGAGATGCAATTGCTTAGCTTAGAGAAAAAGTGTAACTACAAACAACATAGTGACTACAAATGGAGAAGATAAACCCCATGGCTACAAAACAGCTTTGAATAATGCTACAAAGCTGATGGGAAATTAAGGGAACGATTAGATGTTTAATAACTTTTTAAGTCATATTAAGCTAACACCAAAAGGCAGCAGTGTAACGTTATGTACTAGCATCTAACAGGATATTGCTTGCATATGGAAGTTTAGCCAGGTAACCCAGCTAGCTAAATTGGCTAACCTCATGCTTTTGACATGTTTGTCTTATTTGGAGTATTAAAATTACTATCCATCCAAGGACACACAATATAACAACAGAACACTTTTGATAGTCACGTCCTGTCAATTTTGAATGGCGGTGCATTTGCAATTTCTTCTGGTTAATTTTAAGTTAAAGATGAAAAAAACAAAAGGTTCTGGCTTCAGTAAATTCTGGACAGTGGTCTGTCAGTTTGGATACATTTCAACCTGGAGGCAGTTTGTTGATGTTTTAAACTAATTAAAACTAGACTAAAATGTTCACAAAGTTTTTGTTAACTAATCTATGGATGATTGACTAAAACAAGTTTAAAACGGGGAGTGTTTTTGTCGACAAAGACTGAAAATTGACTAAAATGAAGTTGACTAAATACGACTAAAACTCACATGTACTTTTGATCTCAGGACTAAGACTAAGACTAAATCTAAAAATGACTCACATGAAACTGTTGGAAAGCCCCTGAATGGGTGTGCAAGCTATGTGTCAGTATCCTTAACCTTTCAGCATGAAGCAAGAAGAGAAAGAGAGGAGAAAGTGCAGGCTGTATGATGGCAAGCTGGTGTAAATTGGACCACCAACAGTATGGAAAAGCACTCAGCTGTAAGTCAGCATGGTGGTCTCTACTGGGTGTGGCAGTACTGACCTGGACGTTTCTATCTGTGGTGAGTAAATTCAGCTTGCAGTGAAGCACCAGCTGGGTTAATTAAAGGAAAGCAGGAGATCCAAACATTTTATTGGGTTTCTAGTGAAATTTAGCCATACAGTGAAATGAGACGTGAGAGGGCTGTTAGTAAAACTGAGCACAAAAATGTAAACCCACATGCCTACAGCATGAACATGTACAGCAACACTACTTGTTAGATGCAGTCAGATACATTTTTCACCATCTACTTTTCCTGCAAACAAATATGCTTTACAAATTAAATGTTAAATGTCTTTGATTGTAATTTTGCTTTATTGTGTTTATATTTTACGTTTCTATATTTATATGCTTTTTTTATGCTGCCTTTCTATGAAACCACCGTATTTTTGTGGGACAATAAAGATTTGATCTTCTTTGACCACAACTATGATCACACACTGAGTTACAAAATGCTCAAAATAGGATTACATTATGTCAATTTTATGGAAAGAGACATTGTTCTCTACTATTTTCTGCATTTGGTGCAGAGAGAATGTATAGTACCCATTGTATGCTGAGTCACACATGAATTATGGACACCACAACTTGATAATGAAACGCTGCAGTGGAATTAGAAGGCCTGTAAAGGAGTGATGCACTCTTAGATTATTTACAGAACCCTGACATTGGCTTTGGTCCTGAGCCAGCAAACATTTATCCAACATATAATCTTTGGTTCGCCCAAAACAATCCTGTTGCCAGCAGATACATTAGAGGAGATCTTTATATGCCAGTTATTCACAATCTAATAGAAGACTTAGGTTCAAAATAAAGCATTATCATTTCTTCTCATTATATCCAACTTTTTTCTTACAAAAATCTAAAAAGAAATCTACACAGATTTATTCAACTTTTTTTCCAAACAAAATTATACATAGACAATGTTGCCATGGTGGTGGTTATTATATTGTATTTCTTCTGTAAATCTAGCCTCTAACTATGCAGCATAAGCTTGATAGAAGCTGAAGTTGATCTTGTCCCTGACTTTCACTCTGTTATCTGCTTTACAAAGATTTACAAAATCACAGCCAACAGCAGCAGGACTTCCCAGATGTTTTTCCCTGTGGGAGAAAAAAAGGCAGTCATATTGAGAAAGGACAGGAGAAATGATTAGAATTAGCTGAAGATCACTGACATGGAAAAGTTCATTAACATGTGTGTGCTTCAACACCAGCACCAGTTACAGCAGGCTTCATATTTGCAGCCATGGTATTTGAATGTGTCTGGATCTACCATTCATGACTTTGATGCTCACATTGCTTCTCTCTGGGTGCCTAGGGAAAGTCAATCCTCAAAAAGTTACAACTGCAATGCTTTCATTAAGCTAAAGCTACAACTAAACCAGCTCTGGATACAGGCTACCGTAGGTGCCTGGTTATGTATTAAAATGGGGGAGCAAACTTGGAGAGATACTTAATTGGTGGGATTAAGTCAAGAAACAACCACCTACACTAGTCTAGATTAGTTAGATTGAGGGTGCTATGAAAACCAGGAATTCATCAAGAACAGTATATAATTGGGTGGATCAGGACAATTGCAGCAAAGTAAAAACAAATTAGATGAATGAAATGGCCTCACAACAACCATCTAATTCCAATCCCACATACAGGTTCTAGTGGAAGCTGTTAGCACCACCAGCTGATGTAGTTGTGATGTTATACAGGAATTAATAATCATAACTTCAAAAGCAGATTATTTTAACTGACATTATCTCAAATCAAGGACTATTTTAATGCACAACTCAGAAGGTGACTTTTACTCCTCAAGACTTAAAAGGGCCATGTTAGTTAAGGACTAGACCTTACTTCCTCTTAGAGTAAACTTGCAGCTCTCATTTACCCTGTATGAGAAAATGAGAGAATAATCATATTAATTAAAGCACAGCACAGAGCATGGTAATTCCAGGTAATTCCATCCAAAGTCTGACTAAAACTGAAAATAAAGCAAAGTATTCTGCAGAAGTCTAATCAGGTTACTTTCCACCGCTGAACATTTGACTGTTTGTTAATTCAGACACTTTGGTGCTATGAGGAAAAGCTCTGCTCTGTCTGTCTCTCTCTCACGACAAGTTGGACTAAACCAACTCAAAGGGTGGTCCAAAAATGTCAGATTGCTGAAAATAGAAAAATTATCATTGATATGGGCTGCTTAAATATAATCACCTGATTGCAGGGACTGTATGATGATACGTTTATTTTTTTAAAAGACAAAAAGTGGGGTAGCAAAACCATAACTTTGCAACCCCTAATTGAATAATAGGGATGCATTTACTCAACTTGCTCCATTGCTCAGGCACCTATGTAGGCTACTGTAGGTTTTTTGGTATGATAAAGGGCCTGAATTTTTCTTTTTTACCTTCCTAACAATCATATCACTGAGACAAAATGGAGCTGCAGGAGATAATGTAACATCAATGCATGTTATTAACTTGGCTTCTTCCCCGGAGTTTTTTGTGCTTTCTCATCTCGCAGGAAACCCTGGGTTGCAGGCCAAGCCTTCGTGGTCCTTCGCAGTCCTGTTTGTGTCCTTCCCTGGCTATTGCTGCTGTTATTGTTATTGTTATGATTGTTCTTATTCTGTCCCCCCTGCACCTCGATCCAGGGTCTCTTAATAACTATTGACCAGTCTCTAGTCTTCCATTCTTTTCTAAAGTACTGGAGAGAGTTGTGTCTCAACAACTTTTGACTCATATAAAAGAAAATGATCTATATGAACTGATCTTCTACTTGCTATGGATTCAGATTTTACCTCTGTGCTTCTATTACTGGATCTCAGTGCAGCCTTTGACACCATTGATCACTGTATACTATCAGACAGTCTAAATTGTAATTTTGGTGTCTCTGGCCTAGCTCTCTCTTGGCTTAAGTCCTAATTATCTGAAAGAATTCAGTGTGTCTGCTATAATAATACTACATCTAAATTCTCTGATTTTAAACATGGAGCACCACAGGGTTTAGTTCTCGGCCCTCTGCTTTTCTCTCCTTATATTTTGCCTCTTGGCCAAATTATGCCTAGTCATGGAATAAATTTCCATTGCTACGCAGATGATACTCAGCTTTATGTGCCCATAAGGGCTGATGATGATACTCAAATTACTAAATTAGAGACCTGTTTGGCTGTTGTGAAAAACTGGATGTCACTAAATTTACTGCTTCTAAATTCAGATAAAACTGAAATGCTGGTCATTGGCCCTGTTAGACAGACACCAGTTAGACCAAGTGACAGTAACACTTGAGAAATGTGTGATTTCAGTGTGTGACAGCCAATAATCTCGGTGTTACATTCGATCCCAGCCTCTCCTTTCATAAGCACATTAAAGAGATCACCAAGAGTGCCTTTTTCCACTTGTGTAACATAGCTAAAATTCAGTCTTCCCTGTCCATGGCTGATGCAGAGACTCTAACACACACATTTGTTTCATCCAGACTTGATTACTGCAATGTTCTGTTTTCAGGTCTGCCATGTGCTAGTACTAAACGTCTTCAGATGGTTCAAAATGCTGCCGCTAGAATCTTAACTAAAACAAGAAAATTTGACTGTATTATACCAATTCTAGCCTCCTTTTATTGGCTTCCTATCCATGTTAGATCAGACCTTAAGGTGCTTCTGCTGACTTATGAAATACTTAATGGGCATGCTCCATCATACCTGTCTGATCTCCTAAACCTTACATTCCATCTCAAGCTCTCCACTCTCAAAATGCAGGGCTCCTGTGTGTACCCAAAGTTAAAAAGAAGTCAGCAGTTGGCAGGGCCTTTTCCTTTCGAGCTCTGTTCTTATGGAATCACCTCCCTGCTAACATCAGACAATCCAAGTTAAGTCCTTTAAATCTAAACTTAAAACTCATCTCTTTGCTTTAACCTACAATTAGTTGCCTCTAATTGAGTACTTCATGACCTTGTACTGCACAGTTTGTTTCTGTCTCAATGAATTTACTAAGTGCTGTCCTGCCAACAAGATTATTTATTATTGCAACTGTTCTGATAACCATTGCATCTCTCCAACCTTTTGTTTGTTTGTTCCACAAGCCCATGAGTGTCTGAGCTGGATGCCACTCTCTCTTCTCTCCCTCTCTCTCCCTATTTTCCCCTCCTGTCCTCTCTTGCCTCTCAGGCATCTCTTGCTGGACCAGCACCCATCCTGGAACCGCTCTGCTTCCCTGGTTGTCGGTGCCATTTCCTGAGGTTTTGGATCTGGTTCCCCATCCTGCAGGAGTTCAGCCTCATCTCATGTCTCTCTCTCTGAATGATGTCTTTATCCCTCTCTCTCTCCTCTGTGAATACTATATTTTCTCGTCTCTTCTCTCATGTATGTGAATGATGTGATGTGAGTCTCCCCTGTGTGCATGTGTAGTCTGTCCTCCTGCCAGGTGTCCATGTTGATGGAGGTCACGTGGATCAGGTACTGTTCTGCTTTGGTGGCACCTGGAAGCTGCTTGGCATCCTTTTCATCACATTCTTCATATATATTATAAATTCATTATAATTTTGTTATCCTGTTCAATACTGTATTCTGTAGTGCTCTATTCTGTACACACAACATCTATTGCATGTCTGTCCATCCTGGGAGAGGGATCCCTCTTCTGTTGCTCTTCCTGAGGTTTCTTTCATTTTTTTCCCCTTAAAGAGGTTTTTTAGGAAGTTTTTCACTTATTCAAATTGAGGGTCTAAAGACAGAGGATGTTGTATTGCCAGTTAGGGCCAGCCCAAGTTTGCCTTGGACCAGCCCCTACTTATGCTGCTATAGGCCTAGACTGCCAGGGGACTTCCCATGATGCACTGAGCTCCTCTTTCCTCCTCTCCCTCTCCATCTGTACACATTCATGCCCCATTAATGCATGTTACTAACTTGGCATCTTCCCCAGAGTTTTGTGTTTTCTCATCTCACAGGTGACCTTCAGTTGGGACTGCTGCCTGTGGCTGCAGACTGCCTGCTGTCTCCTTGGTCCAGCTTGACGGCCACTGCTACTACTATTATTATTAGTCATATTTGCCCACTGCTATCACTATTGCTATTAGTCATATTTCTATTATTATTGTTGTTGCTGTGCTTCTCTGTGTCTCTCCCTCCCTTCTCCCTCTCCCTCTCCCTCTTTCTCTCTCAACCCAACTGGTAAAGGCAGATGGCTGCCCACCTATAAAGCATGGTTCTGCTCAAGGTTTCTTCCGGTTAAAGGGGAGTTTTTCCTTGCCGCTGTCACCAAGTGCTCGCTCATGGGGGAATGTTGGGTCTCTCTAAATTAAAGACTATGGCCTAGACCTGCTCAGGGGTGAAAAGTAACTAAGTGCATTCACTGAAGTACTGTAATTAAGTACAATTTTGAGGTACATGTACTTTCCTTGAGTATTTCCATTTGATGCTACTTTATACTTCCACTCCACTACATTTCAGAGGGAAATATTCTTTCTACTCCACTACATTTATTTGACAGCTTTAGTTACTTATCAGTTGAAGATTTGACACAATGGATAATATAAAAAGATTTTAAAATACAACACATTGTTAAAGATGAAAACAGTGGTTTCCAATCTTTTTGGCTTTTCACATCTTACAAAAAGCAGTGTGTAGTTGGGGTCACATTTCAGATGTCTATGAGTTGTTAACAGCTCCACCAAATAGTGATTTTTCCCTCTAAACTTCTCACATGGTTTAATTTCAGTAAGTGTGCAAATAATCCAATATTTCTCCAAAAATCAAAAGTTAGAGAAAAGCCCCACAACTGAAAACAAATCTGAGTATCAGACCTTTGTTTTTTCTTCTTTCCTCTGCCATTAATGATCTGACGACCCTCAGATTTATCTGGTGACCCTTTGGAGGGGCCAGGCCCCTAGGTTGGGAACCGCTGGATTAAACTAGCTAACTGTATATAAAGTAGTTCAAACTAGCTCCACCTCCAGCAGCTACAACAGTAACATGCTGCCTACACACTGATGCTTCAGTATTAGTAATCTAATGATGTCATGTATAATAATATATCTGGCAGAGAGATGAAACCACTACTTTTACTTAAAGACTTTAAGCGCATTTCGCTGCTAATACTTGTGTACTTTTACTTAGGTTGGATTTTTTGCGACTTTTACTTGTAATGACGTATTTTTACATTGCTGTATTGTTGTTGCTGTACCATACTTTTACTTGAGTAAAGGATCTGAGTACTTCTTCCATCACTGGACCTGCTCTGTGTGAAAAGTGCCCTGAGATAACTTTTGTTCTGATTTAGCGCTATATAAATAAAATTGACTGAAAAATTGTCTTGATATCGGGCTATACAAATAAAATTGACTTGACTTGACCTCAGATGTCTAAAAATTATTTTAAAAACCCTTACAAATTCACAGCCAACAGTCTCCAGATGTTGTTCCCTCTGGGAGTACAGTCCAGATTGAAGCGGATTGAGGAGGCATTGAGGGAATGCTCATACCTTGATCATACTGTAAACGTCGATAACCTGTGAACCACAGCAACGCCAGCACCATCAAGTTACGGCTTGTACAGTTTTTGCAGCCATTGTATTTAGATCTGTCCTCCAGCGGCCAGCCAGTGCGCTTACCGACGTGCGCATGCGTTCCTGCATGGAGTGAAAAGGGAACGCGCTGTAACAGAGAGAAAGAGATCCGCTATATCAGCCCTGCAGACTTCGTGCCAGTCAGACCAACAGTAAACTACCGTGTGGTTTGCTTGTATGGTTCTTGTTTCCGCTGAGTTGCTCATAGACATGAACTTTGAGACTCCAGTATCATCACTGCTTCTACCCGGGTGTGTGCGCTGCTGGCAGATGCATATTTCTCTTTTTCCCATGGAGTGAGTGTCACCAAAAGCAACGTGAACTTGGTATCAACATCATTGTACGTACAGCACAACAGGCTCGCTGCGAGGATTAAACCTCATCTGTCGGGGCAGCACTGCTGGTAAGTAGGTATGACTGCTACAATCATTTGCGGGCTAACAGTGCAGCCTGTATGTGTGTTACTGTAGGAGTTCTGTACATGCTTGTGGGGAGGGATAAAGCTGCCCTCCTCTGTTGTAACTGGCCTCATTTGATCACAAGATGTCAAATTTAATTTAGCTGGTGCGACTCTTGTTTTCTAAATACGTGTCAGTGTGATCACTTTTAATTTTTCTTTTGGTCGGATGGTTAATGTAGATTAGGACGGAGACTGTATAATGTCATATGTTCCTAAATGTATTTAACCACAGACAGTGCTCTGTTCCCTGTGATCAGTGGCATTTAATCTGACTTTAAGTGCAGCTTCAGTTGCAGTCTGCCAGTAAACTTTGGTTAAAATCTAATTTCTCAGCAAGTCCAACAATCAGGCAGTGATACTGTAGGGAATGATAATTGCCAGTGCTGATAGTTTAGAGCTTAAGGAGCTGCCTTTGTACTGTTTTATATTGTTTATATGTAACATAGAAAGAGGGCTGCAACAATCATCTGCAGATTGTTTTCTTGATTAATTGTTTGGTCTGTGAAATATCAGAAAACAGTGAAAAATGACCATTATAATTTTTTAGAGTCAAATGTGACTCCTTCACGTCTTGTTTTGTCCAACCAACAGTCCAAAACCCAAAGATATTTAGTTTACTATCATGTAGAACATAGAAAAGCATGAAATCATCACATTTAAGAAGCTGAAACCAGCAATTTTGCTTAAAAAATGATGAGTGACCAATGAATAGTTGCAGATCAATTTTCTGTCAATTGACAATACGGTTAATCCTTGCAGCTCTACGTAGTAACATCATGTCATCAAGAAATTCAAAAATGGTTTTTGATGCATCAGTCCTCTGTGTTGCTTACTGCTGAAAACTCACCAGCTTTTTGCTTCACACTCATGTTTGGTTTGTTTCAAATCTGTTACCTTGTACGCAGTTCTTTTTAACTTCAGATGTGGCATGTAATGGGGCTATGTAATATTAAGGATCTGGATCTTGGAGCAAACTGGCTGAAAGACTATGTTTTGCTCTCTGCAGTAGTAACTCTGCTTGTCCTTGAATCAGTTAGCTGCAGTCTGGTTGAAAATGTGAAAGCTGTGTTGAACACACATCTGCCCTCAAAACATAGCTAAATTTTAGGCCAACTCTTGTATACAAAGAACCACATGTTCTTTAGTTTACCATAGTGTAAAATAATAGCCTATATGAGAACAACTAATAGTGGGTATTATGAAAAAGGTGTTTCGTCCTCTGTTTTATTTCTCAACTTTATGTAAGTTATGTAACAATCTCGTCCTGCGGGAGACAAAAAACAACAGTGTTCCCTAACAAGTTCTTAACCTGAAGAAGAGCGCAAACTGGATAAATTGGAAAAGTAAAATTACAGTTGTAATTCAACCTGATGCCGTCATTCTTCATACTGTCATCGACGTCGTCTATAGATCCTTTTTCCTGTTTGGCCCTGAGCCACTGACGTTCACAGTTGGATCAAGATACTGTATGTCACAATCCTCCAAATTTGCGTAATGGAAAGCAAATATTGGCTAGCTTCGTCTTGGGAGTTGTTTCTATATGCACAGCAGTGTTTCCAGTTAATTATATAAATAATTTCTGGGAAAATTTGGGAAATTAGCCACGTGTGTCTGGCCAAGTGTGTCAATGTAGAAACACTTTTTGGACTGGCCATAAAGAGGGCCTGGCTCTTGAATGCAGTGCATTTGTTTGGAAAAGTGGGTTTATTATACAGTCATACATTGGGATCAGTGAGTATTATATGGATATTATATATCATTTCTTGTTAGTGTGGGTATGATCACATTGTAGTTTGTTTGGCACAACTCTTGATTGCTAATGTCTTTCATGATGATGTCACCTTTGATGTCATCTATCTGGTTTTTATTTATTTATTTTCTTCTGAATTGAATTTGTTCCTTCTAGATCTGCTTCTGTATTTTCGGCTGTGGATTTCAGGCACTGTAGCAGCGGCTACATAAGAGAGATTTTTTCTCCACGGATGTTGCATTTAATGGAGCTTAGAGATATTTAGCACATGGCAACTTGTAGCAAACCAGCTGAAAGACCACAGTATGACCTCTGCAGTAATGACTCACTCCTATTTTGAATCAATACGTTAGTAGGAATCTGGTTTGAAAATATGATAGATGTGTTGAGCAGTGAGTGTTAAGTTTCAGGGGAATTTAACCATACTCTAATGCACTTCACTCTGCAGTGAAGGCCCACAGGCTTCCATGGGTCCTTGAGGGGGTTTTCATCGATTTATCAAATCAAAAACATCTCATTGTTATTGAAAGAATATATGCAAAGCTGGATTACCGGCCTCTGAAGTTCTTGGACCCCAGGCCTTAGTGTGATTTGGGTAATTTGATTAATTGCAAATTTGTGTGTGAATATAAACACTTAATTATAATCTTGTGTCAATCCTGCATTATTCTTGTAGAAGAGCCATGTATCAGTAAGTTTTTCTCTATTTCAATTTACAGATTCATTTTCTCACGTGGCGTTTACTTGAAGTGCCACAGGATATGTGCACGACACAGAAATGTGCTGGTTATGTGGGATGTCAATAGGGACCTGCAGGTTTTTTTTGTTTTTTTTTAGCCCTGGAGCCTCCTAGTTTGGTTAGTCCACACATTAATATGACAAAGAATGACCAGTCAAACCAAAGTTTCTTTCTCTCCACTTATATTTTCTGTCTCAGGGTAAGAAAATTAACCAAACGAGACTCAATAGTGGTTCCTAAAATGAAATGGAAATGGTAATGGGATGAGGGTATTGTCATAGGTGAGATCCCATTAAATATATAATTGATTTTAATAGTATTTTGTTCATTCTCACTTTTCATATTCTGGATCTTTTACAGCCCTGCACTTAGGTTACACCTCTCTAATTGTCCACCCACACGTTGCATAAAAACTGAAGAACAAATGAAACTTTTGTAGTTCCCACCTTACGAAATAACTGTGCAGAGGAAATTGCAGAAACTCAAATACATAAAATAGCTTTCTTCGACATTTTAACCTGTGTAATATCTCTGGCGGCATCCCTTTATTCCCCTGACACTGTTAAGCTAAGGAAGTTTTTTCTTCCTCATATAAGTATAGCAGAGTGCAATGTACAATCAACTGAATTTTTTATTGCCCCTTGTTTTTGTCCTGAGACCGCCTTTTTTTGCGGTCACATATAGATAATCTTTGAAAATAATTAACAGTTTATAGGTGTAGACAGTGTGCAGTTGTTTGCAGATGGGAATGAAAGAAAAGCCCAAAGAAATGTAACCTTGTTTCAATATGTTAGTGTGGGAACAATCTGTGATGACCAACTGGAAATGGTCAGCTGCTGCCAAAGTACAACTGAGCAAACACTAGAACTAATTAAGAACAGACTAATTTCCAAAGAAGTGAGTTGGACAGATGTACTGAGTCATCAAAGAGGGGTGTGCCTGCAAACTTCCAGGCAGCTTTATATTTACACAACTACGTAGCAAAAATTTCAGATTATACTTTAATAATAATACCAAATTGTTATCATGCTAATTTCCACTTTCGATGTCATTTATTTATTTATTTCTCCATTGTTGTTTCCAGCATAGTTGGGGATGTCCCAAAACATGAAGCATGACTCACACCTCCTTTAATTTGATCAAGTACTGTGTCCTGTTAACATCTTAAAGGAGGCTGGACTAAAAATATGAATCATATGCTAAGAAAGCTTTGAAGATTTAAGTTTACCAGTCTAGTGAGTAAGTAAAATATGTTTTTGTGTGGATTTGGTGGAGTTCCTGTTGTGAAATGTTGACTAAGTGTTTCCCTATGTTCCAAGGCAATGATATTTAGCTACGTTTAGCAATAGGACAAGTAGAGGAGAATCCCAATAGATTAGTCTGTATATAATCCTAAATTGGTTGACTTGCGTATATGGGGCAATACATCATAGTTGCTAGACAAACAAATTACACATTTGCATTAAATTTAAAACTCTTTTCATGAAAAACATTTCCTATTGAAATGTACAAAAGTGAAAGACAGTTACTGAAATTGCATAATGGAAAGTAGTTGCTAAAAACTACAAGATGGGTAGAGAATGGTAATTGCAAAATTGCAGCGTAAATAATAACACAATTATAGATAAGCAGAACTGATGCAACTCAGACATACCATGGATGAGTGTGGTAATGAGCGTTCACCTGTCTTGGCGTGTTATTGCATGCATGTACAGTATCAGTCAAAAGTTTGGACACACTTTCTCATTCAAGTGAATGGGAAGGTGTGTCCAAACTTTTGACTGGTGCTGTATGTTTAAAAATGAGAAAGAAGAGAAGGAAAAAAAAAAAGCTCGGTCCATTAGCAAATTCTGCATCATATGGAATTGTTGAAAGATTCATGATCTTTAAAAAAAAGAAAAAAATAAGTAGGGGAACCTGGGGGCAGTCGACAATGAGGATCAAGATATTGAAGGAAAGCCACACCCTGGACTAAAATTTCCTTCAGCATGATTGCCATGAAACCTGTGCAGGGGAATCAGCATGTCTCATCTACTGTACATTCACTGCCTGAAGGTGCCTTTTCACATACAGATGCTTTTAGGAGGCAAAAAAGGTTTGACTAGAGACTGCAATTTCTTTGAAAGCTTTTCTTCATAAAAGGGGTCAAAATGTTACAAATGGGCACCAGATTTAGCTCCTCTGACTGGATTAAATTCTGGGATTATGTGTTTTAGAGGTGATTTTCTATTGTGAGCAGAACACACATATGATTTTCTTTAGCCAGTGTGTCTGTGGTGGAGGGAAATCAGCTGTTAGGTGTATAGGGGTTTAAAGAAGATCATTCCGTGTCATCATTTAACGTCAGTCCTGACTGCATTGTAAGGTCAGCTGTTCAGAATCTCAATAAATCCGTTACGCCCTGTATTGTGACTTATTGTTGTACTGTTAGTTACTTCCACTGTGCTATTCTGTGGTAGTTGCCTGACTCATCTTTAATCACTACAGTGTGTGACTAAACTCTTTAAGTGGTTTGTCTGCATTTCTTTTCGTGATCCACGGTTAGACTTGCAGCAATGCTTTGAGAACATCTGTGGTGAAGTGCAGTTCTGACAGAATCTTACTTTGCTGCTCCTCTGTCGGTCCTTCACATCTTGAGGACTTTTGCCAGTGTCAGTCTGCCTCACGCCATCGCACACAGCCAGCCATTGTGCTGCTCTGCTCTTGTGTTGCCTGTGGTGCCTGTGAGGAGGTCCTGAGCCTTCTGTGTCTCCTGTGATTTATGCTCCTGTGAGCTACAATACATCCAGCTGTTGTTACTTCCTCAATCATGTTCAAAGTTCATGGGAAACATTTGTATATATATATATATATATATATATACACACACACACACACACACACACACACACACACACATACCTCCTGGTAACTTTCTAGGTAACATTATTTCTGTGGCACATGCACTCGCTTTTTTCATCCTGCCATGATCTGCTCCTCTCATTACAGTTATGGATTTGGTTTCAGTAATGATTATGAGTACAGTACTATTAGAAGTCACGTTTAACAATCTGTGACACATGGACAATATAACTTAACGTTACTTCGCCAATTTATATGCCTGGTGAACAAGCAAGCTAGCTTGCAAATTACATAACGTTACACAATGTTGACAGGTTTACTTGAAAAAATGAAATACTTAAATATCAAAAAATTGTTGTGTGACTTTCTGTCAGGATATGTCAGACTGTAAAACATGTCAACATCCAAGACCTTATCTGATGATAAAATTTCTGTATTTTGAACCTAAGACATAATGCATCTGTATGCATCAGTAATACTGCATCCATTCACTTCAGTTATGAAAGAATCCCTGCAGTGCATGAGTGGAGTTTGCATTTCAGGAGTTACTTACTGCTCAAATCTGTGGATCTATTTTCCTATATTCTGCAGATATCCTCCAGTGACTTGCATGTCTGATTATTTTATGTTTTTACTTCAGGGACAAGCCCAGGTTAATTACATCTGAACCTTGGATATACTGTAGTCACTGGAAATGAAAGAGGGAAAAGGTAAGATCCCCTGTTGTAATATTGTCATTTTTTGTTGACATGAAAGTGTAGCAGTGAAGCTCATTTACAATTTCTTCAATATTTATGTATGTGTTTATTTGAGGTAGGCCCTACGTCAGAAGAATCTGTGATACTTGTTATTATTAATTGTTTTGGCTGGGTACCAACCGAATCACTTCGATACTATCAAGTATCATAAAAATTCTTGTCATTTGGTACCAAAGTTCGACACCTAGCAGGACTGGAGCTGGAACATCTGACTGTAGCTTCTCAACATAAACAGCAATGACGGCGGTGGCAGCAGTGGCGGCAGCCGCAGTATCTACAGGGGTTTCATTAGGAGGTTGGATCAAAACATGTTACCTGACAATAGTGTCTTGTGAGGCTCGGCTATGTCAGCTGTGGACTCCTGTGTTGTTATGGTCCCACAGAGACTGCTTCGCTGTGTTAGCGCCCATTCTCCAGCCACCGAACCACCGCTGTATTGATGTCAAATGATTCATAGTATCATTATCTTCGATATTTCAATACAGCTTGATCTTGCCTTACCTACAGGTTACGTGTTTTGATCCAACTTCCTGTTCCTTGAGTTTGCATTTTAGGAGTTATTACTTTCTGCTCAGAGCTGTGGTTCTATTTGCTTTAGGAAATGTTCTGCAGATATCCTCGAATGACTTGCGTGTCTGACTGTTTTATGCTTTTACTACAGGGACAAGTCCAGGTGCAAATTACGTGACATTATCAACGTTAAATATTTCCCCAAGGTTGGCAGGTCTGGGTTAACTTAAGTTAACTAAATTCTCAATTTCAACTTTCCACATCTACCCCAATTCGTTTACCTTCGCAAAGGAGTTAAAAGAATTGTCCTCACCTTAGGAACCAGCCAGCTGCAGTGAGGAGGGGGAACAATAGGGATAATATTGATGTATATTGCTGTTGATTTGCAGTCTCTTGAAATGACATTATACACTTGTCAATCAGGATCATCGCAGCTTCATATTTGGGTGAAGGCAGGGGGAATGAATCTGGCGCTATGATTGGTCAAACTCTTCTTCTTCTTTTGCTTTTCGGCAGGCTAGACGCTGCTACCTCTTGCTGTTAGACTTGAGACACTCACAGACCTTCCAACCCTGGACAAATATTTTGAGTACCACTTCGGCGACCCATATGTGTCAGATGCAAATCATTGCTTTTCTTACAGTGAACTATTGTGCACAATTTGCAAACAACCACTTCGGAGACCTATATGTGTCAGATGCAAATCATTGCTTTTCTTACAGTGAACTATTGTGCACAATTTGCAAACATATACATAAAATCATTTACATACAAAATGATTTACATAGTTCAGTTGTGCATGTGCACAATTGAACTCACAGGCGTCACCAGCTTTTTGCGTAGTTTACAGTTACAAATTATGCCAGCATATTTTGTTATGTTATGTCAAAATCATTAACTGCTACGCAAAATGTGTACAGATTGGTAGGTCTGCACTCAACACACTTTCTCTTTAAAACCAACCAACGTTAAAACTAGTGACTTTTGCTGGTTGGTGAGTTTTAATGTCATTACAGTCACAGCACATGCTGGGTGCCACATCCAGACTTCATTAGCTGACATTATGGGTTGAATTGTTTGTTGTGCTAAGATTAGCTTGATTGCGTCAACAGTATGAAAGTGACTGTAGTAAATAGGTTTATTTTTTTTATGTTATGAAACTGCTTTGAGTGTGTAAAAATGCCAAGGAGCAATAAAACTAAAGATTTGTACTTTAATGTCATTTTCTTTTTGTTAAAATG
Source organism: Thunnus thynnus (assembly GCF_963924715.1). Lineage (NCBI taxonomy): Eukaryota > Metazoa > Chordata > Actinopteri > Scombriformes > Scombridae > Thunnus > Thunnus thynnus. The sequence goes on from NC_089523.1 coordinate 10,362,708, forward strand.
AATGTTATAAAATTGGTATTGAAAAAAGTATCGTTCAATTTTTTAACGATACCCAGCCCTACTAATTATATCAACTACATTTAAAGAAGTCATTCAGGGAATTTTGTTTGATCTTTCTATTATTTTTTTGATTAAGTGATGAATAGTTTAGTCTGTAAAAATGCGTGTGAAAAGCTGTGAAACCATTTCCGGTTTAAAACAGAGAGAAGCAGCATATCCTTCCTGTATACCTGGTAAACTGAGATAAGGAGAGGTTTTGTCATTTTGCTTGATAAATGACTTAAACAATCGTTCAGTTATCAAAAAGTGGAAGAAACATAACTTTGCTTGTTTTATGAAAAAAAAGATACATCTGAAGTTTGCTACTGTCCACATTCTTTAGTTTTTTTTTTATCATTTCCTAAACAACAACTTTAAATAAACACAGACCAGCCTCATATCCGGCTCAGGATGAAAACAAACCTGCTGCATTACAAGTCAAAGGAACTACACCAAACTTCAAGACACAACAATATCACATCATGTTTTCTGTTATGAAATGACACTGTTTTTGTTTCACTGGGAGGGTCTTGAGTGTCCACATATTGTAGAGTAAAATCCACTGAACGTCCCTGTGGTGGTGTTAATCGATCATGAGGTTTCCGTTCCCTCGCTGTCTCCAAGTTTGTGTGTGTGTGTGTGATTTACTAGTAGATTTACAGCAGTATTGCCTTACTTTTGTTGCAATGTAGCATGTTCATGTGCACACACACATGCACACATCGTAAAATATATGTTCAGCTGTGTGCTCCCTCAGTTTGCCATAGATCTTCAGTGATGTGTCTTGGCTCTGAAGCTTTGTCAGGCATGTTCAATACCGTTCGGATTCTGAAGGGCTCTGGCTTATGAGTGAGAAAGATCGTGGATAAGATGTGCATTGTGCATTAAATAGGCAGATGTGCGTTGCGTTAAATGCCTTTTAATCTGATCTAAGCCCTAATCTGACCTCAGCCTCTCCACAGCACAGTTGAAGCAAGCACGCAGTGCTGAAGCTGTGATGGTGCCTTATGGTGTATGTCCTTCAGTTCAGGGACGAAGTGTCAGTCTAGCATGATTCTCTTAAACTGATCTCCCTTCATCTGCTGCCCTTCTCTCACTGTCTTTCTTTCTCTTATTCTTTCTTTTTTACACCGGTATGTCTCTCTTTATCTTTCCTGTTTTTTTGCATTCTGTTTTTGCTTCCGTGCATTTGTGTGTTTCTAGGCCACTTAGGTTTCCTCCAACTGCAGCTCTAGCACAGTATGTGTGTGCATGTGAGTGATAACAACTATCTCAGTGAACCACTGTGTATTTCATTTTGACAGTTTCCAATCTCCTATGAATCCTCTTCTCAGAAGTGAAGGATGTTATCTACATAAAGCTGTTAAAAAGGAGGTGCTAATATTTGTTGTTTCCCCTTTCTTCAACTGCTACCAGGATGATCTCATGCAGTGTGTAGACATGAGAGGACCAAGGAGCACGTGAAGATGTCCCAGAAGGCAACTAAAAGTAAGCTCTTTTGCTGCGGGTGGCCGAGGACATCTGTGCATAAAAGAATTATAATTTTTTTATCAGATGTAGTTAATGCTTTGCTCTGATTTGTTGTGGGCATACAGCAAATTATTTGCATCAGACTTTTTTCTAAGTTTGATGTTCTGTTTGATATGCTGACTGTGTTATTTCACATGCAATGATTAGATGATCATGGCCCTAAATGCACTTTGTCACAGGTTAATGATCATACCTACATAATACTACTACTACATTATAACCACTGTTGTTTTTCATTGGGTTACCACCAGTAACTTTTTTTTCCTTTCAAATCTGCAGACATATCCATCCATATGCATACAACATACGTGTGCAACAAGAGTCTTATAATGTACTTCTAGTCACTTATCAAACATTGTTGATAACATTGTTAACACAGTGATTTGATTTAAGTTTCCTTTGATGAAAAGCTGGACTCTCTCCCCCATACAGTAGAGCAAGATATAAACAGAGGAAATGCAGTGGCAGCTGTATTGAAGGTTGCTATAGTTGGTTAGTACAGAACTTTGTAGTGCTACAGAATGTTTGAAATATGGTTTATCACCAAACATCAGTTTTAAACCCCATTCGGATTGGATTAACATTACAGAGGGAGGTGGGGAATAAAATATTTACTGTGCTCCTTGACTCCTTAACTCATCAGTCGCTTTAACCTTTGCAAACTAACAGAATGTGGTCTGTAATAGACATGGACATTCAGCAGGACAAGACAAAAGTTCTATTGGTTCCCAAATAGCCCTATATGTTGGTGTTAGTAGCGGTACCTAGTAGTTCCACACTTCACCCCCTGTAAAAATGCAACTTTTTACATTTCTGTTTTTGTACAGATTAAACAAACAAGATATCACGTGTTAATTAATGAGCTTTAGAGGTGCAGGTAGATGGATTTTGTTAGGACAGAGCCAGACCAGCTCTTTGCCCTTTTTCCAGTTGTTTGCCATGCTAAGCTAACCTGCTGCTGGCTTTAACTTCATATTTAAAGGGAAGGTATTATGCTCGTTTCCTGGTCTATATTTTTAACCTGGGGCTCTACTGGAATACCTTTGCAAAATTTACAGTTCAAAAAACCAGCTGCTGTCTCTTTATTGCCCCCCTGCCGAGGAGCCCAGTCTAGTCTGATTGGCCAGCTTCTGGAAGCTTTGTCTCTGCAGACTTCCACTGGCTCCGGAGGCTACATAAACATACAGTACACTGTAGTAGGAGAGTTTTACCTCTTTTTCTTGTTATTTACTTGAAATGTCAACTTCTCAAATACATCCATGCATGTTCAAGCCTGAATCCGATCCAAAATACGAAGAGTAGACAACGTGAACAACCCTAGCATCAACCTTAGCAACAAAGGCTATGGAACAGACGGCCATTTGTGGGCATGTGTGAGAGATCTGATGTCAGTTTGATGGGGGTGACTTTACAAACAAAGTGCTCAGAGCAGGTTGAAGCCCTGGCATTTGAGTTTCAGGGAGCATTTTTGCATATGTTCATCTCAAGTTTTAAAACATTGACCACGTTTAACAGACATCCGACATCATAACAGTATAAATGTAACAGAAAATCATAAAAAGCATATGTCCCCTTTAAGGGACAGATGTGAGAAAATTCTCTCTCAACTCTTGGCAAGAAAGCAAGTAACCATATTTCCAAATTCAAGAACATACCACTGATGTTCAGTTTTATACATGGTTTTCCCTTTTGTCCCAGGACAGAAAATTCATTACCGTGTCCAGTCTACATAAGTGGAAAAAATAGCAGAGATGACTGAAACAGTTCTGAGGATAATTGAATTAAGATATGGGTACATTTCCTGGCTTTGGACAACTTAACAGGGGTTTTCCAAAACCCACTCACAGTAATTTTTGGTTAAATCAAGCACACAGCACTCATGATTACAGTGCATATGAACATTTTAATCCCAATTTTCCAAATTGTAACTTAGTCCTCCCTGTTTTTGCTGCGTGTTTTTGGATATGTAGCATAGTTTGTGGTGTCATATGTAATTGTTAATGACTGGTATTGAAAGAAGTTTTAGATTATATTGAATGGGTAAAATTAAATCTTAAGAATTCATTGTAATTTGGGAGTTTTACTCTACATCATGTTCAGATTATAGTGGGTGGAGCGCTTTTTGTGGTCTTGCTGGAAATCCATTATTACTTTCTGTTTCATTTTTCAGTACATATATTGGCACTGATACTATACCTGCTTTAAACTGGATGGCAACTGTAGCTGTATTTTATTCAAAAGCTTTCATTTGTTAGTTTCATTGATTGAAATTACACTCCATTATTTAAAGGATCAGATTTTGTTTTTAAAATAACCATGAAAACTTAAAATTGGATTTTAAAGGGTCAAGACTTTACAGCCAGAACAGTGTTGTATCTGAAATATGATGATCCCATTTTAAAATGTGTGTACTGTATGTTTGCTTTTGTTTTTTATCTTCTCTGACTCCAGCATGGTGCTTTAGGCTTATCCCAGTTCTCGTCTTCCTCATCTCCTTTGTCACATACTACTGTTGCTATGTCATACTTCAGAGGTAAATACACACACTAACACAACCATTTCTTTCTTCCCTCCTTAGTCTCTGTCTTTCTTTCTCCATTGCTTTGGTATTGAGGTCACTCGATTACAAAAATGCCCATTTCTGGTAAAAAGTAAGCTCATGAGGTCTGTGAAGTGCTGAGTCACTAAAAGTTAAGGAGACAACCCACATTCTGATCATCCAGTGGTCTAAGCTGCTGGTCAATTTAGGCCCTCACACATACCCACTTTTGCACTTTTTCTTTTTGAGTGCTCTGGACCCAGTTACTGGCACACTATGTTTTTATGAATTCAGCAGTAGTTTTCATGCCAGTTGTGGTGATTGTCAGTGTGTCTGTCTTTCAGCAACGGAGGCACCAGCAAGTCTCTTAACAGTAGCAAGTCGCTGTGTGGTGGCTGGCTTACTCAGAAGAAGTGGGAGAGCCTTGACTTTAAGTGAGTAATGGCATGTCTATGTTTTTTTTTTTTTTTTTTTTACAAACTGAAGGGAGTGGATGGCCTATTAAGGGAGGATGGCATGCCAAGATTTTTATTTGAACTAAAGGTGCCAGGTTCCAGGAACTGATTCATGAAGGGAAAAACATATTTGACAAAGAACAGGATTTATTATTTAAAAAAAAGATTTTCCATCTAAGTCATGATTACATTAAGTCTTAGTAATTTGTGTGGAATGTCTTGATGAAACGGTTGACAGAGCGAGAGATTAAAACCAGCATTTACTAGAAAGGAGCTCTTGATAAAGTTGCATTTTATGGAGGCAGACAATAGCTTGTTCTGTCCTCCTCAGGTTCTGCCTTGTTAAGTAATCATTGTTCCACAGCCCCGAGCCCCCCTCTCATTTATTTTCTCTTGCACTATTATCAGTTTATTCAGCTGTATATTTACTGTTGGTCTTTTTGTGTGCTCTGTTACAAAACAGTGATATGGCCTCCATCTGTGGTTTGTCCCAAACTCCTCCAAGGTCGCTGTTTATTTCTTCAGCCCAGTAGAACCTTCCACAGCTGCCCTTGACCTTTAAAACAGTCCAGATTCATAATCTCTGTGTTTACCCCTGTAAAAGAAGATGATTTGCAATACAATGTGTTCCTGGTCGGCAGTTCTTGGATTTTCACATCAGTCATTACAGTTGCAGGGAGGCCTTCCAAGCAATCACAGTGACATTTTCTCTAATTAGACCCCTCCCCAGAGATTTATCCCGATCGCCCACGTAGAGCTAGCTGGCACATGAGGGTAATAAACGTCTGAGAGACTCACTGTCAAAGACAGTAGGTCATAAACAGCTGGAGTCTGAAGCCAGCGAACACAGAAATGCAGTTGTTTCATGTATTACAACCTGCCACATTTGTCTCACTCCACAGGCTCTGTGAATGTTGTTGTTTTCTTTTCCTTCCTCTCAGCAGAGATATGCCAACAAAGGAAGATTTTAATGAGGGAAATTGCTATTGAATGACATCATGTAAATGGCTGGTTTGCTTATAATGAGCCTGGTATACCTGCCTAATAGATACCAGAACATTTGGGAAAGTTAAGGCATCAGTGAAGCACATGAAGCAGTTTTCCATGTGCCACTCTGAATGCTGTACTGTTTGGCAGTGAAGTTGGTATTTTCCATTGTGTGGTTTGATGGTGGTGAATAGCCAAAAAATGAAAGTAGTTTTCTTCATCCTCACTGTCTTACGCCTCATTCATACCACTCCGCTCTCTCTCAGCCACAAAACCTCCTGTAACATAATTCATCTATACAGTGGAACCCTGTGCACAGTATTATGTTGTAATTCCTGTTCTGACATTTCTCACGCAGCATTAGCAGACGGACACAGCTCTTTCTGAAACTGGAGGATTTCTTCTGGCAAGAGCATCTGTCAAAGCTGGCATTACCTTATGGCATTAAGGGCAGTGGTATGTTGACTCTACATTATCCGCTGCTCTTTCTGCTCAGCTCATGTGTTGGATTTTTTTTTTGTTTGTTTTTGTTTTTTTAACAGGAGCCATTTATATGTTAATGTACTAACACCAGCTTTAACCTCACTTTAGATGTTCACCTCTGCCAAACTAAATCACAGATAAACAGAACTCTTTTAATACTCTGTGACTGAATTCATGACCAGACTTGATATTAGTGATGCTTTACTGTCATAAAGTTAGAGTGTTTTGAAAAAAAAGATTACATAGCCTCATTCTGGATACATATTGAAATCAGGACCATAGATCATACTTTTTCATCTGTGATATACAGCTGATGTGATCTGTTGTTCTGCATTCACAGTTGTCAAAGTTGTCAACAGCACCTTTTACACCTCCCTTTCTCACTTCCTCTCTCAGAGCTGCAACTACTGAAAGTTCTCGCTGTAGCTGCAAATTATCAGGTCCCAACCCATATTGAAAAGTAAGTGTGAGCAGCTTAGCACATGGTACTTAGGGTCAGCTTGCTATTACAAAGGTTTTGGTTCTGATTTTGTATAGTATTCATTCTTTCATTCTAGTATTCATTTTCTTTTACTGTATTATAGTCCATAGACCACTACAAAAATAGATGAAAATTTCAACTGTGTGTGTGTATTTGTGTGTGTGTGTGGTCTACTTCTCCGCAGCCTTGAATGCAGAACCTGTGTAGTCATAGGAAATGGCTTTGCCATCAAAAACAGCTCCTTGGGAAGCATTATCAACAAATATGACGTGGTCATTCGGTAAGCAAAAACAATAACAACACATGAAAGTATTGTTAAATAGTATATAGTATAAGTATTACATAGTATAATATAGTGTTACAAGATTAAACCAAATTGCTACCCACACCTATGGAACCTCGGCTTTTTCAAAGCTTGTACGGACTGATTAGGAACAGACAGATGCTTAGGGGAGTGTGGTGATATAAATTCACTTGGCTGCAGACTAATCATGGACAATATCCGACTGTGTGACCGTCTGACCCTGACATAGAGCCGTCCTCTCTGCAATTAGCAAACTTTTGGTTCAAGTGAAATTTTTTTCAAAGGAAAGCATTTTGTTTACTCAGGGACAAAGGCACTCTGCAAATCTGACTTTAAAGCCTAGGAATGAACACATGCATTCTGAGTTTTTATAAGCCTCTTTCAAACAGCCAGAATTTGGCCTGGCCACAATGCATTTTTCTCCCCCCATCAACCCCCACCTCCTCCCCTCACATCTCTCTTTTTCTTCTCAGAAGCTAATCGTTCCCTGGCCAAGTAGAGTAAGGTTATTGACACTCAAAATTCAATGCATGCCTGAGAGTTTGATGTCGCTGGACTGGTTCTGTCATAGAAACCCTGCTAGACATTGTTAAAACCTGTCAAGACATGAGTGCAGGCTAATAATTTAACCAAACACAGTCTTAGTCTCTGTTACTGTGTTAATTAATGGGTCAAGCAACGAGTTATGTGGATTTTAGAGGTTGTTTTATTAGGGATTTGTTCGAAGTAATGAAGCAGGGATGTTTTCATAATGAAACACACATCAAAATGTAAGCCCTGGACACTGGAGTGTGTGTCAGTAGTTTCATACTGTCTTTGCAGGCAACTCTTTTTTTCATTTTTTGTCAGACAGTCAGCTGTGGAAAGGTCAGAAATTACTGAATAGAGAGGGACCTGAGTGCAAAAACATCCTGGTCAGGTGATTAAATGGTACACACTACATGGTAGTGGTATTGGTACACAATAACATGGTACAAACATTCTCAGGACACTTGCAAATATTTAAATCTAAACATTAACATATTTCCTTTTATCAAGCAGAAAAAGAACAAATATTAACTGAAGAAACAGTAGCTTGAACAGTTTCCTGAATTGGGGAATCATCAAGTCATACTGAAAGCAAAAGACAGTTGGCGACTTGATACTATTTACCTTAAAAAGTGGTTGTTAAAAGGACATACTTCATTAGTACGTGACTGCATACGAAACGATTATTAATAGAATTTTGTTATTACTGCAGATGTATAGTTTGCTAGTTGGCTGGCTAAACATCTAGCTTGGTTAGTTAGGCATAGTTAGCTAAAATAACTAATCCTTGGGGCTAATTTCTACGTATACTTTCAACGCAGGGCCAAGTTTTTGAAATGATTCAAGTAAAACTGAATTGGCTTCAGGAGGCTTGCTCTGCTTAACCTGATATACTATAGCCAGAATTGCATTTCTTGAATGTCTAGGTAGACAGCTAGAGAGTACAAAGGTTGAAAAATACTGGAAATTCCCTTTAATGCTCAGAAATGTTTTAAAAACCATGATGTGATTGTATGATTCAACAAAAAACTTTTTTATCAGTTTGAGATGAAACTAGCAGTGAACCAATGCTGTATCCTGTCAACTCCCTCAGGTTGAATGACGCACCAGTGAAGGGCTATGAGGAGGATGTGGGGAACAAGACCACCATGAGGTTCTTCTACCCCGAGTCGGCCTCCTACAACCCCGGCCTGCACAACGAGCCCAGTACACTCATGGTCCTGGTGCCTTTCAAACAGCAAGATCTACGGTGGCTCAAAGAGATCCTCTATGATGAGAAGAGGGTACAGGATATGTGTGAGAATGCACTCTCTCTCGCACAAACACACACACACATGCACATACACATGCATGCATGTCATGTCATTCTGTCTTACTTCCTTTCCCTCCCTCGCTTCCTCAAAACAGACTCCTTTTAGCTTCTTTCCCAGTCCTTGAAAGGTTCAGTGATGCCAGTGCCCTTCAGAGTTAAATGTAGTTTCCATAGCAGACATCCTTCACTCTGTTGCTCAAGGCATCTCCGGCCTCCCACTGCTAATAGTTGCAGGGTCATTACCCGCTAATTTGCACATTGATTTAGTTGCCTCCAGACATGAGGGAGTCATAGGTTCAATTGCATCTCTGTTTGTGTAAATGAGCTCACTGTGCTGACCAAAAATAGCAGTTTCGTTCTCACTCTTTCTGTGCTTTTGTTCCTTTTACCCCGTCTGCCTCGCTGTGACTTATCTTGTTGTCTTATTATGTGTGCACCCCAGATCAGGAAAGGCTTTTGGAAGCCCCCTCCCCAAATCTGGTTGGGTGATGTCAGTAAAATCAGAGTGCTGGACCCCCACTTTCTGCACCAGACAGCAGAGAGACTCTTACGGATCCCCCTGTACCCCAAAAATAAAGAGGTGAGAGATTGCTTCCACTTAAATGTTTGGAGAATTGTCAAGCTGCAGGCGAGGAGATCAGAGTTTTAGAAACAGATGTTTTGGTCAAAGTCCACACCAAATTGTTGCCTTGATCTGAACCAAACCAATCAAATCTGTAGCTTAATGAGTCTAAAATTGTGGTGGTGATGCTTCTCCTCTGCTGCAGCTCATTAATATTGACCATTTCTGGCATCTTCAACTGCAATTTTCCCACTGGAACCACTTCTCTTGTTTGTTCCCCTTCTCCCATACCTCAGTTTTTTTTTCCCTTTTTGCCCTTCACTGCCTCCCACATGAATGTTAACAAGGCTGGATGGAGCATCCACTGATTAGCCACAGCTCCTCGAGTGATACGTCTTGAACGCTGTGATAAACAGTTTACTGGAAGAAGCACTTCTCATGAAATCTAGCTGGGTCAATAGTGATTTTGTGGATCCAATTACTGCAAGACATGATGAAGATTAGCTTCTGCTTGGAATTCTGTCATCTCATTACAAGATAAGCTCCCCATGTCTTCAAGGCTGCACAGTGAATCCCTGGGAAATAATTGGCTTTTAAAGGCAAGCCAAAATATTGTATAAATTTCAACCAGATGCCTTTTTTTAAGAAAAGGGACAGCTTCCAGTGTTCCTTCTCTGCAAAACTGATTATTGCTGCTTTCATAGGAAAATGTCCAGATTTTGTGACCTTCATTGTTTTTTCCTGATTTCAAGGTTTTGTTGAACCTCAGTGGGATTGTTTACTTTGGGGCCGATGAAATCTTACCTATTACTTATCCATTAAGAAGAATATAAAGTATAGGAAAGAAGAGATAAATTCATCAAGTTAAAACATACATAACATAACCAGAACCGAAACACAACCTAACTTGTGAAACTTTGGCTTAAGAACAGTGATTATGCAATGAGAAAACACGAAGAGGACATTTTTTGCAGTGTGCCATTGATCTGTTTTCGTTTCACAAATTGGACTTTGACTCCATGTTTGGCCCACGCGCTTAGATTTTGAAACGCCCTGGGATTCGACTTGGGCTATTACTCATGTAGAATGAAGTCTTTTATTGGCCCATTGCATCCCATCTGCCAAGCGGGCTTGTTGTGTGTTTGGTGGGGATTGTCCCTGACGTGGGCCGGAGCCAAGTTTTGTTTTGGTTCTGCTTGTTCCCCTCTCCTGAGCCCTTTTTGTCAAAGAGCGAGGGGGGTGCGGGGGGGGTGTTACCGCTTTGGACTGCAGTACAAACACAACTGGCTGGTGCATGAGACGAGTGAGCAGTGGGAAGGCAAGAGATCCTACTGGCGACCAGCGGGCTCGCCCGACAGGAGCTCTGCACCATCTGCACAGACTCTACGGAGAGGGCCAAGGGGAGAGGATGGTGGGCAGGAGGAAGAGAGAGAGATAGAGGGATGTAGCTGGAGGGAGAACTTGGGTCCATAGGCAGTTAAATTTTACTGTGTTGAACAGTTTTAAACTTCAACAATGGAATTAGCTTTATTTAGTGCTGGAAACATATCTTTTAAACAATAGTGATGTAACTTGCTGCAGAAGTCATGGAATCCTATATTTCTGTCACCATATTCTTCTGTCTCTCTCCCCTTTTCTGTATTCCTCATCTGACAAATATCACCAGGATTCCTGACTGTGCAGACCATCTCTTTGCAGATACCCCCACCCCACCCTCCCATAGCTAATGACCAGGCCAGATAGACAAGCGCTCCCCTCAACACACACACACACACACACACACACACACACACACACACACACACACACACAGGCACGAACTCATACTCTCAGACATGCAACCAATTTTTTCTTCCCCCTTTACTTCCTCTCTTTTTCTGTGTGTCTTCAGACACACATGCATACCTACATACTACTCACATGTTCACACCCCTCTCCCCAAACACAGGCCTGTGTTGAGCTCTTGTAGGTCTGGCTTGCAGTGGTGACGGTATGCAGCCCTCCGTTGCCCCCTCTCACCAAGGCTCCACGGGCCCACGTCCAAACTATGCGCCGCGCTGCTGCAGAGCTCTGGTGTTCGCCGGTGTGCTGGTGACCACATGAGGCTAATACACACAGAATGTCAGCTGTGTCCCATTGTGGGGTGCTCAATAGATTCTGAATTAAAGAAAAAAAAAAAAAAAAAAAGACAGTCACGCTCAGTGCAATAGCAAGTTTATCTGCTTGAATGTTGCACTTACATCTGAGCCTTTTAGGCACTGTGCTTTGATAAAGGTATTGTAGGTTAAAAGCTAAAGAAACAGTCTGCACCCACTCCCTTCACCTCACCCTGTCCAGTAAAACTGCAACTTGACATTTTAGAGGTGCTGGTAGCCTAATTTTGTTACCTTTAGACAGAGCCAAGCTTGCTGTTTCCCCCTGTTTTCAGTCTTTATGCTAAGCTAAGCTTATCAGCTGATGAATGTGGCTTCATATTTCACATACATTCACATCTCAGCAAGAGAACATGTTTCACAAAATGTTGAACTATTAGAGAGTTTGCCTTTGTTAGTTGGGGCACAGACATACGTTATTTTATCTGAATCTAGTCAGCTGACAAAGAATTTTTAGTTTTGGTAAAAATCGATGGCATGGGCAATCATAATTCCTGGCTAGAGCAAATGTGGGAAGTAGACCATTGTAAACATTGATTCATGCACTACACTAGTGGGAAACTGGACAATAGAAATGTCCTTGCAGATAAGGCTCAAGCAGAGGAAACTTGATGAGAACATGGAACACTACAAAGGAAGTAGATATGAAAAGGCTGTTGGGAAAGCGTGCAACAGTTTGAAAAGGGATAGAAAGACTTCTATCTCCAGATCATGTGGAAGTGATTCTACTTCTTGCCTCTGTGAACGTGGAAAATCACTGACAGAGTCATATGGGGAAAAAGCAAACAACACGTGGAAATCTCAGCAGGGACAACACAACAAACATGTCTCACCTCATTAAATCTCACATTAGTTTCATATCTTGTTTTTCGTGCTTTTAGAAAAAAGCAGATCAAGTGACACGCAGAAAACTGTGGCTAAACTGAGTAAAATTTATATTAGCTCTAATCTTAGGACATGAAATTCATTTGTGTGGTGCTGCACAGGACATTGCCATTTTTTTATTTATATATTTTTTTTTCAAGAAGTAAATACAGTAACCATTCTGATATAGAGACAGATATGAAACATGCGAAACAGGCAGAGGGGAAGACATGCAGCTAAAGTCAAACTAAGGGAGTCACTTGGTATGTTTCTTAGAACGTGCTCTGTGATCTTCAAACTTAAATCTCTTTTAGACTTTGAGTGAGCCAGAAGGTGAGTTTGCAATGTCCTTTATATCTTGTATTTTTATATTTTATCTTATCCCGACCAATCCCTTTGGAAGATAGTACATATCAGGGTGTGCATCAGTGATACCAGCTAACATTTGCAGTGCCAATAATACATATCCACCCTCTCATCTTGGACTTAGTCGGTTTATTGTTTTAATAACATTGCATTCATCCCTTTATTATGATATGTCCATAGGTCATCGGTGCTGCAGTCAGTGTTTTTTATGTAGCATAAATTGAGCAGAGATCACCTGTGTGTATGAATGAGAAAGATATTTGTTATCGATGCAAAGCTGGGAAAAAAACTATCAACTCAAAGCTGTAGTAGTTTGTGCCCAAAGTACCTGTATTAAATATTGTTTTGAAGGGAGTAAATACATATTTTTGCAGAGATTTATTTTTAATTTGTCATTTAAGAATTTTTCCGTTGATCAATGTCAACAGGGCTTGCCTAATTCACAGTGATTTGCAGTAACAGTAGGAATAACCAAGTCAGTAAATCAGAAGAAACTTTTGATAAATAGCTAAATGCAGAATCATTGTGGGCTTTAGTCCCAGAGCGAGCAACAATTCATGGGAGTCAGCTGAATGCATCAATGTGTTCAGGGCATAAACTTTTCAGGAGCAGGGCCATGAAATATTTTGAAAACAGTGACAAGCACCTGAAAGCCAATTAGATAGCTCAAAGGCAGCCAGTAAAGAGATTTAATTGAAGATTTGATTGGAGTGATTTGTTTGGAGTGAACCAAAGCGTGAAGTGTGCACACATTTTGGTTTTAGGATCCTGGCAATGCTTTTTGAAACAATTATGTCTGACATATTGTAAGAAGGCTTGTAAAAAGTACATTTAAGTATTCAAGATTATTTTCAGTATTTTGGGGGCATTATATGCTTTAATTAGATTGTTGACAGTAGAAAGATGATTCTTCTTCCTTTAGCAGTAGAAAGCAATTTACCCAAGATTCCTTGTCAAAGATGGAGTGGAAGATGTGAAGTGTTTTGTCTTTTTTCTTCAACTTGTTTTCATAATCTCATCCACTTGCCTGTTACACTTATTTTCTGGCATCCAAGATTCAGGTATATTTTTTATCAACTTTGAACAGAGCTGTCTCAGTGAGCACTTTGCTTTTGTGCCAAGTGCCCTCTTAAATATTTGAAAGTAGAATTTGAATACATTTTCTAGCTGAAGGTGAACCAATCTCTCAAGTGTTTTGCTCAAAAAACATCAAGTGGGACATTATCCAGAAGTTGTTACTTGTTACTGGAATCAAGAGTGCTTTTTTCTTCTGAAGAGGCCATACTAGAGAAGTTAGTAAGCTGTTGGAAAACACCCAGACTGCAGGGAGAGACTGTCAATGGGGAGTAAGAGTGCTGTAAAGCAACGCAAAAGACTTTTAGAAAGCTGCTACGTAGGAAGGGGTTCAAGGGCACAGGTACTTTGCATAAGAGGAGGCTGTGATTAAAGCTGTTTTAATGTTTGGACAGTACATCTGATATCCAGTGTTTGTTGTTGTTTGGTGAAAAAGCTGGAAAGCACTTCATCCAGATTATTATGAGTGTCCACAAAGGGTTGAGGATTTAGTAAGTGGTCAGCTGTTGCAAATATAATATGAGGATTATCTTTGTTTGAGAAAAATCTGAACTGTAGGTCTACCTGGAAAGTTAAATCTCTGATTCGCAATATCATTTAAAATATTGTTATTGTAATATAAGTTCCTCTGTTTTGCCAGAAGCTCACATGACAGATGTTTTATTTATATTACATAAAATCTATTTGACAATGCTTTTGTTCAGAGCAACTTACAATAAGTTCATATAACCTTTGTAGGAACAAGAGCTCAATGTCATTACAAATTATAAGTGCGTACATTTTGCTAAAAGTTCACATGAAACAATGCTTAAGTCATTAGAGACAATTTTGCACATGGAAAGGCTTGTGTTGATGAACTGCAAGTCAGAGGCAGGAGGGCCAAGCAGTTTATGTTGCCCTCTACTACCATCTAGTGGCAAAATGAAAGATTGCAATGTACTCATAAGAATCCCGCCTACTTGAGGAGTCATTACACAAGAGATGCACCCTCAGCTTTTAGCTTTTTTACAACGATGCTGCTTTCATAACCCCTTTTATACATCAAGCAAAGGTCATGTTGTGTGAATGTACATTTCAGCACAAAGATTTTAATGTGGGAGTTGCTCAATCAAACATTATTTTCTAATATTGGCTATAGGGCAGCTCAATTAGTTGTGGATTATGAAAATGATTCAACATTTTAAAGCCCCTTTGTGTCAAATTTTCATGTGCTCAAATTATTCTGATGGCATGTTTATTTGTTGTTATGTCATTGTCTGTATTGCTTTCAACCCATACCTCAGGTGCCAGGGTTGATACTACCACTAGGAGGCACCAATGTCGACAATGTTCAGATCCTGACATAGGAGCTTTAAAGGTCTGCCAGGAGGCACAGAATCAATACTGTGCGCTGTCATTAAGTTTTGTTTGTTACAGAATCCGGTACATCCTACCACGGGTATCCTTGCTGTGTTTGTTGCTCTCAACTACTGTGATGTGGTCCACATTGCTGGTTTTGGATATCCAACCTCAAAGACCCAAAGGCAGCCTATCCACTACTATGGATATGAAACCATGAAATCTATGAAGGTGGGTCGCAGTCATCTTCCTCAAATGTAGTCTGTTGCATAGTGAAAAGCATTTTTCTCATTTGCATTCTGCTCTGTTCTATGAATACTGATGTGTCTTTTTCTCCCTGTTGCAGAATTCTTACCATGATGTCAATCATGAAGCTGAAGCCTTAAAAAGACTGGAGGATTTAGGTGCCATCTTGTACCTGCACCACCATTCATGATGCACGCACAGACACACATACAGTACATAACACTGTTCCAGTTTGATTTAATCCAAAAATGATTTAACACCAAATCTCAATTGCATTTGGTTTGGGTCATCAGATGTTAATGTGCCTTCTGCAGTGGGATTCAAGACATTTTGCTGGTACTTTGACTCATCGTTTGGTGACACGACTGGCACCGATCTAGCTGTGAAGAGCGTTTACCTCCCTGGCACCTTATGTTTTGTTGAACTGAGAGGCATAAAAAGTGTTTTTAACTGCTATTTTAACAATGTTCCATTGATTTATGAAGTGGTATGATGTTTTTATAATGTGGCTCTGCATTTTGCGTCACTTTTGGGGGTTTGTATCTTTTGTGTATCACAACTTTCAAAGTCAATTTGCAGTACATCAACAATTCACGTGGTGACTCAGATATCTGTTTGTTGCCGCTCCAACCTAGCTAGTTAAGTCTGATTACGTCAGATCTTTTATAATTGCAATGCTTTGATGTTGTTTTTAGGACCATGTAATGGCACAGGCTTATACATCGTATGAGCATTTCAGATCTACAGCTGCAATGGGAGTTCTTTTGTCCAGAGATTTTATGCTTATCGGTGAGCTGCAAATCTAATCAGTCTGGATTATTTCTTATACACTCATCATGATATGAGTCTCATTTTCAATTTTATTAAGTCAGATATTTTGTTTTCAATGAGAGGGTTGTTAGGATTTATGGGGCATGTTTTAACTACATTTTAAATGTACATTTTAATTCATGTGAAACAAAAATGAACTGATCACAAACCTCCACGCTGTTACTTCTTGGACTGGAAATACTACTTGTATTTTGCTCATTTGTAAGATTTTTAATTACATCTCCCAAACAGTTGTATCTGTTTTTTAATTTATTCTTTTTTTTCACAAACATTGCCATTTAATGGTACCACTGGATATTTTTTATTGCACAGATTAAAATAAATTTTTAATTAAAAAGAAATCAGTATGAATTTCATTCTCATTTAGCATCCATATAACTCATATTTTTTCTCACCTTGTTTATGTTGAGATGAGCAGGCTTATGTGTCTATTGAACGGAAATCACTACACTTGCATTATTTGACCTGAGTAACCCTGCACTGAGCTTTCCTTTGTCTGGAATTCATTCAATATCACTGATCACCACTAGATGGCAGAGAGCCTCCATTGCATGCATACTATACAGGAGATACTCTGCTGCACTGCACATGGTGCAGTCATGCAGCAGCCCATCTTAAAGTGCCTGGGGTAATGGTAACAACAAAAACCAGCACTAGCACATGTGCTATGGAGCACATGTACAGTACAAACATCTGGAAGACCAGAAAATTGCACAAAGCTAATAACTGAGAATGACTAACACACTTGCCCTTGGCGACAGATGTTAATGATGGCTTCTACTCTCTGTACACACAGCCCTTTATTAGTGTTGACATGAATGGAGTTGTGCCCTTGGCATTTATAAACTAGGCTTACTCATGGCGGTGCAACATCAGCTGTGACAGTGTCCAGCTCATCAACTCAGATCAGAATGATACACTGGACATTTGTTGTGATATCAAATATGTTATAATATTGCTACTACAACAAGTACCACTAATGATAATAATAATAATAGTAACAGCTTACTATTTGTACCATGTTCCTTATATTCTAGTGTGAATGTTTTCATCTAATAAGGTAAAATCTCAGGAGATGTAAACTTGAGTGCAGAGTTGTATCTTTTGAATGGTGATGTAGACCTTTTCTTCAAGGTCAGACTGTAAGAAAGGTTCCTTTGTGCTGTAAGTATGATGTGCTGTGCTACTGTCTGCTATTGTACTAGGTGAACTCACCGCATGACTATGTAGGGATGTTTTTCTACCATAGATTAGTTCTGCTTTTGTACATAGGCTCAGCTGTGTGTTCTGTTTTGCCGAAAATCCACATGTTTAGCCTGCATATTGCTGATACAGTGGGCAATCCTGTTTGCAGCAGGGTAAAGACTACAATCATACGCCTACCCCATATCCAGTTCAGTAGAATTGTAAATTGTTGGTGCTAACTGATTTCCTGGCAACTGAAAACAAATCTGACAACAAACAAAACGTCCTTTTCAGCCCATCTAAAGCTCATCATGTCACTTCTGAGAGCCATCCATTATGTGTGGAGGGGCTATTGTCTCATACTGTTAAACCATCCTTTTTTCACTCCCCTCCTCATGCATTCAAACATGTTCAAAAATACACACAAGTTTCACCTTACCTCACATCCACATGATTAGACACCTTTACTGTCTGTGCACATGTTTGTACCCAGACAGCCAGACACCCAAAACACCTTACCTGTATTATCTAATCGAGATATCTAGCTGGTCATTATATAAAATTAGATGGACCGTAATCTATTTGTTTTCCCAATAACACAGGGAAATGTTGTAGAAAAGCCCCGTCATGTCACACTTGATGGGCTGCGTTCACTTCCCCTACACAACAGGGAGTTACATAATTGAACAGGATCTGTGTGAATCTGCAGGCTGTTTATATGACAACTGAAAATCAGGTCAGGCTTTTCAGGAGAATCTATTGTATTGTGAGCACACCTTTGAACCCCCAAGTTCAGGGTGTGCTATAGAATTCTACAGAACAAACATGCATGTATGGTGCATTTTACGGTACAATGAACATATATATTTTTAGCATGATTAGGTCCTGTGCAAATTGCCCTCCTAACCCTTGTTCTGATCACACTGTGGTGTACCAACTGAGCCCTACAAGCCCATTTATGCATGTTATGGTGACCAAATGAGCCAATAGCTACACTAAGATTCATTTGAAATGCATAGCTTTGAACTTTCTGGCAGACCTGTACTGCTCTATGACCTCGAATTCATTGGGTGGGATTTTACAATGCAGCAATTTCATAGAAAAGTACATGGTCCGTGATGATTGCTGTGCCACTGTAGTGCAGTCTCATGCAAGCAGAAGCTCTGATAGTTTGATTGTTATTACAGTATATCTCATTACACCATCTGCTCTCTGCACACTGCTCTCAGCCTGACAATGAAATGTCTTACTTTAAAGCAGTTATTTCCCACTTAGGAGTCATGATCCTCTGATGAAACAATAGTATATCTATTATACAGTAGGCGTAGGCCTATGTGTTTATTTCATTTGATAGTAGCTTGAAAAATGAAAATATATTAAAGTGAAAAACAGTACATATTGGTATCACACTTATGCATGTGAGTGTTGCAACAAGGGGATCAGGAGCTGGAACATTATTTTAGGTGCCATAAGCCAAAAGCACAGAGAAATAGAGGAGCCCTTGCCGGTGTCGGCTTTCTCCCTTGAGTCACTGACCTGATGAAGTACACAGGTACACAGCGATCTAGTGAAGACACCTGAGGCCTCCTTTTTTTTCTCAGCATTGTTGAAAAAAATAAAGACACACAATGTGGCCCAATGGTGTGACTGTGTGTAAGGAGCCCAGTGGACAGTTTGTGTGGGAAGAGGCAGAAGAGATACAGTATGTAGCCGACTACCAGGAGAGAGGGCATCTGGCTTGGCTCGCTGATAACTCCCCCACAGCCCGGAGAGCTGCCGTGAGTCAGGTGCTCATGCAAACACACTACCATAGGAACCGGGAAAATGAGTAGGAAATAAGAAGAGTGATGGAGGAAAAAAAAAAAGATAAGCAGCTTTTCTCCAGTGTGAGTTTTGCTAGTTCTGCTTTTCCTTTACAAAGCCCCTTTTCCTCACTGCCGCGTGGGCACTGCCTCCATGTGACGTCGGATTGTCAGTATGATTTTCATCCATTCCACCTTACAGAGAGGCTTTGGGCTGAAAAAAAAAGCACATTTAACAGACTGTGTGCAATGCGCAGTTTTCCTCTGTAAAGAAAAGGACAGCTGTCAAAAATAGTAACAGGCTGTTGAAAACAAAAATAGAATTAAAAAAAAAAAATAGAAACAGCCTAATTCACAACACTTTATGCTAAGTGGTTCCATGTATCTGTTGCACAGCCCAAAAGGTCAGCCAACTCAGCTGATTTAAAGGCTAACACGCCATCATTGTTTCCTTGCAGGCAGCCAAAGGAACATTTTATGTTAGCTCAGTATTTGTTTTTGCTGCAAACTCATTAAAAATAATAAGTTATAATTCCAGAACTAACGGGCAGCTGAGATATAAATTTGGGTTATGATGAAGGTTTTAACATCAGGTTTTATGGAGGTTATGTTCATTTTTTTTTTTCTTTTAATAAATGTTATTACAAAGGCACAAAATCCCTGTGGAAGAAACATGAGCTGTTTAAAGTCTAAATCAAATCTGTCAGAGAAAAAATTTGAGTCATGTTTCAAGTCTTCCTAAGAAAACTGCAAGTCAAGAGGTTATTAGAAAGACAGAGGATTTCACTATTTTTCCCTCCAAATGCATTGTAATGGAACTTAAAACAAAAGAACATAAAACAAAAGGACAGATACACTGCAAATTTGTGCCACAAGGAGACAGATTTCATGCATTTGCACATGAGATACTTGTTCTAACTGTTCTTACAGACATGACAGACTGAAAAAAAAAATTAAAAGGTTGTACCATGTGTGCTGAATTTTCTAAAGCACCCAATAGTACCAAAAGGTGTGGCCTGCAGATATTATATACTAGTGCACCACTTCAGGGAAGCCAAAGATTTAATCACACATATGCAAAATAACCCGAAAAACACATATTTTCATGGTATACTGTGGTGTGACCAGCATGATAAAACCTGTAAGCAGAGCCAACATTGGTTAAGAATGGCTAGTATCATAGTGTGGTATGCCATGGATGCATGGTCTAGTGGGATATACACACACATATACAATATACACACTGTGTGTCCATGATGTGTTCTGTCAATTTCTGCAGCATAACAAGCCATGAAGAGCAAAGTATTTCTTAATAATTTCAATTTCATAGAAATGAAAAGGCATCAAGACTTATCTTCAGTGTTTTGGAGAATGTATATGATCATCATCACATAAAATCGTTAAGTAGCCTAACGATTAAATAATTTGAGCTACAAGTTGTTGCTTTACTCTGTTCATTGATTTACTTCATTCAGCCACAGGAAATAGGCCTGATGATTTAATACTTACACTGTAAGGTGTTTTATTAGATCTAAGTAAAGTCTTACTTATGTCTGATGCAGGTCCAAGTATTAAGTCTACAGCTCTTGTAGAAACATGGAGTGAGAAATGATATAAGCAACAAATACCATAAATATGCAGGAATCTGTCTGATGGCATCGACACAGACAGCTGCCATATTCTGAGCCTCAGCTATAGCAGAATTGGGGTTGTAGGTCAGAGAGTAGACTGAGAGCTGTTTTCTTAAACACTGAATCTACCCCTTCTTGAACGACCTCCAGATGCAGCAAGGAATATAAATCATGTTGTATATGTTTTGTGTGTGTTTGGGTGTACTAATTTGTTCTGGCTCTGTGTTACAGATCCTGAGGTTGTTTTGTATCGCTAAGTCATAAGACAGTTATCCCACTGTACATGTGGAGTGTGACTTGACAATCCTGTCCTCCTTCTGTTGTGCCAAAGAGGGTGGAGTTTTATCCTGGCACCACTCTGTCTGTCAGTCTGTTGGTACATCTGTCTGCTTGTCCTCGAGGGCTGGATGTCTGGAGGCAGCATTGTGTACTGTTCCTCTGTAACACAGGACCCAGTATTTTATTTTATTTTGTGTCACTGGAGATGGCAAAGGAACTCACATGTGATGCATGACCTGAATGCACAAGGAAATTTCACACAATAGTGGCAAAATGGTGTAGATATACAAGGAGGTGTGTGTGTGTGTGTGTGTGTGTGTGTGTGTGTGTGTGTGTGTGTGTGTGTGTGTGTATGTGTGTGTGTGTGTGTGTGTGAATGTGCTTTTTGGGGTGGGGGCATAGGATACATACATGTAATACTAAAAAAACACTGGGTTAAAAATTGACCCATTGTGGGTCAATAGTACAGACAACCTGAGATAAGGGTTGTTTTGACCCAATAACCCAACAGTTATATAGAAAATAATAGTTAAAGGTGCAGTGTGTAGTGTTTAGTGGCATCTAGTAGAACAGACTTGGCAGAAATGAAATACAATATTCATAAGTATGTTTACATTAGTGTATAATCATCTGAAAATAAGAATTGTTGTGTTTTCGTTACGTTAGAATGAGCCCTTTATATCTACATAAGGACTGGGGCCCCTTCCATGGAGCCCACTATGTCGCACTGCCATGTTTCTACAGTAGCCCAGAATGGACAATCCGAACACTGGCTCTAGAGAGGGTCTTTCATGTTTTTCATGAGTTTCGTGTGGGTTCTCCTACACACTTGGAAGGAAGGGATGAGGGGTATTATTATTATTATTATTATTATTATTATTATTATTATTATTATTATTGTTAATGTATTAAAGCCCCTGAAAACTTGGTTTCAAATATATTTCTCTATATTATTTACATATTTTATACAATCTATTTCTCTGTAACATTAAATTTCATGACTAAATAAGCAACAATTAAAGTAAAAAGAAAAGGTATTGATATTTAGGTTTTAGAATTTGATGAAAAAAGCACAGCCGAAAAAAATCTCTCATGTGAAACAATAAAGCTGTTCTAACTTTGACAGAAAATGTTCTTTCATGTAGACAACCGTCACTAATAGAGAGAGGCTTATTGAGAAAATAGATTTTCAGGAGCTCTAATTCGAACTAGAGCAACCTTACAAAAGATCTTCCTCTATGTGGTAAATGGATAGCCTTTTATCCTCAAAGAAACCAGACATAAGAGTGGAATCCAAGACTTCACCCTGAATAGTCTGAACTCCTGGTCCTGATCCCAGGCATTTGATGTTAACTGTCAGTGATCTCCCACCTTCACAATAGTCAAGAAAATAGTACCACAAGAGCTTCTGCAGTATATTATCAGTCCACTTAATACATGACAGACTCTGCCTCCTCCTCACTCTGAGAAAGGAGAGATGAAGAAAGACAGATGGATATGAAGTTTGATTTGCACTCATTATTGCTCTCTATCATGTTGAGTTTTATATAACACCACCGCCCATTACAGCTCATCAGATTTGACAGCAGAATTGCTATCATAAAACATCTCACAAATAAGCAAGCGCATTTTCAGAGAAAATGTACCACATTCTCCTTATTCCTTAATGTATTCTTTTACTAGTTTTGTATTATAATTTTACACCACATGTACATGTGACTTATGATGATGACACTAGCAGGACACAACAAAGACAGTCCCTTATGTTTCCTGTTCTTATATGGCACACTGAGAGTATTTGTTCTTCAATAAAAAATGTTTGCTGACACACGGGAGCACTTCACTCATTAGGTCATGTTGACTGTAAATCCAGATGGTTGGAGAAGAGTGATGATAGGATCTGTCATGCTGTGTGCAAGCTTACTGTTATTGTTTTATACAGATAAATAAAAGTCTGCATATGTGTAATATTATTGAAGCAAACTTTTTTTTATTTTTTTCACCCTTTTCAGTTTCGGCCTCTATCTTTCTCTCGGAAATAGACTCGGAGCTGCTATGTATAATTGCACGGCATATTTCACTCTTATGGGAAAATATTTTTTGGCTTGTAATGTGCACTTACATAATGGTGTGTTGTCGTTTTTCAATATCCAATCGACTTTTTTGGAGTAAGCTGAAGCCTTTTGTACCTGTCAACCACCTCTCGATGTGGTAATGCCCACCCACGTTATCAAGAGGTCAACTCTCTCTTTCTCCCTCTCCCTGTCTGCTTGAATAATGACCATACAATACAATGTAAAAATACTGCCAGAAGTGGACGGTTTCATAATGCCTCCGAATTATTATTTTTTTCCTGTCTAAATGATATTCATAAGCGAATACTCTGAGTGGTGCAAAAGAGCTCCTTAGCAAAATCCACTCATCAGCACTGTCACGGTAATGGGAGTGTCTATTTTGTATACAGGTTTTATTCTGTGTTGGTGATTGTCAATGCAAATGTCACAAAACCACTTTTTTATGGAACTTCAGCTTTTCGAGATGACATAAAAAGGTGAATAAGGAGGACATACCATACTTTAGAAAATACTCTTGAGCAACCAAGATTTCTATAGACGGTTTGCTTTTTTATTGCTGTAATAACAGCCACTGTCTCTATTTTCCATATTCACATCTCACTTTTTCCACATATATGAAGAGAAAAAGACTCCCATTGTACTGTAAGCTCATTTTCTGCCATCTGAGAGTGATTCAAGCCTTATTCTCCCTGAGCTCTTAAATGACAGTGATAGATGATGCTGTCATTAGAAGCAGTGGAGCTCATCTACTGGCCCTATTTGCTGATTTCTGTGAACTTAACCCCTTTTTTTAGCCGGCTCCATAAAAGGCACTGGCAAATGGCTGCACCCTCCAAGCTGAGGCAGCTCTGTAGTCTTTTGTTTCATACTAACAGGTTTGAGGATCACAATCTGAGTTAAAGTAAGTCTGTATATATTTCTCCTATATGATGAGGCTGGATTCAGAAGACAGGTATAGTAGGAAACTAGTCTGAGCCAAGCATGATTAAATAAGAGTCGGGGTCCAGGGGGTAACATCAATATGCTCAGCAGAGTGAGGGCCAAACATACTTAGATTGGACAAGTAATCCATTCTCCTCTGAGAGACCATATCTGGCACACCTGAATTTATTTCATCCTGTTCAACAGGGAGAAAAAGCGCTACAGTAAGCAGATGAGGGACAGGACCTTTATTAGCTGGCCCTATGCTAAAGCTGGCTCATGGCAATGAAAAGGACATTGGTGAAAAATTGTTGTTCTTTCTTGGTGTTTTTATGTCTATCTGCCCCTGATAGAGAGAGAGAGAGAGAGAGAGAGAGGGAGAGAGAGAGAGAGGGAGAGAGAGAGAGAGAGTAGCAAGATGGGGGAATATATATACCTTCTTATCTCAAGGCACGAAATTGAATAAAACCTTAAGCCAGCATTGCTTTACATCTTGGTGGCTTCAAAAAGAAACCCTGTGGGCCTTACTCAGTTAATAAGATCCACAAGATCTCTAATTTAATGCAGTATGGTGTGCCCTGTATAACCATGACCAGAAGCAAGTCGAGACTAAATCATGTTGTGGGTGTCTACAAAACAGTTTTGCTTGTGGTGTGATTCTGGGTCATGATGCAAGGTTAACTTTCTTATGTCAGGTGCCAGTGACTGGTCTTTGCATCTAAAACATTATAGTAATTTAATGGGATTAGTCTTGTACAGTATTTCTAGTGATGAAAAAAATCATATTGTACAGTTTAGAGAATGACTAAAATACTACTTAGTACTAATACTAGACTAGCTCAAAGAAACCCTGTGACTTTCTTTGATTTCTCACCTTTTTTGTCTTGTTTGAAACAACTGTTTTGTTGAATGTAGATTCCTATAAGTGAACATTACAATTCACAAACTCTATAAACATTTTCATATTTCTCAAGAATAATTGTGGCATAGTGATTTAAGAGAAGTCAAAATTACAGCAAATTTCCATCTATGGCTTAAAAAAGTCCCGCAACACACATTCACCTGGAAATGTTGAAATCATTGGTAGTTAATTTTATTAATGTTAAAATGATAGATAATGATGACAGAGGAGCTACATTCTTTTTTAGTACTGTCAAGGCTGCGAGGAGGATCCCCCCATAATGGGCATCATGGCTTTCTACAGACTCTCCATCAGTGGGAAGTGGAGTCCTCTGGAGGCTCCAGGCAGCAGTTCCCAGGTCAAGCCTCAAAAGAAAAGGGAAGTAGGATAATGCTGAAGTTCCACTCACTTCCCTGTATTGATGATTTATGCTTTAGGATTCTTTAGCATTCAAGAGATTCAAACCAATTTTGATCTGCACAGAAACCCAGACATCTCTGTCCCAGAAAGGTAAGAGGAGAAAGATATAAAGTTGGACACAGATAGGCTCACTGATGCTGAAGCAGGTAATTGTGGTATTTCTTTCCTGCCTTCATCAAATATGTTTATGTTTTAAGACAGGAGAGATCCATCAAAACCTGGATATATTGTACATCCCTCCCAAACAAGTAAAAGCGTATTCATTGCTGCAGCAGGAGTTCTTAGAGTTGAATGTGAGCTGCAACAGGGAGACAGTGTGTGAAAGGTGAAGGTGAGGTTGAACACCAGGCAGACAGCAGCCTTCTGGACTAGCTGCAGAGGTCTGTGACATGTGCAGGAGCTTAAGCAAGGGTTGAGAGTTGTAGTTTTTTAGGTGGGAGAAGACAAATGCTTGGATGAGCTCCTGGGCTGCCCCACATCTTCCTGATGTTGTACAGGAGAAATCTACTGAGAACAACAGTTCATTGTCCAGGATCACACCCAGTGGGTGGATGTGTGCATATTTTACCCTGAGGGCACAAATTCATGTCCAGGTCAGCCTTAAGGTGGTGCCTTGACATCCACTCTGAGATATCTGCCAAGCAAGCATTGATGCGTGCCTCAATGTGGGTGGTGACATGATGGTTAGAATAACAAGAATAGCTGAGTGTCATCAGCATAGCAGTGGTAGGAGTAGCCATGTGGGTGTATGATAGCACCAAGAGGGAGAAGAGGATGGGGCCAAGGAATGAGCCTTGTGGAGCCCCTGCTGCCAGGGTTCAGCTATATAAAAAATGCTTGCAACCGCTGCCTTTTGTGAAGATGAACTTCAGAGTATGCGTGCTGTAGACTGTCCGGGTGCTGCAGCTGCTGAGTTTTGCCTTTTCATTCTGTCAACATCATGTTATTAACTAACATTTAAAGAATTGATTTTTGACATTTGTGAATCAATTCAGAATCGTCCACATCCTTAGAATCGATTTTTTCCCCCCACCCCTAGGGTTCAGAAACTGATCCTTTCTAGGTCACCAGGTTGGGTAGACCCAACAGGTAGGATGCAAACAGAAAATGGGTAAAGCCTGAGACACCCAACCCTTTAAGGAAAACACTTTCAAACATTTGATTAAAGCAGAGGTCTCATGACAACACATACATTTTGGATTAAAACATTTCAAATTAATTTTCCAGACAAAACCTGTAGATGATAAGTAGTAAAAATGCCAGTTCGGCCATTATTATGGTCATTACAGTTTAAATTAACATTTTTACTGTAATAAAACTGGGCCACTTCTTTTCAGAGTTACTCCAAAACATCTAAGAAGGCTCTTTGCAGGAACTGGGCTACTGTGAACTTAAGAGAGGGCCAATATTGGTGTTTTATCACTTTTGTGAAGTACATTTTAATGTTAAAATTCAAGAGTTTCAAACAATGCTTAATCTAGACATTAGGCAGAGTGCACCTTCCCACAGGAGAAGAGGAAAGACAGAGGAGGGAGAAGGAAAAGCCTGGATGTGGTGTGGACAAACACAGGTTGGTTCGTTTACGATACCACGCAAGCTTGGAATACATTTTTTAATTACTTTGCTGAAAATCTCTGAAAGTCTGAGAATATAGTATTCAGAATGATGGTTCTGTTGTTATTAGGGAATTACAGTTTGAACTTACACTTTATTGTGTAATTGTCACACCCTGCCTGGACTTTGGGTGTTTTTTGGTCTTTTTATGTTCTTGTGTTCTTTAGGGTCTCCTGGTTTGCACTTCTGTTTAGTCCTTCGGTTCATATGGGTTATCTTGTTATATTTGGGTGGTGGGTTTGGACTGCCTTTTGTTGTTTAGCCTGGTGTGTTGTATACTTTAGTTTAGGTTCATGATGGTTCTTGGACAGGTTGGTGTGGGTTGTATTAGAGTATTGTGTTTTCTGGGTTTTAGTTTTGTTACTGTGTTTCCCTTGTGTGTTCATGTACTCCTCCTCACCTGCCCTGCTTCACCCTCGTTAGCCCTGCTTTGCTCTGTGTCTTCCCCACACCTGCCTGTATCAGTCTCGTTAGCCCTGCCCTGCTTCCTGTGTTTCCCTCAGCCAATCACTCCCAGCCTGCCCTTGTGTCTCGTCACCTGTTCCCCATTCCCTGATTAGTTTAGTCTGTATTTAAGGTCTGGTTTTGAGTTGAGTCTTTGTTGGATGGTTTTGTGTTATCTTGTCTGCTAGTTCTGTTCAGCTCTGTTTGCCTGTACTTGACCATCCATTATTAACGGAGATTTTCATCATATCTGAGTTCCGGCCCCTGCATTTGGGTCCACTCCTGCTTCCCCACCTGACAGTAATATATGAAATTAATTGATCCATTTCCACAACACAACAAAATTCTGTATCTAGACCTAGACCCTCAGTGACAGTGAAAACCTCGATGAGTTTTTCTAATCATTCCTTCTGTCAGAATTACTGTTTTGTACACTGTTGTACATAGTCTTAAATGCACAAAATTATACACCAACATTCTGTTGTGACATCTGGAGAAGATTCTTTGATTTTTGTAGTTCACCCTGGATTTAAATGGTTTTAAATTTCTACTTGGATTAGTAGAAATTTAAAATACCTGGTACACATATGTACCAAGCTCCAACAACTGTCAGTTAGAGCCGGTGTCTATGTGACAGTTGACAGTGTTACAGTTGTCACCAGTCTCTGTCAGATTTAAGGTCCTTGTCATAGGAGTGTCAGAGTTGTCAGTGTAAGAGCCACTGTCAGTTGTTGAGTCATCATCTATGCTGGAGTTGACAGATTTCTGCCCCTTTACACCAAGGACCTGTGTTCAATCCAAATCTTGCATGAAACTATTTACCCAAGAAGGGAGAAAGAAACACTATGGACCAGGCATGTTGCTGCACTACACTTGAGTCAGATGTCCAGTGTCAACCCTTTTTCACCAACACATAGGTCAGTAGGTTTTAGTTTTGGTGCTAAAAGATCATTAAAATAAAATGTGTAGTTTTCCTAAATAACATCAGTTCATACCTTGAAGATAAGCAAAATTGGTTCTATTTCTGCTATCATGTAATTGAACTGAAAGGATCAGTCAATTGACTTAATTGCTATCTTAAAAGGAAACTTTGGTATTTTTCAGCCTGGAACCTATTTTTCTATCTTTTTGTGTCTAAGTGACTAATAGGGACAACTTTTGGAAATTGGTTCAGTATTCAACTAGAGTGCTTCAGCCGACAACCATGAAACAGGCTGCAATGTAATCCGACGGGGCAATAGTGCCCCATGAATGTACTGTACGTCCACTAAAAGTGCTTGTTTTTGCCACTGACAGGCTCAGATTGTTATTATAAGTGTCTGAAAACATTACGGAAAGAACCATAAAGAGAAATAAAACAATTTTATTTACCTTTTGCCTGATCTGGTCTGTTTATTGTTGTGTCTAACCAAGTCTCACTCAAGGAGAAGTATCATTCTGAAATCTTGTGAGAGTTGAGTTGTAGTTGAAATCAGCTAAACAAACACTGTTAGTGGACATACATTAACTGGGCACTATTGCCCCATCAGATTATATTGCAGCTGCTTTCACAGTCCAATGCATCTTTCACAGATGCCAGCTGCAGCGCTCTCGCTCAATACTGGACCAATTTAAAAAATTGTTGTCCACATTTGTCTCTTAGTCACAAAAAGATTGGAAAATAGATTCCAGGTTCAAAAACACTGAAGTATCCCTTTAAGTTCCTTGAGATTAAAAATAAACATAGTTTCCCAAATGCTGTGCTCAACTCATATCACCATCACCACAAGAAGATCCTATAACAAATCTGGGATACTCCATTGAGCTAAGTTATCTTCAGTTGGTTATCTTGGCCTGCAAAGAGCTACAAAGTCAGTGTCATTGATCACTGTATATCTGAAGTGTGCAGTGACAGTCCAGTGCAGTTTTGTATTCAGTACCAAGCTGCCATAGTAGTAACCCGGGGGCTGTTTTCTTAATAAGATTCTGACAGCAAGTGGAGTGGTCTATGTGGAGCTGCAAATGTCACTTTTGAGTTCTGTTTAGCCTCTTCTAATCTCTATCAGTCTTAACCTCTTGTTCTTCCCTCTGACACTCTGTCTCTCTTTCTTTTTCTCTATTTCTTGGATGTGTGTGTGTGTGTGTCTTTTTATGTCTATGTGTGCGTGTGACAGGTATGTGTACGTGTGTGTGTGAGTACATGTGCCCATGTCCATGCTAATTAATTAGGACAGGAATCAAGGGAGAGTGGATCTCCAGCTGCTTCTCCTCGCCTCTGTACCCCTGGGTTAACTCACTCCTCTGAGACCAATACACATGAATGCACTTGCACACACACACACACACACACACAAACACACACACACATATACACACAGACACAGACACACACACACACATATACACACACACACACACACACAAACAAACACACACGTATATATAGACTACACAATATATGGTCTGACTCCTGGGATTGTAAAGTCCTAAACTGTTTTCAGATTCAGGACTGAAAAAAGCTTTACATGCAACTATATAGGTGATTATTTAGACAAGAAACATTTTATTTTGTCCGTCTCTTTGAGACAAGTGTCGGTCAAAAGGTGGAAAGTTTGTATTTCTAGACATATTTGATACAGATCTTTGTTTTGCTGCTCAAATTACAAGGGTTGTACAGTCCTTAATTTAAGAAATATGCGCAAAATAAGTTTTTTTCTATTCTCTGCTGCCCTTAAGAAAATTATAAATGCTTTTATCTCATTTTTCCTGTCTGAGCCGGAATTTGTCTCAACTGGTCCAAAATGCAGCCTGGAGGCTTAACCAATTCAAGGAAACATTATAATTATCACCACTATCTTGGCCTCCTTTCACCGGCTAATGATTAATTTTAGAATCATTTTTAAAAATTGATTACCTTCAAGGCAAAACTAGGCCTGGTCCCAAGCTACATAACCCAGGCATGTTATTCCTGTGGGGGAGGGGGGTACAGATCCCACCCTAAAGCTAAAAGATAGCATACTTATCCCCCACCATATATACTGCATGTTGACCAATACTGGAAAATTGATAAAAGAGATATGGCTATGTCCACACATAGGGCCAGCCATGACCATATTGGTGCACTAGGCGAGGTTTTAGATTGGAGCCCCCAAAAAGTGCGACAATAGTACCTCCACTCCTAGAATTTAAAAAATTGAACTAACACTAAAATTAAGTAGTACCAATCAATGGTACCTCCAGCCCAGACAAAACCCTCCCAGTCCTCCTGACAAAAAGGCAGGTGGGGGTCAAGGTGCCTTTCAGTGAGTGTTTGCTGCCTTGCCTGAGGCAGCACATGAAGTTTGGTGGTTGGTGGTTGTTGAGCAAAAACTAACCAACCGACCAGTAAGGCTTTGAAAATCAAACCAGATAAAAACCATGCAAGTCAGTGGAGAAAAAGAGAGGAATAATGTTAAGAAAGGAGAGCATGTGCATATTTTCAAAAGCTGTAAACAAGCACACCTGTTAGTAAGAAAAAAACAAACAAACAAAAAAAACATGTCTCATTAATTTGGTGCCCCCTTCCTCATTTGGAGCCTTAGGTGACTGCCTATGTGGCCTATGCCATGGGCTATCCCTGTCGCTACACAACCACTTATAAGACTTATTCTGTGTGAAAATCTTAAAATATCGATATGGATGTCAACTGCCAGCTAACTCTGTCTTTTCCCTCTCAGTGTGTCTAATGTTAGTGTGTGCAAATGTGTCTATCAGTGTCTGGACCTACCCCCTATCCTGCTAGCTAGTTATGTTTCTCAGCCACATATTGTACCTACACTGAGCCACCCTTGATGCAATAAATAGTTCAAATACCAACCAAACTGCAAGAGCCTCGTCAAACTCTGCCTTGTGAAAATTGGCCGTGTATAATATGTGATAAAAAGGCTTGAAAAAGGCTAGTGTTGGCAAAGAGCATATTATTGGGGAGTACTGAGGTCCCAGTTTTATCCTTGTTAGGACCAAATGGCCATAAATAGGCTATATATTATACCATGCTGATATTCATATTTTTGTAGCAACATAGTTTAGTCATTTACCAGATAGTTACATTGCAGTTGTCTCTAAGCAACACTGAAGTTTGCAAAAAGAAGTAGAAGATGAAAGCTAAAATAGCTTGCAGACAATTTAATGCAAGCCTTCTTCCAAAATAGCAATGCAATAGTATGAAATGTAATGTGGATGCACTGCACAGATTCTACTTTAAAAAAATACCCCCTAACCCTCTCTGCACCAGCTCTGCATTTGTCCATGAAAGAGCATTGGTACTGATTAGTAATAGTAACCCAGTACCAGTTCCAGAGCCTGGCTCATTAAGGGAGCATCGCCTGCAGTAATGACCATCCTGGCACATGTTATCTGCATCAAATATGCATTCTTTCCCTTTTCTCTGACATTGATTTCGCACTATATCCCTTTGCTTTTTCACTTGGCAGCTGCCTCAGGTATCTGACAGTCTGTGTTACACCAGTGTCCTTACTTTAGTTTTTCACAGCATTCTGGCAACGTTGCCAGACTCAGTGCTGTAAAAAATAGATATATAGAGCAGGAAGGATCAGTGAGGTATTTTCCTAGACAGTTCCCCCGGCAGTTAGACCTGACCAAGCTTTACTTGGCAGTGGGAAATGATTACTTCAGAAGGCAAAAATGAATTTCAATTTTACACTTGGATTCAACTAAATATTGCAGATGAGGAACCAAACAAGTTCATTTGAAGTTTTTGGAGGGTTTTGAAATCCATTATCTTAAGACAGCCATGTTTGAACGTCTTATGCTTTTGCACTAAGTAGCTGTGAAGGATATTATTAATTTACTCCGGTGCATAATATTAAGACTAAAGTATTGGTATTGAATACATTTGCGGTTATGTTAGATGGTCAAAACGTTTCAAAATGAGGTTTTTTGCTCTTTCTGAAGACTACAACAGTATTTTCCTTTCACTGACTTGTCCGCTCACCTCGACCTGCAGTTACTTTACTCTCAGATTTATATAGGAACAGTGTACATTCAGAGGTAGCCAACTGTAAACGGTGGGAAGGTTTGGCACTGATGCACAATTTCAGACGTTCCATTTTTCTGTTTGGGCTCAGTATGAGCTACCATCTGTCTACATGTGATTGACAACTGTCGAAGAAAAGAAGAATCACAGAGAGAGAGAGAGAGGCTGATTGTGGACTTAAAAACACTAAAACTGGGGGACAAATGAAAATGGAGAAAATATATGATGACCATCAGCAGATGAGGTGTGTGCGATTAGGATGGAGTGGAGGGTGGAATCAGGGTTATTAGACAGGGTCCCTGCAGCGACGCAGGGCCAAAGGAGCCCCTTAACCTCAGCCCAGCTCACTATATCAAAACATTGGCTAATAAAAACTCAGCCACAGGGGCATATTACATTCTGATAGCCCCACATCAAAGGGCTGCTGTCAGCTGTAGCTGGTTTATCCATTAATTAGAGTAGGAATGGGAGGAGTGCTATTAGAAAAATAGAGATATGCTGTCATTTTCTTTGGCCAATTGACTTTGTTAGAGGGATGCTGGTGACAAAAGAATCACTAAGTCTTGAGTTGGAGCTCTCTCAGGCTCCGGTCCAGATAATGATATTGTCATGGAGGGGGGGGGGTGCCTTTTCTATGCCATAGTTCAACTCAGCAAGCACTAACAGTAGCAGGTTGGTTGGATGGGAACCAAACAGTCATTATCTATTTAACAGCGGCCTCATTAGGAGCATATAACAGGACATTATTCATCTGTTTATAACATTGGAAAACAATAATTCTCCATTATTAAAACATTTTTGACACTTTTACCAAACACAGCTGTGATGCACAGCTGTAGACACAGAGGAAAGAATGAGATAGACAGTTACTCTGAACTAAAGCAAGAGTATAGTGGAGTGTCAGTGTTGTGCTGTGCACAGTGAACTACATAAGACTGACTGTGACTGTCAGTAGACGCTTCATACAGTAGTCCCTTCTGAAATGTCTCTCCATTTCCTTCCCCACCCCCATCATTTTCTGGTATTTCCCAGAGAAGAGAGCAGTACAAAGCATATCTTTTTCTCTGGAAAAATGATGTCTGATGTTTACAGAGAAAGTATATTCAGGTTTCATGTTAAATTTCTGTATATCCATTTCAGAGCAAGAAAAATGTCAACTTATATAAATTCATTTATTGCTAATAGTACACAAGGATTGAATACATCCTTACCCCAAACACAATGGGTTTATTGGAAAACTTTTAACCCTGAGGGAGCATAAAGTAGTGGCTATCCTGCTCTCTTTCTTATCAATTGGTCAAGTTCAGCACTCAGTCACTCATCTTGATGAGCTGTCCTTCTTGAAGAGGAATCCAGATTGAGGCTAAAGCAGCTAACTCTGTGTACTGTGCTACACAATAACAGGCAGCAGAGAAGCAGATGTCAGCTGCAGTCAATCTGCTGTAAAAAGGAACAGGCAACATAAATGTTTTCTGGTGTTTTCATGCCTGACACACATTATGGTTTGCTGCATTGTTGTTCTGCAGCATTTTTGGTTTTGCTTTGAAATCAGGTTTAAGTCTGTACAACCCATGCAATACACCCACTGGAAAGCAATGAAAAGCCAATTTTCAGTCAGAGGCACAGATTTAAGCATACACAGTGCAAGGTTGATTACACATATTTACTGTTTATTTGCTGTTATGTTAATGTGAACATTTACAATTGTACCTTTGATAAAAACGAAACTAAAATTAAGCCCAGATACAACTCATTTTGTCCACGGAGCTGTTACATTTCCAAAAATGGTACGATTTTTGCATTCAACTCAAGAAGCCTCTGAATAAATTGGTTGAGAAATTATATTTCTTGGGCCATGAAGCCTTTGCAATGCAGATCACACCAGTGCTATAAGTGGGCATGAATTTCAACCATTTAGAGCTGGCACACTGAGCAAAGCAGACTGCACTGATGGAGAGTATTACCTTTTCAACTGGAAGGAGCTGAGACAGTTATGTGATGATTCTGTCTGTGCCAGCAGGAAAGTGTCTGGTCTGGTCTCTGATCATATCAAATCTGGATTTACTGGCTTACGGCATGAAACAGTTGAGAAAAAGAACCAGCTTCATATCGTAATATCATGCACATGTGTAAAAGTCATTTATGAATGGACTTTATATTGGATGCAGGTGAAAGCCTAAATAGTGGATTATACTTAATACGCCACTGTATGTTTGTATTTCTTGTTGTAATGTGGCTTTTTTTCCAATAATCTTTAAAGAAACTGTTCATTTCACAGCATTAAATCTCCCCTTTAAAGTCCAGTCGTACAGTGTCACTCAAAAAAAGTGTCACACACTGTCACCAGGATCTCACATGAGCTCATCAAGTCACATGACATTTTCCTGATGATTCTGTCATGCCGCAGATGGCTGACAGCCCCTTCACCCGTAACATCTACCCAGCGGGGATATGTGCGGATTAAGAATGACATTAACAAGAGCCATCAAGAGACATTTGTCAGATGGAGCATTAGTGTTTTGCAAATTGCAAAATCATGTGATGCCATTGTTGCTTTGTCATCATTCTGAATGCCACCTTGAAGGAGCACCGAGGCTGAGGCAATTAACTGTAAGACATTGTCCCCGATTGGTGATTAATTAAAAAATTTTCTAGTTGAATGGCCACAAGATGGTCCCAGATGCATGACATATGACGACTGGAGGAAATATGAGGCGTTTGTTCTTTGATGAATAAACTAAATGGCTGAATAAATCTTAGTGAAAAGCAGTTCTCCATTTCTAATTTAGGAGAGCTTGTCCCAAAGGAGGTCTGCCTGTGTAATAGCTGAGAATACCAAGAATACAAGGAGCCATCCAATCCTAATTAAAGACCTTTTACAGCTGAGTCCTCACATAAATGCATGCACAGACTCACATACACAGGTGTCCATGCACAGACAGTCACAAACCCGTGCACACACAAACACAGACAAGGCCAGGGCTGGCTGCTTTAGGTGGCACACA
The DNA here is from genome assembly GCF_963924715.1 of Thunnus thynnus. Lineage (NCBI taxonomy): Eukaryota > Metazoa > Chordata > Actinopteri > Scombriformes > Scombridae > Thunnus > Thunnus thynnus. The sequence goes on from NC_089523.1 coordinate 10,398,091, forward strand.
TCTACAAGGTTTGATTTAGCTTGTTTTAAAGAACTGGCATGAAAGCAGTAAACACTTTCTCAATTGAGTATCAGCTAGGAGACACTAAAAACATTTCTGCCTCATTAAAAACATGGCATGAACACAAATTTGATCACAGCTTTTGTGGTCCTGTATCCCATTTTCTTACCTGTTTTCAATGTGCTGTCCAAACTTGAAGGGATAGTCTCTTGCCGAGAGTTAGATGAGAAGATTGATACTTGTTTTTTTGGCTCTTGCTTCATATTTACAGTACAGATATGAGAGTGGTATCAATCTACTCATCTAACTCTCAGAAAGAAAGCAAATAAAGTCAAACTATTCCTGTAATGTAAGTTATCGCGGGTTTGCAATTCATCAAATTATTTTAGGTCTTTGTAGTTGATTGATTTCAGTGTGTTTTGCTGGATTGTGTGTTCACAGAGATTGGTTAAGACATGTGGGTACACTGGTGAGATGAGGTAAACATCAATTAAAAATGAGCATCCGCCAGCTTTAGCATGACAATAGCTAACAATTGGTATTTCACAGAAAAAAAAAATCTTTAATTCAGACTGTGCTTTGCCTCATCAACTGAAAAAAGTATCAATCAAGAGAGCAACATATTGAGGTATCCTAGGAGACAAAAAGCTGATTTTACAGCCCATCACAATCTTAGCAGAATGCTAATAAATAACACATCAGCGGACTGAAGGATTCACTAAACATTATTCATCATCTCCTGATGGCCATCATGAGATCGCTATCATGGGATTTTTGCTTGATTAGGTGGTGTGAAGAGCGGGGATAGGAAATATGAGGGATGAGGTTTCATTATGCAACAAATGTGAAAACTTGGACCTGCATGACTTGATCGGCCCACATATGCCTCAATCTGCTGAGCCACCAGGAAATGACCCTTGAGGGTTTCTAAGGACTTTTTTAGCATACATTTCCGCCACCTCATTTGGCGTTCGGGGTTACAAATTGCACTGCTCCAGTATATGATAATACTAGAGAGCAATCAAATTCTTACCCTGAGAATCAATTCTAGGGATTTCACTGCCTTAGGCAAAAACCAATCTTTAACAGCAAAGAAATCCCAAACTCTGATCTCTCATTGTGGCACAGCACTCGCTAATAAAAAGTGCATCAATAAAAAGCACAGTTAACCTTTACAACTTAATATCACATAGAATAATGTGTCACTGGGAAACAACATGATGTGCTAAAATTGAGAAACAAAGTTACATGCTCAGTTTTCTGCAACACAACGGCTGTATGCCATGCAGTTAGTTAACAGTCAACTGCACTATGGGGACTTTTTGGGTAAAGCTTTTGGGTAAGTAAGGATTGCTGCATAATACTTGACACCTTCGCGTTCAACTTGAAGGCTATTCCTTTCACTCACACAAGACCACACAGAGGTCTGATGT